>NC_056695.1:61329249-61632280 GCF_018350215.1 Panthera leo | reverse complement strand
GAGGACATTGGAGTAATGTCTTTTGAACATGAACATTAGCGGTGGGCTATGAGGCTGAGGGCAAAGGGATGGACCGTGAAGTTTGCTTGGCTTTTATCCTATTTGGAAACTGGAGAAGAAAGTCACATTTACAGTGAAAATCAGAGTCCTTGAATGTAAAACAACTGCAGCTTTAGATTTCCCCTGAGAATGTATTAATTTCAAACCCTTGGACTGAGTGCTTACTAAGGACTAGGTGCTGGGCTAGGTGAGGTCTCGGGAAGGTAAAAATAATTAGGCGTGGTCTCGGAGCTCCAATGAGGAGCTAATGGGGAAGTTGTAAAGAAGATGAGTATATGATCAATAATGGCAAAGAAAGTATTATAGTTCCCGTGCTAGCATCATGCATAAGTCATGGTTGGGGGTACAAAGGAAAGGGTGGTCAGTTCTTCCTGGGAGGTGTCAGAGAAGTCTTTATATTGGAAGTGACGCTCAGGAGCTTTAACAAAGAATAAGTGTTCACTTTGTGGAAGGGGGTGGAGGGCATTTTTGCTCCAATGATTCATCCTAATTATGACATGAGGGAATTTATGTAATGTAACAAGGATTCTCCACAGTAAACAATAGCAAGGACAATGCTTGACATATCATTGGATCCATGCTGTGTCAGTGGATGGGAATCAAAGAGAGACAATAGGGTTTGTACATGGTAACAAGATAGGACTGTAGCACTATTGACACTTGGGGCTGGATCGTTTCCTTTTTGTAGAGGGGCTACCTCATATGCTGTAGGATGCTTGTCAGCAACCCTGGCCTCTACCTGCTATATGCCGGTGGTACTCCACCTCCACCGGTTACCGCAACTTGAAATGTCTCATTGCCAAATGTCCCCCAAGGGTCAAAATTACCCCCAATTGAGAAACAATGGTTAGGAAGATAGGTGGGACAATTCTGGACATGAAAAATAGTAGCTAATAGAACTTGAGAAATATTAGACACTTGCAGGCCTATATAGAGTTGCTTGGGAGAATTGTTGATTGTTGATTTTTGTTGATTATTATTACAAATAACTCCCTGGAGCTACTCACCTGGGGAGCAACATAGAATATAAGAAGCGGCATGATTGTGCATTAACACCCATGTTTCAAACATCTGAAAATTACTAATAAATGACTTTCCATTTGGAACTCATAATTGAAGCCACTGTTGATGTCCTCAGTCTATAGAGTCAAAACATAGAGTAGATCTCTCCCACGTGGCATTGAATTTTGACTTCTCTGAAAGATACCAGCCTTTCTCAGTGAGGTAGCCCCAGAGACTCACCAAATAAATTTGACCTCTAAGTCAGACCATCACAAATGTACTCACCAAATGTGTCCAAATTCATCTGACCATTTTTGCGTGATTTATTAAGATACATGCAGATAGCACTTGCATTTTATTTTACAAATGTGTTAATGTGTATTCAAAGCATTAAGATAGAGGTTCTTTTTTTAGAGCCACACCATTATGAAGCATACAGCTATGAGGGACACACAGTCCCTGTTATGTGAGAGCTCATGGAACAAAGATTAGAACTCATAGTAATCTTAAGTTAATTAATGTCTCTGTATCTCAATTTTTTACCTTTGTAAAATGAGGTAATATAAATACATACCTTCTTCCAGTGTTGGTGAGAACTATAAAAAGACCCCAACCAAGTAAGCCATCAGCACAGTAGCTGCTATTCAGCAGGTACTTTATACATGTTAACTGCAATTTATTATCACCAATATTTTAAAGGCTACCACAATATGCCTGCATGTTTTGAGAGCATTGAGATGGGATCCTTAATTGAGAATTGGCAATGGGAGTCAGGAAATGCTCTGACTGGTGGGAGGCACCCAAGAGGAATTCTGAAAGATGAGAAGTTAGAAGAAGCTTGGCAGAGTGAGAGGGACAAGGAGTGGTTTTCAACTTTGCTGTTCCCTCTGCTTGAATGACCTTCCCCAGGTATCTGCAAGACTTCCTCCAGCAGAATTTTTCTCATTGAGGCCTTCCATCCACATTCTATATAAAACTGAACTTCTTATTCTTTTGCATCCTATCGTCTTTCTTGCTCTGTTTTTCTCCTTGGCATGTGTCACCATATGACATCTTACTTACTGATTTTGTTTATTGTCTGCTGGTAGGTAGGCTCCATGAAGACAGAACCTTTTTTGTACTTTTATGCAGCTATATAACCACCATCTAGATTGTAGAACAGTGACTGTCACAGAGCTGGAGTTCAATAAATATTTGTTAAATAAATGAATTCCAGGCATGTGGGCAGAAGCATGGAAGTGAAAGAGAACATCTGTTTAGGAAAATGAAAGTAATTTGCTATGGCTTAAATATAGACTATATGCTTTGAAGAAATAAGGAATTAGGCTAGAGAAGTAAGCAGGGACTTGGTCACAGAAAGCCTTCTGTGAAGGGATGAAGGCCCAAACCAGACACACATGATATGGATGAGGAGACAACTTTGAAATGAGGAGGTTGAATTGGCGAGGTATAATGATCAGTATGAAGAAGGTAAATGTATAGCAAGGAATCCAAGATTATTTCAAGATTTTGGATCTGGGCATTTAGGCAGCCAAAAAGCAGGTATGTGCCCCAGGCTTAGTCCATCTGAGGCTCTAGTCTAAGACTTTGGATCTGGAGTGAGGCATACAAAGACAATGCACCCCTGGAATGTTTTAGGACCCCTGGTCAGCAGCAGTGCCCTGCAGAACAACAGAGGTAGGCACCCTGATGCCATGTTTCTGACTGTTTCCTTTGCCCTCTAATAAGAGGTTTATTTGCCTCTGGCTCTGCCTTTGTCTTGGTTTAGATTAGTCCTGGAAGCAGATGCTGAGCCTAGGATTTGAATGCAAGTAGTCTGTTAGGGAGGTGATCCCTGGAAACACTGGTAGAAGAATGGGAATATCAAACAAGGAAGGGAAGAAAGAGTGCCCTGTTGAGGAGATTACCACTTCTAGCAGCTGGGGCTCAATCCCCCAGGGGCCTCCGGGAGATCAGGTAGAAAGTAATTCTTAAAATAGTCCTAGTAGTAGCAGCAGCAGCAGCATTACCTATAAACATGTTGGAAATGCAAGTCCACAGCCTCTGCTCTGACCTAGTGAAGTAGAATTTCTGGGGATGGCACCTATTAAACTATTTTAACAAATACTTCAGGTGATTCTTATACATAGTCAACTTTTAGAACCACTGGGATAGGATATGCTATAGTTAGTGTTAGCCCCCATGAGCAGCAAAAAATTGGGTGTAGTTTCTACTAATTCATTTCTTTAGGCCAGGAAAGAGTAAATGGGGAATGGATGGTTATACTATAACCTTGAGTGAATTGATTTGGCATTTTTAGGTATATAATAATTCTGTGCAATGAAGCACTTTCCACGATTACACCCAAATATTATGACCTACAAGGTAATATTTTCAAAGCACTGTGGGAAGACTTGAAATTGACCTTATTCTGTTTTTTCCCACACTAGGGCCCTGCTTCACTAGCTGGCACGTATTTCTTCTCACACTGAGACCTCTTTTCCTTGTGTTTGACCTGTGCTGAGTTGGGCACCATTTACAAGAATCATAGAAAAAAAAAGAAAGAAGAGGTGCATATGAAAATTGGCATACTTGAAACGAGCTGAGTGACAAAGACTCACTGGCTCTTGATGTGAAGTTTTAAGTAAACTTGGTTACATTTCAGAAAACTTCATAGACTCAGAGGTCTTTGAAATGAAGACACAGGTTGTTGCCTAAATACCAACCTAGGGAGTGGTGTGTGGGAAGATTGCTGTTTGGTGTTTGGCTCTTCCTTTTGTGATTTACTCACTGAATTTCCGTAAAGCATCTGCATGTTAGGATTTGGTAGGAGACCTGCTCTCTGTCTCCTTAGAGATTTCACTTGGTTAACAGGGCTAGTGAGAACATTAACACTACAGATTTGCAGATGGCACTCATGTGGAGAAAACCTAATCCTCAAAAGTAAATAACACACATCCAAGAGAGTATTTCTCTACTCTCACCTAACAAGGCCTCTTACATCCCAGAGTGCTGTCCTTTTATAGATGGATTTCAGAATCGGGAGAGGGAGGAGATGCCAACTACTGGGGTGGCCTAGAAAAGTCATAGGCATCCTCTCTTCCCCCACATCCTAATCCTATCATTTTAATTGAAAGAAAACCTGTACGTTATTCTTTGAGCATTCAAAGCCAAGGTCTCCCCAGTGACAGTTAACAGTAGTTAATTCTGTTGGTAACCGGATCTCACTCTCTCTATCTCTTCTCTTTTCCATTTTCACTCTCCCTGGGGGATCTCCTCACTCAGAGGGCTTTAAATACCATCTGTATGTTGACGAATTCTAAACTTATATCTTCATTTTAGTCATCTTGTGTGTGTGTGTGTGTGTGTGTGTGTGCGCGCGCGCAGGTATCTGCCTGCCTGTTGACAGTTTGTGTGGACATCTCCTAAAACTCTACTTGTCTAGAAGGAAGCTCTTGATCCTTCTTTGGGGTCTTAAGGGGCTTCTTCTGCAGTTTCCCATTTAAAAAAAAATGGCATCTGTATCCAGGCAGTTGCTCAAGCCAGAAATTTGGAAATCATCTTTGTCACTTTCTTTTCCCTCATTCTTTGTAATCTCCAACTACTTAGGGTTGTTGATTCTACCTCTAAAGTGTATCTTGACTCCATCCACTTTTCTCCATCTTTGCTGCTTCCATCATGGACCAAGCAATGGCCTCTGGACTGGCCTCTCAGCAGCCTCTTTGCAATCTATTCATTACAGGGCTGCCCCGCGTGACACATAACTGATCATGTCCCTCTCTTGCTTAAAATTTTTCAGTGATTTCCCATTGCTTTTAAGATTAAGTTATAAAGATCAGGAAGACCCTCTATGATATGGCTCTCTAGCCTCATCCCTTCTTTTCTGTGACTCAAATTCTTTCTTTATTCAAGGACTTTATCTCCCCTCCTCTCAATCTTGGTGATTCATATCTCACTCACAGAAATGTAGACTTTTCTGAAGGTGGCCTTGCATCACTCCACTGACCAGGTTAAAATTGTCTTGCTCATGATCTATTGTTTACTCAACTTTTCTTTCACAGCATGTATCAAAAGTGCAGTTATAAATTATCCAAATGATTATTTACTATCTATTGCCCAAGCCAGACTATATGTTCACAAGGACAGAGACCATATCTCTTTGGTTTACTGCTGAATCTCTTAGACATTTCACAGAGCTAGATACTGAGTACTCAAGTATCTGGTGAGTGAGTGAATGAATGATATTGGCAGTAGTTAAATTTCAGGACATAAATAGTGGTAAGAGTATTTTCAGTCCACCAGAAAAGAGGACTGGCATGGTGAGCCAGTGTAAGATGTTGGAGATGGAGAGGCTAAGACTCTTCCCTCTTCATTCTATGTACTGAACTATAGAGAAGAGATAATAAGGATCACAAGTCATACGGGACAAAAGTGTCTACTTAATGATGCTGAGCAAGAGTCAGTCTTACCCTATAATTCAGAGCTCCTGGTAACCTTGCTGGAGAAGCTTACCTGCCTAAAATCTTGGGCCTAATTCACACACCCAGTCACTGGTACAAGATGGAGGTGGAGATGAGGAAGAGATGGAGTTGGAAGTGGGGGTGGAGATAAACACATAAAGAGATGAGGGTAGAGGAACAGAGAGGTCCTGCATAGTAGGGAGGCCCTTCCCACACTGAGGCAAGAAGCAGAAAAGAAAGACCCTTTCTGCCTGAAAGCACAAATATCCAAGTGAGCAAGAGGCCACTTTGAGGGGCTCCATCAATGGCAACTAATTAGCCTGACTGCTGTCTCCTGAGAGAGTAAACCAGTAGCTGGTGGAATAAGGGAGCTAAGTGCTTGTTCTCATATGGCCCCCATTATCATTAGAGAGCAAAAGTCCTTCTAGTGAGGACAAGAAATAAGGTTTCTCACCTTGTGGCTAGGAGGTTGAATGTTAATAGCACCTGTGGAGAGAATCCTAAGAATTTTCTCCTTTAATCTATTCGTATGATGATTTCCCATTGCACCTTGTATCTATATTCTTTATATCCCTTATATTATTAGATGGTTATTACTTCCTTATAAATCAATGTCTCCCAACAGTTTGAGCTTTTGGAGAAAAGACCACACGTTTTCATTGTTGTAACTCCTAGGTCTATGCAGCTTTTGGCACATTTTATACTCCATATTTGTTAAATGAATATCCATGTAAAAGATACATGGTCAGGATCTGAAGATGATGAGAAGGTGTTTGTGTTTTTCCATCTTTTAGGAGGTTCCCTGTCTTTGCCGGTACTTGTGTAGCTCCCATACTGTTCTGAATCGCTACAGTTAGTCCCTGATCATTACAATTCTGTAATGCTCCAAATAATCCATGAGTATATATTTTCATACCTTTTTCTCCGTAAACAATCCAGGGAGAGACACGAGGCAATCATGATTCTAGACATGCACCATCCACATAGATTTGCAGGACCATTCTAAGCTTATGAAAAAATCTCTGGGGCTTGTTGCATTATTTACAAATAATGAACCAAAGTGACTAACCTTCTCCTGTGTGTCTGAATAAGAGTATGCTTTTTATTTTTTAACCAAGGGTTTGTGTGTGAGAGTGCAGGGAAACACTTTGAAATTAGAATAACTAGTACCTTGCTTTTAATAAGGACCCTAAAATAATGAGATCATAGAACCAGCGTGAACTTGATGCTACACAGCTAATTTAGTCCAAGAATTTCTATGCTACATAACAAGACAAAGGGCTTAATCTTTACTGAGGTCTCTCTCTCTCTAATGATGGATTTATCAAAACACAGGGATGTATGTCGCAGCTGCTCATGTTTTAAACTAAAAACTATGTTTTTATCTTGGCTGTAAAATCGGTGAGATGCATCAGTCCTCAAGACACCATCAACCAGTGTCAAAGCAGGAATGAAAATGTACACATTTTCTGCATAACACTTCTTTTTAAAAACATTTTTTATTTTAGAGAGAAAGAGTGTGAGTGTGGGAGGGGGTAGAAGGATTGAGAGAGAGAGAAAGAGAGAGAGAGAGAGAGAGACAGAGAGAGAGAGACAGAGAGAGAAAGAATCTCAAGCAGGCTCCACACTCAGGGCTCAGCATGGAGCCCAATGCAGGGCTTGATCCCACGACCCTGCGATCATGACCTGAGCCAAAATCAAGAGTTGGCTGCTCAATTAACTGAGCCACCCATGTGCCCCTCTGCATAATACTTCTTAAGGCCAACAGGAGACTATTCAGAGATTTGAGACCAAACATTATAGTAGTAATATTTCTAATAGGAGAAGCTTAGTTGTTATGAGAGTCACATCTATGTATTTGGAAGCAGAGAATTGTTGCATGTAGAGCAAAGAGAGAGAGAGAAAAAAAACATGTTAAGTTATTCAAAGAAGTGTTCTCAGTCTTAAGGACTTTTTTGAAGACTGTTTTAATTTTATATATTTTATTAGATATTAGGTATTTAACAAATATGTGTATTAGATAATTAGTTATTTTTAGGTACTTAGATATCTTAGAAATTAAATAAAACAGGATTGGAGGGGAGACATTGTGACAATGTGCTACATAGATTCTGTAATTTTGTGTGTAGGGTGAGAGATGAAGGTCTCAGGTGAGCCTAAAAAAAATTCAGGATATTTGGGCATATTTATGAGGTGGTGGGGGCAATAGCCTTGAGCCATCTATTTATCTGAGGTGATTTATATGAAGTTAGGAGGGATTTTTTTTAATTTTTATTTTTTTAAGTTTATTCATTTTGAGAGAGAGAGAGAGAGAGAGAGAGAGAGAGCACACAGACAGGGGAGGGGCAGAGAGAAGGAGAGACAGAATCCTAAGTAGGCTTTGCGTGCTGTCAGCTCAGAAGCCTGACAGACACAGGGCTCGATCCCACAAACTGTGAAATCATGACCTGAGCGGAAATCAAGAGTTGGACACCAACTGAGCCACCCAGGTGCCCCAGGAGGGCTTCTTTTAAAAAGAGATTGATGCTTGGTCCATGAAAAGAAAGAGGGTTGGAGGACATGATGAAAATATCTGAGTGTCTGAACCCATACTCATAGATTCATATTGGTGCCCTGTGGTGGTTCAGGTGTGGGTGTGCAAGGGCTACTTATTGGTAGAAGTTGGAGGCCTCATTTCTACCAGTGAGACTTGAGAAGAAAGTGGTCCTGTTTGGGGGAAATAGGGGCTAACAATATGATGGTGACTGTGAAAAAGAGGTATCTCCCTACTTCTAAAGGACACTACTTAGACATTATAAAGGTTTGCTTATGGATCACAAGCAATTAGGATGGTCTATCCTGGTGTTACTGGAGGGAAAACATTAATTGTTTAAGTTCAACAAGTGTTCTGCACAGATGAAGAGTATATCACAGTATTGAGAAGGACATCAGCATTCTTCAGTCCTACTCCTCCTTCACCATCCTCTCCAAACAAGAGGATGATGATGTGAATATTAAAGAGGAGAGCAGTTAATGGGTCACTGTGCTGGGCATGTAGCCTCATTCTTCCTTGGGATTTCTTCTAATATGCAACACTCCTGAGAGAAGTAACCTACTAGTTATTAATACTGAAGATGTAGAATAATGTGAAAAAAATGACATAAGGAAATGGAACACTTGATGAAGAAGAAAGAGTGCAGGAAGAGAAAGGATAGGATGGGTCACAGATTTCATTGACATTACAAGTTGGTGTAGGACAAGATTTGCTCACAACCGTTCTGTTTTCAGTGTGCTATACCCACTTTTGGTGTTCCCACCTAAAAATGCAATTTTGCCTTCTCTGACCTCATGAATTCAGAGTAAAAGTATTCCTGTAAAACTTGAAAGTGATATATTATAACACATCGTGGATCTCACAACATGATTAGTTTGGAGTTTGTGCTGGCCATAACACAGGATCTTTCATCCAAAAACGACAAAGTGCTTTATACCCAGTCTGTATTCTTCTCAACTTTTTCTAATTAATGGAGAGAGAGGTAGAGAGATGGCTGGCTGGTTAGAAAACAGAGGCAGAGCCAGAAATAGAACCTAAAAGTCTTCTTTTTTTCTTCACACTCTTTCTAAAATTATGGAACCGTTTCCTTCCTTCTCCTTGTCCCATTGCTCTTCCCACTTGTGACTGTTGTTCACACCAGTGCTTCACGGAAATGACTTCCCTGGAAGTAAAAAAGACAGAATTGTGAAAGCAAAGTTCTGAATTTTTAACAGACTATATTCTTGGAATGCTAGAATAGGATATTTCTTGTCATCTAGACAGATGTTTAGAACTCATTATGAAAGTGTTACCAGGAGGGCTAGACTCATATCTAAGTTAGTTATCACTGGACTTTGTTTCCTTATGTTAAAACTTAGTTTTATGACCTATAAATTGGAGGTAAAGTTACATCCATGGCAGGGTGTTATTAGTTTTAAATGAGATGAGTTACATAAAGTGCTTTAGCTACTTTTTATTTTATGGCCACAGACTAACGGGAAACAGGTACCACACTGCAAACTTCAATTTAACACAATTGAAAGAATTTCAGTGTCATAAATATTTCCCATGCAACTATTTAAAGAAGTGTCCATTCCTGGGAACAGGAGCTGGTATTAGCTGAGAAGTGTCAAGTTTTGATTCTATGTGGGTAATTACGGGAACCACTGTGGAGGAAAACAACATACCAATAACAGTGTTGGTACCATCTTTATTGGGTGTTTCTTTACTATAGTGTTTCAGAGCATGGATTCTAGAACTAAAACTGCCTTGCATCCAATCCTGCCCCTGACTCTTTCTGGCTGTGTGATCTTGGCAAGCTTCTTAATCTCCCCATGTTGCAGCTGCTTCATAATAGTGCCTATTTCATAGAGTTTTTGTAGCCATTTACACTCAATTCGTGCAAGACATTCAGCGTTATACCTGGTTTGGTGATAAGTGATGATATGCTGTTACCTCATATTCTCATTTGTGGTAGTTTGACCCATCAGGATGTACTATCCTCTAGAGGATTTGGCTGACTATCCATCATGGCCTCACAGGAGAAAGAAACTTACTGGGTCACTGTGTTCTAGAATCTAGTTCTCCATTTACATGTTCAGGCTCACAGATTTATAAATTCACTAACGCTTAAAAATCTGAAGGCCAGTTTACTAATTTGTCACAATAAATATAATTGCTATGTGCTGTATTGGTTAAAAATATGGACTCCAGAGATGTGTTCTTTTTTAAAATTTTGTTTTAATGTTTATTTATTTTTGAGAGAAAGAGAGAGACAGATTATGAGCAGGGGAAGGGCAGAGAGAGAGAGGAATATACAGAATCTAAAGCAGGCTCCAGGCTCTGAGCTGTCAGCACAGAGCCCAGTGCAGGTCTTGAACTCACAAACCATGAGATCATGACCTGACCTGAGCCAAAGTCAGACGCTTAACTGACTGAGCCACCCAGGCAGCCCTCCAGAGATGTGTTCTAACCTTGCTTTTGTTCAGGCATAGTTTTGTATTCTAGGACAAGTTACTCATCTTAGCTATGCTTTAGTTTCCTCATTTGTAAGGTTAGGATAATATGAGTACCACTTTTTAAGGAATGGGATGAAGATTACATGCTGTAATTCATGTAAAGAAGTAAGTAGATGTGGAAGAAATTTTTGGATCTGTCAATGTTTAGGTTCTCCTTTCTGAGCACTCAGAATGTCAGAAATGTCAGAAAGACATTTCTCAGCTTCTCTTGCAGTTAGATGTGACTATGTGCCTGAGTTCTGGCCATTCGAATGTGGACAAATGTGATGTGCATCAATTGCAGACGGGCTCAACATACCTACTATGTGCAATCTTTGCTCTCTTTCTCCACTGACCAATTGAATTAATACGTTTCTGAGAACTTGGAGGACAATGGTGCCAATGATATGAGAGGCCTGGATGTCTGCCTGAATGCCTGGATTAATGCCTCCCTATTCTTTCTCACCCAAGACCCATGCTTGACAATAAGTGAGGTGGAAATTTAAAAACTTTTGTTGGGTTAATCCACTGAAATTCAGGCTTTTTAATGTAGCACTTTTAGCCTATCCTGATTTAGCTTATCAAAATGATTAACAAATGTTAGCTAATAACCATTGCCAGATCAGACCATGATGTTCAGGGTCGCATTCTCTCCCCGTATATGATTCCACTTGGGAAATTAAACAAAGCCTCTTTACCTTTCTCAAAACATTTATGAGGAAAGGAATCAGAGGAAATGAGTGTTTAGACCTAAAAACAATTTCATCCAGGCAATGAACTCCACTTGTCCCTCAATAATTAACTCCTTTCTACTAACCATGATAGCCTCTGATCCAAAGTCAAGACGGGGTAGGTGAATATTGATACATTTGTTCCCTTTAGAATAGGCTTTTATAGATGGCATGCCCACCAGCCCCATTGTGCTTGCACATCCTTTCTTCCAACAAGATTCAATGCAGTTGATGAGATAAAAGCTCTGGCCACGTTACCAAGAATCAATTTTTTTTTCTAAGTTGGCTTTCCCTGATGACGTGTGTATGCAGTTTGAGGTACACTCATATAACTTGCACTTCCTTACACTACTCTCTAGTCACCTTGCTTGGAATTACTCTTTAAGAACTGATTGGTCAGCACTGACAGATGTCTTGGGTCATATTTTAGGCCTTGATTTTAGTAATGTTATCTTCAGAGTAACCTCATTTTTAAGTTATTAAAGTCACCCCACTTTTGTCCATACTATTGCCTAACTGTGTTGAATTTCATTTATATTGGGTGCCCTTCAAACTTTTACTGAGGCCATTTGACATCACTGGACATTCTTTTACATCTCAGCATTCTTAGATATCCCTCAGTTTCTGGGCTTATTTGGGATTGATGCTTTCAAAACCTTGACTATCTCCATGTGATAGCTGGCATGATTTATTGGCCCAACACAGTGGAAACAATGGATTCCTAGAGATTTACCATCTGAACTGCATCATCGGATGAGTTAGAGAAAGCACTCTAAAAGGGGAAACATGATAAACCTATGCCCTCTCATTACTGTAATTCTGTTCAATTCAATAATTACATATTAAACACCTACAAGGTGCCAAGAAGTAAGAATATAATTGTGAACAAGCTCCTGTTTTGTCTAGAGGAACCCATAGCCTTGTGAGGAAGGAAAGGACTATTATTATTATTATTGCATGACTGTTGTTTTTAATAGCTTAATTGTTTTTCTTTGCTTAAAGAATGCCTAAGTAATGCACAACTTTTGTTTTGTACCTTCTAACTGAGGTACAATTCATACATAGTGAAGTACACAAATCTTAGGTATGATGCTCAATAAATCTTTATATATATATACACATGTACATATACATATATACACATGTATATATACATATATACACATGGAACTATCATTCAGTTCAAAGTATAGAACATTCCCAGCACCCCAGAAGGCTATTTATTGATGCCTCTTATTAACCAAGACGCACCATCCAAAAGGATACCTCTGACACTATAGATTAGTTTTGTGGCTTTGAATTTCATAGAAATGGACTTGTATGGATCTGCTTGTGTCCAGCTTCTTTGGCCTAATATTGTCTGTATCTACAGCAAAGCTTGGTTTTGTTAGTTAGTTCTTTAATTTTAGTCATCCTCATGCAGGGGTGATGATATCTTATTGTGGCTTTAATTTTCATTCCCTTGATGATTAATACCTTTATTTGTTTGTTGACATTTGAATATTCTTTTATGTGAACTGTCTTTTAATAATTTTGCCTTTTAAAAAGTTGGAGGTGCGTCTGTGTGGCTCAGTCAGTTAAGTGTCTGACTTTTGATTTTGGCTCAGGTCACAGTCTCACAGTTGTGAGATTGAGCCCCACATCAGGCTCTGTGTGGAATATGGAGTCTGCTTGGGATTCTCTCTCTCCTCTCTCTGTTCCTCCCCTGTTTTTTCTCTCTCTTTATCCCTCAAAATAGATAAATAAACATTAAAAACATTTTAAGTTGGATTGTTTCTTTTTGTTATTATTGGTGTGAATTCTTATTTGGACTATGAGTATTTTGTAGGACTTATGTATTATATTATCCTTATAATTTCTGTAGGAACTGTAGTGGTGTCTGTCTCTTTTTCCTTATATTGTGTCTTCTCTCTCTCTTTTTTTATTGATCAGTATTGTTCGGGGTTTATAAATTTTGTTAATCTTTAAGAAAACATTTTCTTTGCCTTTGTTGGTTTTTCTCAATTGCCTTTCTGTTTTCTATTTAATTGATGTCTACTTTTGTGATTATTTTTGACTTTTTTCTATTTACTCTGGGTTTAATTTTTCTTTGTTTTTTAGCCCCTTAAAATAAAAACTTAGAGCATTGATTTTAAACCTCTTTTTCTAATATATGCATTGTTTTAGGTTTATATTACACATTTTAACATGTAGTCTTCTCATTGTCATTCAGTTTGAAATGTTTCTAATTTTCCTTATGACTTTTTTGACTTTGCATATGGTTTCAGGTTTGCTTATTTCACCTTTTAGTTCTGCCAACATTACTTTAAATATTTGGAAACTGTGTTAATTACATAAAAATTCAGAATGTTATATCTGTCTATTGAGTTGTCTCTTTTATTATTATGAAATGCTCTTTTTTGGTTTGCCTTGAAGTCTACTTTATCTGATATAAATGTGGCATCAGCTTCTTTTTATTAGGTTTGTATTGAATAGCTTTTTTTATTCTTTTAGTTTCACATTTTTTTTTTGTGGACTTTTATATAAGTTTTGATCCTTACATACAACATGTAGATTTTTGTGTAATCTAGTTTGACAACATATGCCTTTTAATTTGATCTTTAAAACCCATTTATATTTAATGTAATTCTGATACAGGTTTTATGCTTACTATCTTATTATTTATTATATCTATTTTTTGTTCCTTATTTCTTTTTCTTATCTTCTTTTGTATTAATCAAGCATATATTTTGTAAATATATGTTATGGGTACTACAAGATATTAATATTGTTGTTACTTTAAGGCTTTATTACTTATTTTTATATTAATAGTTGTTACCAGAATTCTTCTGGTAAAAGCTTGCGGTCAGGATGGGGCCACAATTAGTTTGCTGCTGGCAAAGGACTCTGCTTAATATTTGATGAAGGGGGACACAAAATAGAATGGGGGGAGGGGAAGTACAGCAGGAGCTAATATGATGACAAAAAGCCAAGAACTCTCTGATATGGTTGCCAAGTGGACTAGGGAGACTCCTGGACCTGAGGCCTCTACCCAGCCTGTCCCCAGAATGTCACCAGGGGCTCTCGGTCTCCTAGCAGGAAAGAATTCAAGGAAAGACCAGACACAGTGATTGAGCAGTAGAAGTGAGAAAGTTTATTAAAGTGAGAATACACTCTCGGGGCACCTGGGTGGCTCAGTCGGTTAAGCGGCCGACTTTGGCTCAGGTCATGATCTTGCGGTCCGTGAGTTCAAGCCCCGCGTCGGGCTCTGTGCTGACAGCTCAGAGCCTGGAGCCTGTTTCAGATTCTGTGTCTCCCTCTCTCTGACCCTCCCCCGTTCATGCTCTGTCTCTCTCTGTCTCAAAAATAAATAAACGTTAAAAAAAATTAAAAAAAAAAAAATAAAGTGAGAATACACTCTTGAGATGTGACAGCAGGCAAGCTCAGGAAAGAGTTGCATGCCCCAGGGTTTGGGTTTCTATCTTTTATTGACAGTTCTTAACGAGGGGTGTAATATTTATTATTTGGGGAAGGGATTTCTTGGGAGCTGGATTTCATGCCTTTTCTCCTTTACTTGGTCAGGGTTTCTGGCCTTCTTTGTCTTGGGTCTGTCTGGTTTGATCCAGTTTGTTGTGGCTTTGTTTTTGGAGTGCTTCCAGGACAGGTGGACAGGTCTCTATCCTTGCTGACAGTTGACCCTGACTCCCCCTTTACTGGCCTCCTCCAGGCATCCTGTTAAAATCTAATTAACTGCCTACTCTAAAAATATGATTTCTCCTTGAAATTCCTCATTGCCAGATCTTTTATAAATACTACAGAAATATCGAAATACTTGCTAAGTATTTTTTTTTGTAGAATAATTTATTTATTCAACTATTTTTATTCATCTATAAAACAACTGACTATGTATCCAAGTACTGGGCTAGTTCCTTAGTATAAAATGATGAACATAACATAGACACAGTTTCTGGTTTCAAAGAACTGATAGTCTAGTGGGCAAAACTTATATGTAAGTAGATATGAAGAAGTTCTTGTCTTGTTCAGACAAATGGTTTGATAATTTAATTAGGTCATTGGTATCTTAAAAATCTCTGATAGAGTTCCATTAAACTTACGAAAAAAATCTAAGCCTTTTACGTGATCTATCACTACCTGTCTGTTGTTGTCTTTTATGGCCATGCTCTCACTTACTACCTTTTTTTTCAGGACAGACAAAATTTATCACTATCTCAGAGTTTTTGTCTTTATAATTCTTTCAGTTTACAACATTTGTCTCAAGCTCATCACAAAGCTGATTCTACTGTATATTTAACTCTCAGTTCAAATATCCCACCTCCACAGATAGTCCATGCCTGACTACACTATCCTAATTCATCACTGTCCACCCCTCCAAGTAAATATCACATCACCACAAGATGAAATCATCTCATTTACCAGTTTTTGTGTGTGTGTGTCCCCTGTACTAGGATGTAAGTTTCATAACAGTAGAGCTCTTATCTGTTTTTCTTCATCTCTGTATCCCAATTTCCTCACATATAGGGGTGCTCAATAAAAAATTGTTGAATACATGAGGGCTTGGAGTAGGTTATGACTCTCAATTTTCTTTTTTTTTTTTTTAATTTTTTTTTTTAACGTTTATTCATTTTTGAGACAGAGAGAGACAGAGCATGAACAGGGGAGGAGCAGAGAGAGAGGGAGACACAGAATCTGAAACAGCTCCAGGCTCTGAGCTGTCAGCACAGAGCCCGATGCGGGGCTCGAACTCACGGACCGTGAGATCATGACCTGAGCCGAAGTCAGACGCTTAACCGACCAAGCCACCCAGGCGCCCCTCAATTTTCAATACTCTATGCCTACTTCTTTGTGGTTCCTTCATTCCAAGACCTTGATGGTAATTGGTATCAGGATTCTGGGGAGAATTGCTCTGCATATGAAGAATTTGAGGAACTATTTTGCTTATAAGAAAGAGGAGAAAAAGTAAAGGTCAGAGCAAGAAGTAAAAGGCAAAGTACTGCACTTCCTGACTCCTTTTGATGTCCTAAATCTCCAAAATTATGAGATGCATGAATACCTGGCATTGATTATAGAAATCAAAGAAACTGTTGAGTTTCATCTCAAAGTGTATGATGACAGGCATATACAATAATAGGGAAAGATGAAGCTTGAGAGATAGAACAAGGCAGGAGATGCAAAACCTTTGGGAATTAACAAATATTGAGGGAGTACTTCCTGTGGTCATGGAATGGGGAGTTCAAGGCAATTTTGCTTAGCTGTAATGGTTAGAGAGATAATTAAAATCTTTGATACATAAAGAATTGTGCCATAATGGAGATATGTGAAAATGTGAAGGAAATGGTTATGACAAAGATTAAGACTATCACCTAGATGTGGGAAGGGTGCTTTTCATACTGTACATAATAACTAAGATAAATTTTGAAGAACCATTTGAGGTTTTCCAGGTAGATAAAGTAGTTGTGAGTGAAGAGTGTTTCAAGAAGAGAGAACAATCTCTATAAAAACATAGTGGTATGAATCAGTCTTCATTTAAAAAATAATCATTCAGCCAAACTTTACTGAGTACCCACTGCCAGACTCTGGTCCAACAGGGAACTGCAGGCGTTCAGATAGGCTGGCATATAGGCAGCAGAATGGAGTAGAAGTTCAGAGCATAGGCTCTGGTGTCAGATAGACTTGTGAACTACTTCTGAGTTGTGCAAACTCAGGTAAATTATTCAATCTTTCTGTGTCTTGGTTTCCTTGCCCATCAATACTTGCTGTGAGTATCCATGAGAAAATGTATATAGAGCACTTTGCCCAGTGTCCTGTATGCCATCAGATGTCAGCCACCAGCACTTCTTCAATATTGCTCATTTGGTATAAATGAGTACATAGTACTTGTATGGGTGTATAAGATAATAAACTTTTTGTAAACATTGAGAGATCTTTTTGTGAATCATTATGAGGGAAGCAGGAAGCTTTTTCAAACTTCTCTCCTGGGAGCAAGGGTGGGGATTCTTGATCTCATTCCATTGGTTATGGGAGAGTTTTCACACAGAGACAGCACACATTTGCCTCTCTCCTGGGGTGTGGGGAGTGTTGTAGGGTGGATACATCTGCATCACAGCTTTTCTGGGTAAAGTGGTCACTCCCCACTGATTTGTTATCATGCTAAATGTTCCTCCTCCCTTCCTTTCTGGAGCTTTTGCAGCTGTTCCTTGAAGGAGACCCAATTGAAAGGGTTTGTTATGGATCAGGAACAGCTGGGATCTTTAATGATCTGTCAGCAGCTCCTAGCAAAGTTCCAGCACCCTGAGGTAATGGTGGGGGTGGGGAAAGACTCAGGGAGGAGCTGATTTTGCAACAAGCTGAAAGTCCCCTTTGAAATCAGGTGACACAGCTATTGAGAGGCTAGCACTGGAGAAGGACCTGGGGAAGGCTGATGAGAGACATTCCTCTCTGGGGATGACCTAAGGCAAACAAATGAGATCCTGTGGGAGATTCCAGTATGAGCAGTGGGGGAGAAATCCTAGGGCCAGGAAATTACATGCTCATAATTAGCTAGTCAGGGCAATCAATAGTCATGTCGATTGTCATTTGCTTGCAAATTGCACACCTGGTGTCCCTCAAAAAATCTTGGCCACTAGACTTACATTAGTGTTTCTGAAGGTTATAACAGTAATTACTCTGTGTCCCATCAGTCAACACAGTATCAGCCCAAAGATCCTTGCTATCTGGATTCCAAAACAAAATGCAAAGGACCCAGCAAATTCATTTGGAGATGCTGGAGGCAGAAGGGCACTTCCTCTTGCATTGTCTGATTGTCCTTTTTGTTTGGTTTTCAGCAAGACTGATAAAGAGCTAAGAGATCTCAGGCCTTGGGATTTAGTCCTTGAGGGGGGTTGTTCTTTAAAAAATTTTCCCACAACACTAGATTACCACTGCATGTTTTCAGCAACCCCCACCCACCTTTTTCTGTTATTGTTGCAAGGAACAAAAACCTAACTTAAATTAATAAATGAAAAAGTGCTTGTGTTAGTGGAAATTTAAGTCAAAGGGTATTTAGTTTATTCATAAATTCAGAGGATGACATGCCTTGGGCATGGTTCAATCTAGAGGCTCATGATGTCTTCAGGACTCAGTATTTCAGTATTTCTATATTATAATCTCTTAGTTTTACATTTTTCTCTCTTGTCTGTTATGTAGGAAGTTTCCCCAAAAGATGGCAGAGAGAACCATCTAAGCCTTCACTGGCTGCATAAACAACATAAAAGGGGAACTCCTTTCCCACAGATTTCAGTGTACAAGTACTGAAGGACTCTCATCAGCTGAATTGCACTGTGTCCATCTTGGAATCAATCCTGGTTCTTCTTCCTGGCAAAGCCTGAGTCACATGTGAGTCTGTCCTTGAAAGGTAATAGGGTCATTCCCACATGAACCAAATGAATGGAAATGGGAATATGGTGGTTCCCTAATGGCAAATCGGGGTGCAGTAAGCAGAACATTAATGAATGTGTGCTGGGGAGGTAAAAATTACAGACATTCTACCCTACCCCTAAATAGACTAGGTTTCATACCTGTGTTGTTCTTCTGATCATAAATCCCCACAACAGAGGATAGAAGGTCTAGTTCAATTCAACAAACATTCACCAAGTATTTATGTGTCAAGATCCATGGGAGTCTCTGGAAAAGCAAAGATGAATGAATCTTTTGCTGTCAGAGATTCAGTTTGGTGACTAAGATTATATTAGTATAGTAGGTTCTGAAGTGGCGAGATGGGCAAAGTCCCATGAAAACACAGAGAAGGGAGTATTTAACACTGGTTGAGAGGTGGTAGGTGCTGAGGAGGATTTTGTTGAAGGAGCTGAAACCAAGGGAAGTATTCATAGCAGAGACACTGGCCTGGCCTATGCGAAGCTGTAGAGGTGCATCATATGGATGAATATGGATGAGACAAGACAAGGTAAGAGCACATGTTAGGTTGTAACAAAAGTTCATGTGAAGTTTTAAATTCCCAAATTTGATCAGGGTTGTGTTGTAGGCAGATTCTAAGATGATATCCAATGATTAATACCCTTGTGATGAGGTTTGAAGTGTTGGGGTTCGGAGCTGACAACCAATAAAGAATTCTTGAGACATCTTTCGTGCACAAAGATGTCCCTTTTTATTAAAGCATGGGACAGGACCTGTGGGCAGAAAGAGCTGCATTGGGGTTGTGAGGAGTGACTGATTATATACTATGGAGTTGGGGGTGGGGATAAGGAAATGGGAGGTTTCCAAATGGACTTTCACATGCTAAAGAGGACTCATAAGATGCTGGAGGCCTTGCTATTGTTGAGCTAAACTTATTTTTCCCTCTAGTAAGGCATTAACATTAAGGCAAGACCGTTGGGAGTTTCTTGGAAGAATGTTTTCCTCTACCTATCTCAAGCATTTATCAGTGGGCTGAAGGTTATAAAGAAATTTAGTTTTATCTACATTTTCTTCCTCACATCACTATGAAGGAGAGGGTAATGTTAGGGCTCTAGGAAACTGAGTCTGGGTTTCTAGAAGTTAGGCTATTGATAAGATTGCTTTTTTTCTTGTAATTCACTACAAATATCTATTTGTAAACAGTTGGAGACTCATATCCTCCATGACTGTGGTCTCTATCAGTTAACTATTTGTCTTTCCCTTCTCTTAGCTTTAGGGCAGCCAGGAATGCCTGAAGAGTGTCACACAAGTCCCACCCAAGAGTCAGCAGTGGCGAGTGGAGAGGGTAGTTGTGAGGTGTCAGCTTGCCTTTTGCTGCCTCATCGCTTGTATAATCTTCTCCTTTTTGAGTGTGGGTAGAATCTATGAATATGATGACATGTCAATTAGTGATTAGATCATGTTATTTGGCACAGTTGACTATAAGAAAGAGAGGCCTGGTGGGCCTGAATACTTTAGGGGCAGAAGGTTTTCTCCAGCTGGCAGCAAAAGCTAACAATGGATGGATGGATGTGGTCACAGGGGAAAGACTGGAGGGTGGCCTCTGGCAGCTGACAGCAAACCCCAGCTGAGAGCCAGCAAGAAAACAGGGACCTTAATCCTACAACCACAAGGAACTAGATTCTACCTATAACCAGAAATGAGCTCCAAGGTAGATTCTTCCCTAGAGCCTTCAGGTAATAGTTCAGCTGAGCTAGTGCCTTGATTTGGGCCTTGCAAGGCCTTCAGAAGAGAATTCAGTTGAGTTTGCCCAGTTCATATAACTATGAGTTAATAAGTCAATATTGTTTTTAACTTCTAAGTTTGTAGTTACTTGTTCTGCATCAATAGAAAACTAATACAGGTAAGAATAATGAAGAGTTTATCACTAGATTGTACCTATTTGATTCTAAAACTCTCCCAGAGGTATAAGCTCCTCAGGGCCAGAGTTGTTTTATTTACCAATATATAGCTAACACCTATCACCGTGCCTGGTATATACAAGACAAAAGACAAGAATCAGTTGAATGAATGGATACACGAAGAGCTAATTCTAAGCACTATTAGATGAAGGTTTCACTTTGTACATCCTCCAGATGCTAGTGAGCAAATAGCCTATCTGTGTGTGTACCACCCTGCCTGCAAGGCTGAATTCCCAAAATGACCCAGCTAACAGCAGCCATGTGCCCATTTCCTCAACCAACAAGTTATTTTGGAGTATCAATCCATAGTGCTGTGCTGGGCTTTCTGCAGGTAGAACCCTAAGGCAAAAGGACCTGCATCCTACCTTCAAGTTGACTTACTGGGGAGTCAAAATCATCAAATAGAATATAATTAGAGGCAGTGCATTATAGGAAGAAAAGCAAGGGATTTGTCATGAGAGGGCCTGGGTTTAGGAGCTGTCTCTGCCACTAACTAGCCATGTGACTTCAAGTTATTACATTTTCCTTTTAAGCCTCAATTTCCTCCTTAATCAGGGCACAATGATAATATTTATCTCTCAGAGCTGTTGTGGCACTCATACAAAATGCTTAGGAAAGTGGTTTACAAACTGTGAATTTTTACTCCATGTTAGTAATGAAAGAAGATCACAAGAGTGTTATAGATACCCTGGGAAGTGCTAGAGAGAAACCAAAGGAAGGCACTGACTTTAGAGAATACTCAGGCAAGCCAAAGAACTCCAGTGAGTCTTGCAAAAAGTCTGGCTTAGGTTGAGATTTCAAAGAAGTCATGGGTGTGGTTTGGTAGGAGGAAGCAAGGGCATGGAAAATGTAGGGCGACTCTGGGGCAGAGTTATATCCAGAATTCATGTTTTTAACCACTCAATGCAGAACCTTGATAGACTTTTCTCCTGGTGGGAACCAACTGTGTTCAACAAGTGCTACAAAATTTGGCAAACTAAGAACACAGAGACCTTGAGATTCTTTTGTTATTCATGGATGCCATTTTTTCCCCCACAGTGACTAGAGCAATTCAGTATCTTCTGAAGAATTTAGAGAATAACTCTGATCTCAATAAAAAAGCAAACTGCTTCATTGGATTACCAAGTACTTTCTTGACAGGCTAATCAGGCAAGTCACTAAGGTCAAACTGAATTTCTTTCCTACAAGAAAGGAATGCCTAGAAGCAGAGCCCCCTTGTGTGGCATCACCAGGGACTTGCTCCAATTACCCCAGACCCTATGTTTGAGGCAGTTAGGAGGTAAAGCAGATTCCCAAGGCTTGGGGTGCCTACTCCCTTTCTGTTTGGTAAACTACTAACTATAATTTGACACTGTAGAGCAGGCGGGCAAGGGAGAAATACTAAAGAAATGTTTTAAGGTGACTGCAGGATAATAACAGTGGCAAGAAGATGGTAAGAAGAAATCCAGAATGGTGTGGATCCCAGGCAAAAACTTTGGGCAAACTGAATCTGGGAAGAGGTATCAGCTCCAGGATGGTGATGGCCATAGTGATTCAAGAATGGAATGTGTTATCAGCCTCTTCCAATCGGTGAAAACACTCTATGATCTCATTTTGACATGGATATTAGGGAACATAGTTTTTGTTAGGCTGCTGGGGTAGCTAGGCTAGATCTTGGGCTACTGGAAACAATCAGGAAGAGACTCCATAGAAAGGCACATCTAAGACAAGGAGAGGGACAGAACCCTGATGATGTATTTTGATCCTCTGGTCTAGCACTATCTGAAGTCACTTACTTGACTTCCCTGTTATATGAGACTGAACTGTTTGTTTGTTTGTTTGTTTTTTGCATAAGTCAGTTTATCAAGCCCTTACTGCTTGCAATTGAAAATGTTTTAACTCATGTGAGTACCAAACCCAAAGATCAAAACACTTCCTACCCTGGCAATACCTGCATTAACTCATTAGCCTAGAGCCATGCAGGCATTAAGTACAAGATATCATTCCAAATGTTAGCAGGCTACCAAAATACAGTTATTCACCAATTAATAAGTACTACTGAGGTACATGTAAGAATTAAGTGCAGAGGTTATTATAATACATTTTTTCCCTTTGAGGACATCACAATTTAAGGCTATATATAAACAAATCACTAAAGTCCACAATGTTTTCAAAGTTCAGAGCATGAGGCTTCATGGTTAAAGATTACTTCCAAAATCAGATAAAGATACAAACATTTGATTAAAATGTCAAAAGCTTGGTTCTAGCTGTCAATGAGTTTGCTGTTAAGATAAGGAGGAAGGGTTCTCAACAAAATGAAATGAAAACCCATGGCCTAGAAAATAGTGTGGGATTGAGACCCAGTCATAGTGGTATAGTTAGCTGCTATGGAGCTCAGACAAGGGAGAGATCCAGGAGTGCAGCTATTCACCGAGGATGAGGATGGATTCATAAACAAGGCTGATCTTGGAAGAGGCTTTCATGACTAGGTTAGATTCTGACTGGTTGCCCATGATGCGGCTGAGGACTTTAAATCTGTGGATAAGCAAGCCAGTAAGGAGATGGGCAGGCAGCACCAGCCAAGCAGACCAGCCTTGTCTGGTGCCTGAAAGCACTTCAGGGGAGACTGAAAAATTGCCTGAGGTGAGGATTTGTCATTAACAAGTCTGGGATATTCACAGATCTCCTGATACTTCTGTATTAGATCCGATTTACTTTCATCTGCAATAACTAAGACTGACAATATCTTTGATTTAAACAGGACAGATATTTATTTCTCTCTCATCATTTGGGGGCTAATATGATTCCTCCAGGGTTCAGGGACTTAGGCTACTATTATCTTGATGTCAACTTTCCAGAGGGTAGTGCCCTTGCCCATGTTGTCCAAGATGGCTCACCACTGTGTCTGTGTCTCATGCAGGGAATGACAAAGAGAAAGGGGAGGAAGTACACCCTTTCCCCATAAAGGCAGGACCTAGAAGTGCATTCATATTCCATTGGTTAGAACTCAGTCACATGGCCATGGCTAGCTACAAGAGAGGCTGGGAAATGTAGTTTTCTCCTGAGCATCCTGAGAAACCCAGGAATTTTAGCCTTGAGGAAAAGAGAAGCATAAATTTTAGAGTACAACCAGTTTCTGTTATACTCTCCTTTTTCCAGGAGGCTGTTGAAGGGTTAATGACTAAGATACACATGCACGCACTGAAATTCTTTACAAGGACTGATCTACTTTCTTTCTTCCCACCCCACCCTTCCGCCTCCTAATGAAATTGAGGAAAATGAAAGAAGGGAGAGAATATTTGTTGAGCACTGTTCCAGGAACTTTCTGCAGCAAATTAATCTTCTACCACCTTTATAAAATAAGCATTATTGCCTGCACTTTAAAAATAATGAACTGAGATTCAGAAACAGGACATAGAGGTAGAGAACTAGGTGTTATGACCTATTAAAAAGAACCAGACACTTTATATTCATTAAATCTGCCAAACATTTAATGTTTGTTAATTCATTAAATCCTCACAGTTCAGTCAGATAAATATCATTATTTTATTTTATAGATGGGGACATCAAAATTGAGAATATAAGCCTGGAATTTGCATTCAGGTCTAACTCCAAAAACCAAAAGATTTCTATTGTACAAATATATTATTTCCACTACTGTTGGGTTACAACTTTTTTTGGCATGAGTTGATTACTTTAGTCACTCATTAATTAATTAATTAATCCATCACTTCAACAAAATTTAAGTACCTAGGATGTGTCAAGTTCAAGTCCCTGACTTAGAGCTCACATTCTAGTTGGGGAAATATTCATCCATTGAAACAAACAAACATTTATCGTATGCTTATTATGACTAAGATTGGTGTTACAAAAACAAAAATGCAGAACATTTGGCCTATAGTACTACTTAATAAATATTGAAGTAATTAAAGACATAACCCTCAGGGACCTCACAGTCCATTAGCTCAGATTCAGGACTATGTGAACTTGGGAAAAGATGTTCTGAACATCATTATCTTGGCTACAGCTGCAAACTAAAAGGCCATCTTTGGATGTGCTGGGTGTGGACAAACTGTTGGAACTAGGTCTGTCTTCTCAGTGTCTCACATGTACATTCTCTTTCTCTGAGCTCCCTGTGAATAGGATTTTCTCTGAAAACTAAGGACATACAGAACCCAGGCGGGAAACAGTACCTGAGCTTGGAGCCAATGACTAGCAGATGCGTTCATTCCTTGGGTCTTTAAGGGTTGCCTTTGTACTAAAAAAATCTGGCCATGATTTCAGGGTGACTAAGGGCAACTTAGAAAGAGGAAAAAGACAAGAACCCCTTAAGTACATCTGTATCAAATCATCCCTGGGTTTGGTTTTGAACACGAGACATTCCTGAATCAGATGAGCCCAACATGAGGGACATGTTGCTGGATACTTCTGTTTATTACTCTTTGTTTTCCCTCCACTGCCTGTCTCCCTCTGGGGTACTTTGAACCACATATGTAAGATTTATCTATGCTAGAGGCAAGGGTAAAGATTAGTTGTGATGGAGATTTCTTAAAGGAAGATATGAATTTTAATGGCTGGATGGGTGCCCAAGTATGAAAAGAGGAGAGAGCATTGAAATAGAATGCCTCTAGAATGGAAAATAAGTGGGAGAGTGTGTAGGATTCTCATTATTCCAGGCACTTCTATGGGACTGCTGGCTTTTTTGTGGGATGATCACCATCTCTACTCCTGTTTGATGGTTGGGCTGTTGACAGTTGGCAAGAGAATCTCTGATTCTGAAAGAGGAAAAATGGGAGATGATAGCAATTTCTTCTTGAACTTTAGGCTATCCAGGGCCCCATCTTCTAATGAGATTGTGTTTTGAGTTGGAGGGATGGTTATATGTTATTTCTTTAAAGATAGAAACATTTAGTCTCAATGTGGGTGCACACCTCCACAGTGGTATCAAGCTTGGAATATCTATAGAAGGAGAGAAAATGATTTAAATTAACTGAACAAAGCAATCAATCCAGATGTGTATACCTAAAATCAACGCTAACATTAACTGAGTCACCTCAGAAGGTTACACATGGATTTCTGTGAAGCTACCACTTAAAATACATTTTTAGAATTTCTTTCTCATTTTTTAAAATCCCTTTACAGCCATGGTCTGTGCACATCAATAAAGTAAATCTCTTTGCTTTCTAGTTATTCTTTGTTTTAAAAATACATTGGTGTATTAGGATCGATGTTAAGAAAATTAGAAAAAGAAAAGAAATATAGTTGATCTGTTAGCAAGAAAAAATTAATTGCATTCTTTTAAATAATAAAATGACCTATGTTAATTGTAGAAAATTTAGAAAATGATAATAAATACAAAGAAACACATATGAATTTTCCTATAATCCTAATACCCAATGAAAAACACTTGTAACATTTTTCAGGCTTAAAAAAAAAAATATATATATATATATATATGACACCTTTTAGGCCTTTTTTAAAAATTTATTTATTTATTTTGAGAGAGAGAGCTCACATGCAAGTGGGGGAGGCGCAGAGAGAGAGAGGGAGAGAGAGAATCCCAAGTAGGTTCCTCACTATCAGCACAGAGTGGGACACAGGGCTTGAACCCACCAACTGTGAGATCATGACCTGAGCCAAAATCAAGAGTCAGACACTTAACCAACTGAGCCACCCAGGTGTCCTGACATCTCTCAGGCTTTTTAATGCACATATATGTGGCAGGTTTGATGACCTGTTCTCAGGTCATCATTGATGACCTGTGCTGAGTTGAAAGAGGATAAAAATGTAATTAATTCCCCCACTTCTCCCATTCCATGCCTTCCATTTTTATCCTCTTCTCTCAACACACACAAACTTTTGAGAAGAAAAATATAAAAACCATTTTTCCCTTTGTATTCTAAGGTTTAAGCTCATCTGTGTGTGGGCTTGCGTGGGGTTTGATTGTGAGTGTGCATGTGAATGTGGATTGGGTTTGAGGGATGGAGACTGACAATTTATTTGGATCTCAGGGGTCATTGAAGAAATAACCAACCAAGGCCTTAATTTGGAAGATTGGACTGATCATGGAATTAAGGCAGAATTGTCTTATATGGGGAGGAAAATACAATGGCACTTAAAGGGTAGAATGCCCCTAGAAAACAGCTGAAGTCCCTAAAAGAGATAGAGAGGAGAGAATAGCACAGGCTCCTTTCGAGTCAGAGATTTGTGTCCCTCCCACCCAGCCCCCCCCCCCCAGAGGGGCAAAACCTCTGGTGGCATATCCTTGGAGATAGAACACTGACAGCCATGGCTTTGAGATCAGCAGTACATGGGTCCCATAGCCACCCAATGACAAGTCCAGTGATAGAAGCATCCCCTCTTCTCCCACCTCCAGAACTGCAGCCCTTGTCAATAGCAAGGGGTGCTTTGAGGAGCTGTGGAGACAGAGGCACTGACCACGGTCTAAAGATGGGCACCTCTTCCGTTTCTTGGTACCACATGAGCCCCGGGAAAATAGGAAGATCCAGAGGAAGGCATGAGCAGCGTGTGCGTGAGGGTGGGCAACAGTCCCTGACACAGTTCTTCCTCTCAGCCAGGCAGGATGGGACTCTAAGCCAGATTTCATTCCATTTAGAGAAATAAGGAAATGTAATAATTCTTGCACCTGTATGGAAGAAGAAAATTCATGCCTGATATAGATGTGTTTTTAAAAACACAGTAAGAATGGAATCACACTGTATAATGTATCATGATCATTCCATGCTGTTGAATATTATTTTGGAATATAATTTAAAATAGTTGCATAGTAACTCACTGTGTAGCCAAAGTAGAATTTGTCCACTTCCCTATAGCTATTTATGTGGCTTCTGCTAGTCTTATAAAAATTTCTGACATTGACAATACTTCTGCTGTATATTTTTACTCAGATCTCTTATTTCATTAGGATAATTTCCCAAAGAATCTCTAGGTCAAGGATTTTACACAATTCTGAAGTTTTTGGACTCCTGATGCATGTTGACAAACTAAGCCACAGAAAGGCAGCATCAACTTACTTCTCACCAGTAGTAGGATAGGAAATGGCCCATTTCCAGGCACTCTGTTCAATCCTGGGAAGTAACATTTCTCAGATGTTGGCAGTTGAATTGGTGACAAATGATATTGCCATATTTTAACACCATTTTTTAAATGAAAAGGACAATTATCTCTGCTATTCATACACCTTTAGTTTCAGACTTTTGACTAATTTATAGATCTGATCCTCTTGTATGGATTAGTGTTTGCCCTGTGGACAAATTGTGTTGTCACAGGATGTATAGCTTGCCTTCTGGTAAGGTGGCTCCACCTGGATGCAAAGTCATAGGGGCTACTGGGGAATGCCTCTGGCTTGGCAGCTGCTTCCCAGCCACAATTCTCCATTGCAGAGGGGAAGGTGTGCATCTTGGGGGGCAGCTAACCATCTTTGTGATGAGTACTAAAATTGAGATTCTTAGGGTGCCTGGGTGACTCAGTTGGTTGAGCACCCGACCTTGGCTCAGGTCTTGATCTCACGGCTCGTGAGTTTGAGCCCCACATCAGGCTCTGTACTGACAGCTCAGAGCCTGGAGCCTGCTTCAGATTCTGTGTCTTCCTCTCTCTGCCCCTCCCCTATTCATGCTCTGTCTCTCTCTCTCTCTCTCTCTCAAAAGTAAATAAACATAAAAAAATAAAAAAACATAAAGTTGAAATTCTTTTCTGTATTCTTTCTAGTTTTTATTTGCATGTGTTTGCATAGCTATAGTCATTATGCATATATAACTTTATACCCTAATATATGCATTTATATTAATTTTATATTGATATTTCGTCTTTATATTTGTCCTTTTTGGTGTTTCTACATTATTCCCTTGAGTGACTGTCCTCTAGTTTCTGACGATTTGGATATTTGGAAGTATTACTAATTTTTGATTATCATAAATACCATGATTATAAACATTGTCTTTCAAATGATGTTTTTCCAAATTTTGACTTAGTATTTAGGGTTTCAGGAAAGAGGGGCAGCTGGGTGGTTCAGTCAGTTAGGCACCTGACTCTTGGTTTCAGCTCAGGTCATGATCTTACAGTTCATGAAATCAAGCCCCGAGTGGGGCTCTGTGCTGACAGTGCAGAGCCTGCTTGGGATTCTCTCTTTCCCTCCCTCTCTGCCCCTCCCCCACTCTCTCTCTCTCTCTCAATAAATAAATAAACATTAAAAAATGCATTGCCAAATTGTATTTACCAATTGATGATGCCACTAACAAACTAAAAATACATTTTACTGAACTTCAAGTATCAAGGTTTTCTAGCTTTTTGTTATTATGTTATGCAAATTTGCAAAGCAATCTCATTGCCTTTTATTTTGCATTTTTTTCATGACTTGTGATAAACAGGTTTTTTTTTTACTTACTAGAGCTAGTTATTCTTTCTCTTTTGTGATTTTCTTAGAACCATTATGATAGCTTCTTGAATTGAATTCTCTTAAAACTAGTTTTTTTTCTCTACCTCAGAACACTATTAAATTGCTGCCAATGGTTATTAAATACGCACCTGTGTGCAGAACTGTCCAGGCTCTTAGTGTGGGTATAATAATGAGGGAGAGCTGGAGTGGACAACAACATGCAGAGGCATGGTAGAGAGACAGGACTCAGGATAAAGAATATGCAGCCCAAAAGGAGGAAATAATGAGGCTAAACATCTTCTTGGATATTTATTGGCATTTGATATTTTTTGTGAATTATTCATTTAAGTCCTTTGTCCTTTTTTCTATTTTTTCTTGAATACTTATGAGCTCTCTCTCTCTCTCTCTCTCGTTCTCTCTCTCTCTCTATCTCTCTCTCTCTCTCTCTCTCTCTCTCTATATATATATATATATATATATATTTAAGTTTTACTTTATTTTTTAAGTAATCTCTATGCCCAGTATGGGGCTCAAACTCATGACCCCAAGATTAAGATTCATATGCTCTTCCAATTTAGCCAGCCAGGTGCTCATCTTTGTATCTTTTGATTATGTTTTGAAATGTTATGGTGCGTGTGTGTGTGTGTGTGTGTGTGTGTGAAAGAGAGAGAGAGAGAGAGAGAAAGATATCTATATATCTCTATATAGATTGGATTTGTTTTCTAGGACTCCCATAATTAAACACCACAGTCTGGATGGCTTAAAGAACAGAAATTTATTTTCTCACAGTTCTGGAGGCTCAAAGTCCAAGATCAAGATGTCTGTAGGTTTGGTTTTTCCTGAGGCCTCTCTCTCTTTGGCTTATAGATGGCGCCTGTGAAATAATAGAAGAAAAATAATATTTTGTGCCTGGTCCCTGACACAGAGCTCCCAAACCCCTTATAGCTTCCTAAGTGATTAGAGAACTAGGAGCGTCTTTAATTCTAACATTTGGTCTTTGATCCTGGTTCCTGACACACGTCCCTAAATCTCTTGACACTTCCTGGGTGATAGGACTGTCTTCTGTTATAATGAAATGACTCTTGGTGGGTTCTTGGATAGTTTCAGGATGGGGGCTGGTCACCAGATCTTTCTGGTCACCAGAAAGATCAAATCATGGTTAGAAGCTTGAAAATTTCACCTCTCTCCCCATCCTCTGGGAAGGGCAGAGGGGCTGAAGACTGACTTATTGATTGATCATGCCTACATCTACATGATGAAGGCTCCATAAAAATTCCCAAAGTACAGAATTTGAAGAGCTTCCAGGTTGTTGAACATATGTATGCCCTGGGACGATGGGGGAACCCCAAATCGACAGGGATGGAAGCCCCTGCACTTGGGACTCTTTTAAACATTGCCCTATGTATCTCTTCAGCTGACTGTTCATCTGTATCGTTTATCATATCTTTTACTATATAATAAAACAGTAAATGTAAGTGTTTTTCTGAGTTCTGTGAGGTGTTGCAGCAAACAATTGAATTAAAGTAAGGTGTGGTGGGAACCTCTAATTTGTATCCAAGTTAGAAGTTGTGGGCAACCTGGGGACTGACTACTTGCAATCTGAGTTGGGGAGCAGTCTTAAGGGACTGAGGGTCTGCTCTTACATTGGTTAGTGTCAGTCAGTTAGTGTCAGTTACTGTCAATTCAATTGAATTGAATTGCAGGTTACCCAGCTGGTGACAGAGAATTGGTTGATTTGGGGGAGAGGGGGCAGAAAGAACGTGCATCTGGTGTTAGAAGTATTGTGTGTGTGAGTAAAGGAAAAACACAGGGAGTTTCCCTGGACAGCTGCCTTCTCACTGTGTCGTCAGATGGTCCTCCCTATGTGCAACTATGCCTCTGTGTGTTCAGTTTCTTCTTATAAGGAGACCAGTCAGATGGGATTAGGGCCCACTCTAATGACTTCATTTTAACCTAATCACCTCTCTTAAGGCCTAATCTTCCAATATAGTCACATTCTTAGATACTGGAGATTTAGGACTTTAACATGTAAATTTGGAGGAACACAGTTATACCCATAACATAGATATATGTCTATACACACATATATGCATACATGTGATAAAATATCTTTTCAAATTTATTCATGATATCTTTCCACATAATAGTCATTTACATTTTTATTTAGTTATATCAGGTATCATAGTTGAGGTACCTAGAAACAGAGGCTGAACTGGAGATTTGTCTACAAGTGGATTTATTAGAGAAATATTCTCAGGGGAAAACTAAGTCTTTAAGTGAAAGTTGGGAAGGAGGATGGGGAAGGGGAAGAAGGAAGGATATACTCTTGGGTTGAGTCCAGCCTCAGTTTCAAGCAGGTGATGAAAGAAGGTCAGAAGGTCACAGCAACTTTGCCTTAAATTGACAATGGGCAATTCTCCAGAGAGTCTATGGTAGCAGTACCTGCAGAAGTGGGGCCATGGAACTCCCAAGAGAAAAAAGATCCCAGGAGACCTGGACGAGGTACCAACAGCATCCATAACATCATCTTTCACTTCATTCTTCCTAACACTTTGCTTCTAGGTAGAAGAATGGTCTCCACCATTGGCTCATATTTTCTTCTCATATTTTTATGGTTTAAAAGGCCTACCTGGAATTAATTTTTCAGTCTGGTGAGAGGTAGAGATATAAGATGATCTTTACCCAATGGCAAATGAGTTTTCTTAACACCAGTCTTTGAAATAGACCATTGAGACAAAAAAAAAACAAACAAACAAACAAACAAAAAACAAAAAACAACAAAAAAACCCCAAAAAACCAAAACCCTGGAAATTGCTGTTTGGTGCCAACCTGGGGATAGAAGTTTATAGCACAAGCTTTTGGCAAAGCTCTTACTTCTAGCTCCCTTACTAGTTCTCCTTGGTTTAAGACCAAAGTGTTCATCCCAGGTCTACCCCCAGAATAGCAGGAAATATAGAGGCTGAAAGGAAATTTGGGTGTAAGGAAGGGGGTTCATAACCAGCCTTGACTTTCAGCCCAAGCAGTGAGGTCCTCCCACATCTGAAGTTTGGAGAGGTGGGTCATGCCTGATCTCTGACCTCGTGAAGTTAAGACTCTGAATGTATGGAAGACTAAGCCTCTCTCACTGGGCTTGTGCTCATAACAGCTTCTCTTCCTCCTCAGGAGCTCCAGGGATTCCCTGGCTTGAGTATTTCCAAATGGACTTCCAGATTCCCTCTACCCTGGAGATGTTGTTACCCCAGTGGTTGTCACTACTCATTGTTTTCCTTAACGAAATCTCTTCTGCCTTGCTCTCAGAGCATTTTCCTCCCTGGTGAGTGCTGACAAGACACATCCATCCATATTTTCTGTAATGTCCAACTCCTCTGACAAGTGACCTTCCTTCTAGTCTTGGCAAACCCTGCTGAGTCCTTAGTTGGCCTCTTACTCTGTTTATAGTAGAAAAATAATTGTTCTATTATTTATCTTAACTTCTCATAAAATCTTCATTTCATTCTTGACTTCACTTTTCTTATCATTTTGGTGCACTCCCTTAACCTCCAGTAAACTTCTCCTTCCTCCTCAGCAAGGATACCTGATGTGTATATTTTTATAACTCCTGTGGCTTTTTCTTATCTCTGATTACTTCATGTTAAATTAGCTCCGTCTGGCTGGGGGCACTCACACATGATTGCTTCGGTGGTACAGCGACCTTGCTGGAAAGGTCTCCTAGTATTGCTGATGAACTATCTGAAAAATGCTGACTTCAGCTTAGCGTGTGACCAAGTCAGGGATCGGAGTGGGATATATCCCTGACTTCAGTCCTATAATTTGCTTGCTCAGTTGAGTCTCTCAGAAGCTAATGTCAAGGGAATAAGTCCTCCTAGCAATAGTAAAGAAGGAAGAAGGGTTACTTTCCATGGTAAATTATACCATATGATCATTAAGTAGGAAAATGGGCAGAGGTTGATGAATTTCCGAATTGAGGCTGAGGTTCCTTTTAATCAGCCTACAAATGGCTTTGTCAAGGTCAGAGTCAAGGGACAAGGCAGGGTCAATGATCATTGGGTCTAGGTGTGGGTCCTGAATATCAGTGGAGCACATATGGGGCAGCAGGCAGGCATCCTTCCTGAAGCTGCAGGAGCTTCTGTGCAGCTCCAGAAGCTCATATTTGAAGATGAGATCAATATAGCCTGTTTGATCCAGTCTCTAACCATTTAGATCTGTTCTATAGCAGGTCCAGGCTAGCCCTGGGCAAAATTGCGAAGTTAGTAGTTGATGTTTCCTGTGCCTCTCACCACATCTTTAGTTGAGGTGCTCTGCTTCTCCCCTTCATCCTCAGGTGCTAAGGGCCACCATTTTTACCCTCTCTCTTCCTAAATGACCCCTTCTCCTTCCTCCTAAGCATTGAGTTGCTTCTTTTGACTCTTGCCACATCTCCGAAACATATCCCTATTCTCACAGAGCTCTGATGAGTGATGAGCTGGACAATCTAGTTAACCATTCACCTAAGGTGAAATGCAGTCTTAACTGTGAATGACCCATATGGGAATTTCCAGCATTGGAAATTTCCAGCATTGGGGAGCTGTTTGGAGAAGTTTTTTAGAGAGTGCCATCATGGCAGGCAAATTAAAGGGGTATACAAGAAGCTAAGTACTTTCAAAGCATAATTTTTTAAAAGTTGAAAAAAGGAGTTTCATACAAAATACCATGAATTTATGTCAAAAATGTATCTAGCTCTTTAATGAGGGAACCAATAATATGACAAAACTAATTCAAGAAAAAATGGAGGAACTAGGTATTTATAGACAATGAACAAAGATAGAATAGGATTGATAGGTTAGAAATAGGTTGTCAGATAAGATACAAAACTGCGTAGTGTCCTATAGGGCAATTTAAGCATAACCTCGGGTTATCTTTACTGCTGGACAGGAACCGTTTGCATGTGGACTGGATAAAAATGTATATGTTGACTTGTAAAAGTGCTGAGCTCTAATCAATAGCAAGGAAAAGGTCAAACAGAGGTATATTCCCCTAGGTGATTACATGATTTTGGGGTAGGCCTGTGAGATAATACTGTAGCATGATGCTAGAAAGGATATACTTTCTTTTTTCCAAGTGTTGGGAAATGGATGTTTTATATCTGTGTATGTGCATTTTTGTGTCTGTTTATATGTGTATATGTATGTACTGTATATATGATATATATCCAAATTATATGTGTATATATATAGTATATACATACATATTTATATATAGGAACATGCATAGTCTATATATTTATGTACATACAGATGTACACACATATACATACATTTTCTATTTTACAGATATATACGTAAAACCTCCCTAACTTCTTTTTTTTTTATTATATATTTTTTTTATTTTATTTTATTTTTATTTTTTAATATATGAAATTTACTGTCAAATTGGTTTCCATACAACACCCAGTGCTCATCCCAAAAGGTGCCCTCCTCAATACCCATCACCCACCCTGCCCTCCCTCCCACCCCCCATCAACCCTCAGTTTGTTCTCAGTTTTTAACAGTCTCTTATGCTTTGGCTCTCTCCCACTCTAACCTCTTTTTTTTTTTTTTTTTTCCTTCCCCTCCCCCATGGGTTTCTGTTATGTTTCTCAGGATCCACATAAGAGTGAAACCATATGGTATCTGTCTTTCTCTGTATGGCTTATTTCACTTAGCATCACACTCTCCAGTTCCATCCACGTTGCTACAAAAGGCCATATTTCATTTTTTCTCATTGCCACGTAGTATTCCATTGTGTATATAAACCACAATTTCTTTACCCATTCATCAGTTGATGGACATTTAGGCTCTTTCCATAATTTGGCTATTGTTGAGAGTGCTGCTATAAACATTGGGGTACAAGTGCCCCTATGCATCAGTACTCCTGTATCCCTTGGATAAATTCCTAGCAGTGCTATTGCTGGGTCATAGGGTAGGTCTATTTTTAATTTTCTGAGGAACCTCCACACTGCTTTCCAGAGCGGCTGCACCAATTTGCATTCCCACCAACAGTGCAAGAGGGTTCCTGTTTCTCCACATCCTCTCCAGCATCTATAGTCTCCTGATTTCTTCATTTTGGCCACTCTGACTGGCGTGAGGTGGTATCTGAGTGTGGTTTTGATTTGTATTTCCCTGATAAGGAGCGACGTTGAACATCTTTTCATGTGGCTGTTGGCCATCCGGATGTCTTCTTTAGAGAAGTGTCTATTCATGTTTTCTGCCCATTTCTTCACTGGGTTATTTGTTTTTCGGGTGTGGAGTTTGGTGAGCTCTTTATAGATTTTGGATACTAGCCCTTTGTCCGATGTGTCATTTGCAAATATCTTTTCCCATTCCGTTGGTTGCCTTTTAGTTTTGTTGGTTGTTTCCTTTGCTGTGCAGAAGCTTTTTATCTTCATAAGGTCCCAGTAATTCACTTTTGCTTTTAATTCCCTTGCCTTTGGGGATGTGCCGAGTAAGAGATTGCTAGGGCTGAGGTCAGAGAGGTCTTTTCCTGCTTTCTCCTCTAAGGTTTTGATGGTTTCCTGTCTCACATTCAGGTCCTTTATCCATTTTGAGTTTATTTTTGTGAATGGTGTGAGAAAGTGGTCTAGTTTCAACCTTCTGCATGTTGCTGTCCAGTTCTCCCAGCACCATTTGTTAAAGAGACTGTCTTTTTTCCATTGGATGTTCTTTCCTGCTTTGTCAAAGATGAGTTGGCCATACGTTTGTGGGTCTAGTTCTGGGGTTTCTATTCTATTCCATTGGTCTATGTGTCTGTTTTTATGCCAATACCATGCTGTCTTGATGATGACAGCTTTGTAGTAGAGGCTCAAGTCTGGGATTGTGATGCCTCCTGCTTTGGTCTTCTTCTTCAAAATTACTTTGGCTATTCGGGGCCTTTTGTGGTTCCATATGAATTTTAGGATTGCTTGTTCTAGTTTCGAGAAGAATGCTGGTGCAATTTTGATTGGGATTGCATTGAATGTGTAGATAGCTTTGGGTAGTATTGACATTTTGACAATATTTATTCTTCCAATCCATGAGCAGGGAATGTCTTTCCATTTCTTTATATCTTCTTCAATTACCTGCATAAGCTTTCTATAGTTTTCAGCATACAGATCTTTTACATCTTTGGTTAGATTTATTCCTAGGTATTTTATGCTTCTTGGTGCAATTGTGAATGGGATCAGTTTCTTCATTTGTCTTTCTGTTGCTTCATTGTTAGTGTATAAGAATGCAACTGATTTCTGCACACTGATTTTGTATCCTGCAACTTTGCTGAATTCATGTATCAGTTCTAGCAGACTTTTGGTGGAGTCTATCGGATTTTCCATGTATAATATCATGTCATCTGCAAAAAGCGAAAGCTTGACTTCATCTTTGCCAATTTTGATGCCTTTGATTTCCTTTTGTTGTCTGATTGCTGATGCTAGAACTTCCAGCACTATATTAAACAACAGCGGTGACAGTGGGCATCCCTGTCGTGTTCCTGATCTCAGGGAAAAAGCTCTCAGTTTTTCCCCGTTGAGGATGATGTTAGCTGTGGGCTTTTCATAAATGGCCTTTATGATCTTTAAGTATGTTCCTTCTATCCCAACTTTCTCAAGGGTTTTTATTAAGAAAGGGTGCTGGATTTTGTCAAAGGCCTTTTCTGCATCGATTGACAGGATCATATGGTTCTTTTTTTTTGTTAATGTGATGTATCACGTTGATCGATTTGCAAATGTTGAACCAGCCCTGCATCCCAGGAATGAATCCCACTTGATCATGGTGAATAATTCTTTTTATATGCTGTTGAATTCGATTTGCTAGTATCTTATTAAGAATTTTTGCATCCATATTCATCAGGGATATTGGCCTGTAGTTCTCTTTTTTTACTGGGTCTCTGTCTGGTTTAGGAATCAAAGTAATACTGGCTTCATAGAATGAGTCTGGAAGTTTTCCTTCCCTTTCTATTTCTTGGAATAGCTTGAGAAGGATAGGTATTATCTCTGCTTTAAACGTCTGGTAGAACTCCCCTGGGAAGCCATCTGGTCCTGGACTCTTATTTGTTGGGAGATTTTTGATAACCGATTCAATTTCTTCGCTGGTTATGGGTCTGTTCAAGCTTTCTATTTCCTCCTGATTGAGTTTTGGAAGAGTGTGGGTGTTTAGAAATTTGTCCATTTCTTCCAGGTTGTCCAATTTGTTGGCATATAATTTTTCATAGTATTCCCTGATAATTGTTTGTATCTCTGAGGGATTGGTTGTAATAAGTCCATTTTCATTCATGATTTTATCTATTTGGGTCATCTCCCTTTTCTTTTTGAGAAGCCTGGCTAGAGGTTTGTCAATTTTGTTTATTTTTTCAAAAAACCAACTCTTGGTTTCGTTGATCTGCTCTACGGTTTTTTTAGATTCTATATTGTTTATTTCTGCTCTGATCTTTATGATTTCTCTTCTTCTGCTGGGTTTAGGCTGCCTTTGCTGTTCTGCTTCTATTTCCTTTAGGTGTGCTGTTAGATTTTGTATTTGGGATTTTTCTTGTTTCTTGAGATAGGCCTGGATTGCAATGTATTTTCCTCTCAGGACTGCCTTCACTGCATCCCAAAGCGTTTGGATTGTTGTATTTTCATTTTCGTTTGTTTCCATATATTTTTTAATTTCTTCTCTAATTGCCTGGTTGACCCACTCATTCGTTAGTAGGGTGTTCTTTAACCTCCATGCTTTTGGAGGTTTTCCAGACTTTTTCCTGTGGTTGATTTCAAGCTTCATAGCATTGTGGTCTGAAAGTATGCATGGTATAATTTCAATTCTTGTAAACTTATGAAGGGCTGTTTTGTGACCCAGTATATGATCTATCTTGGAGAATGTTCCATGTGCACTCGAGAAGAAAGTATATTCTGTTGCTTTGGGATGCAGAGTTCTAAATATATCTGTCAAGTCCATCTGATCCAATGTATCATTCAGGGCCCTTGTTTCTTTATTGACTGTGTGTCTAGATGATCTATCCATTTCTGTAAGTGGGGTGTTAAAGTCCCCTGCAATGACCACATTCTTATCAATAAGGTTGCTTACGTTTATGAGTAATTGTTTTATATATCTGGGGGCTCGGGTATTTGGCGCATAGACATTTATAATACTTAGCTCTTCCTGGTGGATAGACCCTGTGATTATTATATAATGCCCTTCTTCATCTCTTGTTACAGCCTTTAATTTAAAGTCTAGTTTGTCTGATATAAGTATGGCTACTCCAGCTTTCTTTTGGCTTCCAGGAGCATGATAAATAGTTCTCCATCCCCTCACTCTCAATCTAAAGGTGTCCTCAGATCTAAAATGAGTCTCTTGTAGACAGCAAATAGATGGGTCTTGTTTTTTTATCCATTCTGATACCCTATGTCTTTTAGTTGGCGCATTTAATCCATTTACATTCAGTGTTATTATAGAAAGATATGGGTTTAGAGTCATTGTGATGTCTGTATGTTTTATGCTTGTAGTGATGTCTCTGGTACTTTGTCTCACAGGATCCCCCTTAGGATCTCTTGTAGGGCTGGTTTAGTGGTGACAAATTCCTTCAGTTTTTGTTTGTTTGGGAAGACCTTTATCTCTCCTTCTATTCTAAATGACAGACTTGCTGGATAAAGGATTCTCGGCTGCATATTTTTTCTGTTTAGCACACTGTAGATATCGTGCCAAGCCTTTCTGGCCTGCCAAGTTTCAAAGGAGAGATCAGTCACGAGTCTTATAGGTCTCCCTTTATATGTGAGGGCACGTTTATCCCTTGCTGCTTTCAGAATTTTCTCTTTATCCTTGTATTTTGCCAGTTTCACTATGATATGTCGTGCAGAAGATCGATTCAAGTTACCTCTGAAGGGAGTTCTCTGTGCCTCTTGGATTTCAATGCCTTTTTCCTTCCCCAGTTCAGGGAAGTTCTCAGCTATAATTTCTTCAAGTACCCCTTCGGCACCTTTCCCTCTCTCTTCCTCCTCTGGGATACCAATTATGCGTATATTATTTCTTTTTAGTGTATCACTTAGTTCTCTAATTTTCCCCTCATACTCCTGGATTTTTTTATCTCTCTTTCTTTCAGCTTCCTCTTTCTCCATAACTTTATCTTCTAGTTCACCTATTCTCTCCTCTGCCTCTTCAAGCCGAGCCATCGTGGTTTCCATTTTGTTTTGCATTTCGTTTAAAGCGTTTTTCAGCTCCTCCTGACTGTTCCTTAGTCCCTTGATCTCTGTAGCAAGAGATTCTCTGCTGTCCTCTATACTGTTTTCAAGCCCAGCGATTAATTTTATGACTATTATTCTAAATTCACTTTCTGTTATATTATTTAAATCCTTTTTGATCAGTTCATTAGCTGTTGTCATTTCCTGGAGATTCTTCTGAGGGGAATTCTTCCGTTTGGTCATTTTGGAGAGTCCCTGGCGTGGTGAGGACCTGCAGGGCACTTCCCCTGTGCTGTGGTGTATAACTGGAGTTAGTGGGCGGGGCCGCAGTCCGACCCGATGTCTGCCCCCAGCCCACTGCTGGGGCCACAGTCAGACTGGTGTGTGCCTTCTCTTCCCCTCTCCTAGGGGCGGGATTCACTGTGGGGTGGCGTGTCCCGTCTGGGCTACTTGCACACTGCCAGGCTTGTGTTGCTGGGGATCTGGCGTATTAGCTGGGGTGGGTAGGCAAGGTGCACGGGGGCTGGAGGGGCAGGCTTAGCTCGCTTCTCCTTAGGTGATCCACTTCAGGAGGGGCCCTGTGGCAGCGGGAGGGAGTCAGATCCACTGCCGGAGGTTTGGCTCCGCAGAAGCCCAGAGTTGGGTGTTTGCGCGGAGCGAGCAAGTTCCCTGGCAGGAACTGGTTCCCTTTGGGATTTTGGCTGGGGGATGGGCGGGGGAGATGGCGCTGGCGCCTTTGTTCCCCGCCAAGCTGAGCTCTGCCGTCCGGGGGCTCAGCAGCTCTCCCTCCCTTTGTCCTCCAGCCTTCCTGCTTTCCGAGCAGAGCTGTTAACTTCTGACCTCCCAGACGCTAAGTCGCGCTTGCTGTCGGAACACAGTCTGTCCGGCCCCTCCGCTTTTGCCAGCCAGACTCGGGGCTCTGCTTGGCCGGCGAGCCGCCCCTCCGCCCCGGCTCCCTCCCGCCAGTCCGTGGAGCGCGCACCGCCTCGCCGCCCTTCCTACCCTCTTCCGTGGGCCTCTCGTCTGCGCTTGGCTCCGGAGACTCCGTTCTGCTAATCCTCTGGCGGTTTTCTGGGTTCTTTAGGCAGGTGTAGGTGGAATCTAAGTGATCGGCAGGACGCGCGTTGAGCCCCGCGTCCTCCTACGCCGCCATCTTCTGGAACCCCCCTAACTTCTTTTTTTTTAAGTTTATTTGTTTATTTTGAGAGAAAGAGAGAATGGGGAGAGGCAGATAGAGAAAGAGGGAGAGAAAGAGAATCCTAAGCAAGATTTGGTGCAGGGCTCGAACTCACGAACTGTGAGATCGTGATCTGAGTTGAAACCAAGAGTCGGATGCTCAAATGACTGAGCCACACAGGCACCCCCAACCCTCCCTAACTTCTAAAGCAGTGATACTGCTGCTTGGTAGCACTGGTAGTGCACTGCTGTTGGCATCTGGATATTGTCTCCACAGATTCTGCTTTGAGTGGTTTAGGATGTACCCTGGGCATCAGAATTTTTCAATGTCTGCCCCAATAATGACCTTTATCCCTTTCCTAAGGGAGCTTTTCTGTAAATGAGTAGAGAGGTTCTTTTACCTCATGGGGAGGGAATCCTGCACCATCTTGGTGGGTTTTTCAGGTTTCCTGCATTTAGATTCTCCTTGGTTTCATTATTCTTCATTAGAAGAGTGGGACATCCAAATAGCTCCTCACCTGGCTGGCTAAAATAGCTGAGCTCCAAACCCGTGTAGAATCAGTATTTTCTGCCAGGAATCTGGTAGCCTATCAAGATGGGGCAGCCAGTGTAAAAAGGGTGCGTGGAGGTGCAAGCCTCCTTAACCAGGAGAAAGATCTGGCATATGCAGCTGGTGGCAGAAAGGGCAGGGTAGCAAGCATTGGATTTCTCAAGCACAGTCTTTGCACAGATGGCTTCACTGTCAGCCACGTCCTTTATGAAAAGCTGCTGCTTGCTCTCTTCTTGGGAGGCCTATGGCTACCGTGAGCCATTGATCCTGTAATTTCTTAGCTAAGAATGTCATTTTCACCTCCCCACTGCACTTTTGCCTTTTCCATCATGTCCTGCAAGCTCTTATTACATGACCAGCTCAGTTTTCTTCACAGTCTCTTATGTTCTGACCTGGCTTCCAGTGTTCTTGGGACTTTTCCTGGGGAGGTGGGATGGGGGCATAGTGTCGAAGAGGAGCATGAGATGCTCTGGAAAGTACCAGAAGTGCAGTCCAAGCTTGGGACTGTCATGTGTTGAGTGCTGTCCCTCAAAATTTATATGTTGAAGTCCTAATTTTCAGTACTTCAGAATTTGACCTTATTTGCAAATTAAGTCACTGTAGATGTAATTAGTTAATGTGAGGTCATTAGTGTGGACTCTACTCCAATATAACTGATATTCTTATAAAAAATGGGAAATTTGGACCCAGAGACAGACAGATGCCTAGAACTTCACGTAAACATGAAGTCAGAGACTAGGGTGATGCTTCTACAGGCCAAGTAACACCAATGATTGCCCCCAAACTACCAGAAGCTAGGAGAGAGAAGGCACAGAACAGATTCTACCTCCTTTCTCTCAGAATGACCCAGCACTGCTGATGACACCTTGATCTTTGACTTCTAGCCTCTAGAACTGTGCGACTGTAAATGTCTATTGTTTAAGCGACTCAGTTTGGAAACTTTGTAGTGGTGGCCGTAAGAAGCTAGTACTGGACCCAAAGATGAGGGACCTCTTCTTCCTCTTCTGTTTGTCCCTCAGGCACTGGAGCGGTTCTCTTCTAACGTGCTCCTGAGAGATGAAAACTTCTCAGAGCTGCCTCAGGGTCCGAGGAGGACCAGCCAAGGGGCCCCTTTCTACAGAGCAGCTCTACATCTTGTCTTTTTATACCCTGAACCTCCATGTTAAATTTCATTTGCAGAAACAGATCATCTGTCAAGAGAGTTAGAAACCCCCACTGCTCTCAAGATGAGCACCTCTTTTTGCCAACATTTTGTTAGTCTGCCAGCTGTTCTCATTCTAAGTGTTTTCTTAGTTGATTCCTGGACTCAAAAAGAAGCCCCTCTTCTTTTTAAAAAATTTGTTTTTAATGTTTTATTTATTTTTGAGACAGAGACAGAGCATGAGCAGAGGAGGGGCAGAGAGAGAGGGAGACACAGAATCCAAAGCAAGCTCCAGGCTCTGAGCCATCAGCACAGAGCCTGACATGGGGTTCGAACTCACAAACCATGAGATCATGACCTGAGCCAAAGTCGGACCCTTAACTGACTGAGCCAGCCAGAAGCTCAAGTCCCTCTTCTGATCAACTCTTTTTAAGGTTGAACTATGGACCTGCTTCTGAAAATGTGGAGTCAGGAAGGGAGAAAACTGAGAAAACAGGCCTGTTTTTCCCTGATCCTGAAGGCCAGGTTTCCACCAGGCCCTTCCCAGAGGGCAGGTCCTATGAGCAGCATGGCCTTGTGAGGGTCGTTCCATGTGGCAAGAGGAGAATGAGAATGGTGAGGGACCTCACTGCTGACACAACTCATCCCAACCCTGTGTTAATTTCTTAGCTGGCTTGGGTCTCTCACTCACCCCTCTGGTCCAGGGTCATGCTTACCACCTTTGCTATCATCTGGTAACACTGAATTCCTCCCTCCAGGAACAAGGCTTCATTTGCTCCATCACATGGTGGGTGCCTACGGCTACCTCCACTGTGGCTGCTTCAGACTCTGAAGCATACTCTGACCTTCCTGCTGGCCTCTCGGAAATGTTAACTGTTCTCATCACTTCCATGCTCCAACAACTCTGCATTACCCACTTAGGGAGCAGTTCATGAGGACTTATAGTTCAAGGGCACTTTTGTAACTATACCTGTGACCAGGGGAGCAGGCAGAAAGAGCTATGCAGTAATAAGAGATAAAAATTAGCACTTGGGCCACGCATGATTTTATGTGCTCTTACAACAACCCTATTAGGTAGGCACTATTATCCTCAACTAACAGATGATGAAATCGAGGCTCAGAGAGGTTAAGTAAGTCGTTTAATGTTGCATGGTCAATCAATAGCAGAATAGGAATTCAACCCAGGTAGTCTGGCTCCAGAGCCCTGTTCTGAAGTACCATGTTAACCACCCTTAATGAATATTCACAGCAGAGGGCTGAGTTCCAAGCCCAGGAGCATGTATGTCTGGATGGGTTTCTGAGGTCTAAGAGAGAGCATTGAAAACAGTGGGGAAGGTGCAGGTTGATAGTAATTCACAAATCAACAGGAATGTTGCCTGTTACGTAAAGACCATAATGAGGCCTATAGGAAGTACTGAACTAAATGGCCACTGTGAAATTTTTTTAAGTATGTATTTATTTTTGAGGGAGACAGCACGAGTTGGGGAAAGGCAGAGAGAGAGGGGGACAGAGGATCCGAAGTGGGCTTCGTGCTAACAGCCCTACATGGGGCTCAAACTCATGAATTGTGAGATCATGACCTGAGCCGAAGTCAGATGCTCAACTGACTGAGCCATCCAGGTGCCCCATACCAAACGTGTAAGTGGCAGATAATTACAGCTTCCTCTTGGGCCTTAGGCCAACCTACAGGAAATGTTAAAGTATCAAAAAGGACCTCTGTCTGAGCCACAGTGAGGTGGTTCTACATCTTTAAATATCCAATCTGTTTTATTGTTGTCATTTCTATATCTAATTTTCCTGGGAAGGTAGGGGCCTTTGCCAAGAATTTCCTGGGAATAGATACAAACAAAAAATTATTTCCTATACAGAGTAACAGATTTTTAGTATCATACTGGTCATATGGTCCTTCTTTTTCGTGTTGTGGGATTAGACTGCTTTGTTGGAATGATAGCCTTTGCCACTTGCAGGGTCAGCTGTCTCAGTCCTCCTCTGGAAACAGGTTTTCAGTATGATCTCTATGGCAGGATCCAGACTCAACCTGCATGCAGGGAACCCCGGTCACATTTGATTGATGGCCACAGCTGCCTGGCTAATTGGTGTGTGGGTCCTTCCTGCTTCCCTGCCATGCTGGGCTGTAGCTTAGGCTTTATTGAATGTCATTCTCTGCTTGTCCCCATGTTGGTGGAAAGTGCAATTTCCAGCTTCGACATGCAGTGCTGTGGGCTCCCGTCTAGCCAGGCTGTGTGCTGGTGAGGTAATTGGAGCTGGAGCCTCTGCTGGACTCCCACTGCCAGGCTGACCCGGAGGTTAAAAGACACAACTGCTAACAGGCACTGAAAGCACTGGTGTCTCCCTGGAGGCATGAGGAGCTTGCACAGGAAATCGATATGGCAGAGATTATCCTGCTCTACCTTTGTCCCTTTTCACCAAGACTAGATAATAGGAGGGATGTCCCCAGGGTACGTCATTCATTTTGCATGAGAAGTTGGAGGTGAGACCAGAGAAGGCAAAAGCCCCTCTTTCGAAAGGCCTTCTGCTGTGGACTTTTGATTATAGAACTATTGACCAGCCTGTTCTTCCTCACAGGAGATCTTCTCTTAAAAAATATATCCTACATGGAAATTCAATATATGAAACAGAGGAGCAGATGTAGCAGGAGCCATAGATGCCTTGCTCCATGTTGCAATGGTCTGGTTTGAGTTCACCAGCCAAGATGGGCAGATTGTATCCCTGCTTCTCTGCCCGTGAGTTTTCTTCTATAGCCTCTACAGAGGTTCCCTCAGGTGGCCTGCAGGAGTGTATGGGATTGAAGGGTTTGTGATCCCCTCAGGGCTGCCCTCAACCAATGGGTTCCAAACATGGTGGAAAAATTCTCTAGATTCCTGCCACTTGGTGGGAAATATTTTAGGTGAGTTCCACACAAATCTTCAGAGGGCCTCCAACAGACTTTGTCTCTGCTGTCCTCAGAAAATCTACTCATTAATACACAACTTGTGGCTCTTTCTCCCTTTCCAGTTTCACTATCTGTATTTGTGCTTCCTGGGAGTCTAAATTTGGGGGAACCAAATCAAGACAGTAGAACTCACTCTGGTATAGAAAGGATGAGGAACCTAGGATAAGATCGCTTGACTTTCTCATGTCCTTTTCTCATGTCGCTGACCCCACCATCCTCATGAGGTTGGTCCCTGAACCTCCCAGAGAGCTTGAGGTATGCTATTCAAGAGGAATCTATCTCCTTTTCAAACTGAAAATATCCATGGTGTGCCTGGGTGGCTCAGTTGGTTCAGTGTCTGACTTCGGCTCAGGTCATGATCTTGCGGTTCATGAGTTCGAGCCCCGCATCAGGCTCTGTGCTGACAGCTCAGAGCCTGGAGCCTGCTTTGGATTCTATGTTTCCCTCTCTCTGCCCCTCCCCCCACTCACACTCTGTCTTTCTCTCTCTCTCTCTCAAAAATAAACATAAAAAAATTTAAAAAAATACCCAAGACAGAGTTGATATATCCTTCTAAGTCCTGCCCTTTTCCTTTCTTTCCGTATCTTGAAGATGGTCCCACCACTCCTGCATTTCCGTAGGGCCTGAGTATGGTCTTGTACTTCTTATGGTCCATCAACTAATCTCCCCTTGACCCTTCATATGCAGTTAGCTCTATGTCCTCCCAATTCTACCGTCTAAATAGTAGCTAGACACCTCCCATCCTAACTAACTCCACACCATACTTACTTCAGACTCTAAGTGTCCTGAGTTCTGTGTGGTAGATGCTGTTGGTGCCATAGCTGGGGTCCCTCTGCACCTGCTATAACTCTTCCCCCAGGTACAGTGCATGTATAAGCTAAGAGCTTATACCTGTTGACTTCTGTAGAGAATTACCCTTAGGTTCTGATCCATCTAACCCAGGAATACTGAGTGGCACATCCAATGACTGACTGAATCAGAGTACATATGATGCCCAGGCCCTCGCCTCAAAGTGGGACAACTCCATCATGCAGTCTAGACTCCAGCACACCCTGAGGATCAGGTAAAGTTTAGACTTTATCTGGGACTGTATCCTTGTTATGTTTCTGCTCGTTTCCTTTTCCATCACTTGCTTATCTACTTTTTCCTAGAGAATAGTCCCTCAGCAAATCATGTGCACCAGAATCTCTGTCTCAACCTCTGCCTCTGGACAGCCCAACCAAAGAATCTTCATGAACTAAGTGGTGGGGACTCTCTGTAAAATACCCTCCAGTAGATCAAATGCCTGGGAAGTTCATATAGACAATGTCATCCATCATTTGCTTTCAACCTTCTTTGGATTGAGTTTCCCACATTTCCTTTCCCTGAATTTTCTCCTTCTCCCCTGCTCCTTTGAATCAGTTGTTCTGTGGGACTATAAAACTTTGCTGCTTAACTGTGTTAGGAATTTTAGTACCTATTTTCACAGTATTGATATTGGTCTGTAGTTTCTTTTTTTTGAAATGTCTGTGTCTGGTTTTGGTGTCAGAATAATGCTGGCCTCATAGGCTGAGTTGATAAGCAATGTAGAATTGGTTTAAATTATTCCTTAAATATTTGGTAGAATTCACCAATAAAGCCATTTGGGCCTAGAATTTCCTTTCCTTTCTTTTTCTTTCCCTTTTTTTTCTTATAGTTCATGAGTGAGCTCTGCCCACTCTCCACTCTATCTAGCTTAGGCCTTACAGTATGAAATTTTCTTTGCTGCTGGATGTCAGGGGATATGCTTGTCCCTCTTTCAGATGGACAGGGATATTCCTTATCCACTCCCACAGTTCTCCATGTGTGTGTCCTACTGAAATAGCTGTGTGGTTGCCTGTATTCTGTAGAGCCAATAATGGTAAACATATAGAACTTTCTGCTCTGGATTCCCAAGTCCCTTTCACTGTTGCTACGTTGAGGCATCCACAGCCATGTTCGGAGATGATGATGGAGTACTAACACAGCCCAGGTTAAGCTGTACCTGCCAGCTCTGGGCATAGCTGATGTGGGTTTAAGGTCTGGGCCCTGGAAACCTTGGGCTACTAGCACTCCTGCTTGGTAAAGAAACTCAGCAGAGAATATCCCTCTTCAGTATCAGGAAATATTAAATTTAATTCTCAGTTTATGTTTCATTCTTGGTCTTAGTGAGAAAGACAGTGAGATGGTAAGGATCCTGGCTGTTTGAAGACAATCCACTCTTTTTGGGAGAGGTGAGAAATGCTTGGCTACCTCTCCAGGTACAAGGAACAGGATCTACTACTGGAATATTGGTATTTCTTGCCCAGGGTGAAACACTTCCTAGGGTGGTCTCCAGTGTCAGTATCCTGGTTGTAGCCACAGTGTCAGTATCATGGTTTTAGCCACTATATACCTGGCTTTATCCTTCCTATCTTTTTTTCCCTTCTCAGCATCCAGCCTCCCTCCCAATCCAGAATTCTGCAAAGCCTTCTATAGTCATATAGACTTATTTTCCACATTTATAAACTGACAGTGTTAAAATATATAGATTCCAAATTCCCTTGCTGTGCTAGCATTCTGTATTTCCAAGATTGACTTGCATGCCCCTTAAATTTTTATCTGTTTAAAGAGGGGGATTTTCCATCCGCTCTTGGTGACTGAGAATTTTATTATTTCCTTGATTGAGACATCAGACTCTGCAGACACATGGCAAGTATATAAACATCAAACAAATATACAATTCTAATGAATTATTTACATTGTGTATAAGCATTAGTGCAAGTGGTTTTGTTGAAATGGAATTATAAGTAAAAAATCAGTGCTAGATGAAGGGAGGGGAATCTTTCTTCACTTCCAGTTAGTTGGAAGAAAAAACAAACAAACTGGAGGTTTTAAAGACTTTTGTATAGGAAGAGAGCAGAAGTAGCCTGAAGCCATTTTGGCAAAGAGGAAATCTCCAGTTATAGAATTTGGAACAAAAGAAAAATTAGGATGGGGGCAAGAGGAGGTGTGAATTAGTTTCATGGGTGGGCTCTGGGTATGCCTTTAACAAAGCAAAAGCCAGAGGACTTCCCACTCTAGGCCACTTGTATTGATGCCCAAGGGTATGATGCACTTCATAAAGGAAGGGAGCAGAAAATATTATGAAAATAATAATAATGATGAACATAAGTACAGACAATATTTCCTGCGTGGTTACTATATGCTAGGTTTGGGGCTAAATGCTTTACGTACAGGACCTTGTTTAATCATCTCAACATGTGGATGCAAAAGGTAACATGATTTCCCCTTTACCTAGGAAGAAACTGAGGTGTATTGTTGCTAGCAATCTGCCCAGGGCCATACAACTATTAAATGTTTGAGAGCTGGAATTCAAATTAAGGTTTGTCCAACTCTAACATACTATACTGTTTCTGATGCACCAAAATAAATTCTTAAATAAATAAATAATATACATATCTAGAACAAACTTAACCCTGAGGATATTAATTCAGCTCTCTGGTTTGGGTGACCTTAGCTCATAACCTTGAAATTTTCTCTTTATTGAACATGGACTCTTTAGGCCCTCAAGACTTTCTAGATATTCAAACCATTTTCTTAGGAATTGACTGTTTCTTTGCTGAGAATTATAATTGGGATAACTTCATCACTGGCAGGCAAACATTTCAAATTGCACGAGTATAAAGAAATATTGATGTGGTTTTCAGAAAAAGAAATGTTATCTATTGTTTAATATATTTCCTTCCCTTTTGTTCCCTGTCATGTTTTCCTTCCCCTTTTCCTTTCTTTTTTCCCCCTTCTATGCCAATCTTAATAAAGTCTGACTTTACCTTTCAGATTCCAAAAAAAGTTTTACCTTCCAGAATAAATAACACCTACAAAGTTTTACCATGAAATGATATTAGAAGGGCAATTTCAAGCAACCAAATTTAATATCATTTCTTATGAAATCACTATCCACAATTGAGCTTTTTTGAACGTGCCGGACATTGTGCTTATCATATACATTATCTCACAATACCTTGTGGAAGTAAGGGCTGTTATTATCACAGGTTTAAGTGAAGTGATATCATGATCTCTATTTTTAAAAAGAATAAAAAAATAAAAAAAGAATAAACTGAGGTTGACAGAGGAGAAGTCACTTGCTCAGGGTCACACAGCTAGTAACTGGTGGAGGCGGGATTGAACCTAAGCCGCCTAATTCTAAGGATGGTGCACTTATCATAACATCATATTGCACGTCACCAGAGGAAAAGCCAGTCTTGCCAAGTCCATAGGTGACAGAAATCATGGTTAACTATTAGATATCTATCCATCTCTTTGTGCATTCTTTCATCCACTCACCTATCCAAAAAGTATCTATGATGTACAAACAGTTCATTGGCTTTCTTAACAAGCAGGGAAACCAGCTTCTTGGAGTTTTACATTTCCTTACTCGTCTGTAATGTTTCTAAAAAGGATAGAACTAGAGGAAGAAGGTGCTAAAAGAGTAAAGTCGGGAACCTTGTTTCTCCAAGTAATTAAGATAGTATGTGGCACAAAGAGGCGAAGGATTAAGAGGCTGGGCAGGGCATTCCAAGTGGGGTCAAAATGATACATCTCTTATTCTCTGATTCTTGGCACTTTCCTTTAATGAGGACAGGAAACACGGTGTGAGTCACTCAGTTTGTCCCACTTTCTTCCTGCAGTAGCAGGCTTTCCAGATTTCCCCTTGCTCCTTGTTTCTATGGACTCCCTCTATCTGGAGTATAGTCAACAGCATTCTGCACATACTCTATGCCAGGCACTGAGGAATATGGAGTCCCTTCTCTTTTGTAGAGTTCAGTAAATGAAATTTTCTCGCGTTTACAGTGTTGTGCTTTTCAAATGCTGGTTTGGCAACTGGATTCATCAGAATCACCCAGAGAGATTTGCAGCCTTCACTTTCTTTTTTTGAGAATCAGTACAGCACAGCGATTAAAGGCAGGCTCTGCAACCTGACTGCCTGGGTTCAAATCCCAGCAGTATGTGGCATTCTCTGGGTTTCGGTTTTCTTATCATAAAGGATGATAATAATAGTTCCTAATTCATACAGTTATAATGAGGATTTAGAGTTAATATTATACATAAAACACAAGCTAAATTCTGTCAAATAGTAAGTGCTACAGATTATCAGCTATTATTATTATTACTAAAATTATAAATCATGAAACTCTGCTCAGATGGACTGGATGAGAACTTTTGGAGTTGGGGCCCAGGATCCTTATTTTTTATTTTATTTATTTTGGTTTTTCAGGTGATTGTGCCACTAGGTTTTGTTTTAGAGCCACTGATGTAGAATGTCCAGTGACATATTCTTAAATGCATGTCTGTGTCCTACCCTAAGTCTCTTTCTCTCATTCTAATGTATTGCTTTTACTCCTTTATGTCCTGTTAGAATCTCATTTCTTCCAAGTATCTTTTTCTTGCCTGGTTTCTACTGAGGCCCCCTAAGAAGTTCTGATGTTGATCAGAAACCGCTGCTTAGAAACTAGTGGCTGATTAAGTCCTTCCCCTGTATGGGATCCATCTTCTCTGGTTGTTATCCACACAGTTTGGTTGGACCTGTGAGATTTTAAATATCTTGGTATAGACCCCACACCTATGGGGTTGCACACAGAGCTCAATAAATATCAAGTCTGGTAATGATCCAGACACCTAGTTCAAGCAGGTGTTCTGATTATACCTGCTGCAAACATTTGCAAAGGCTCCATTCAACTGATAGAAGTAGTTTTCTTGATATTAGCCACTATAAATAAGTATTCTACCTTTATAAGTCTTAAAAATATGAAACTGATGGGGAAAAAATCACACAGTGAACAAAATATCAGGAGTTTTCTTCTAGCTTTATATATCTAGGACCCGTTGTCTACGTGATGTTGATCACACAGCATAAATAAGACTCACAGAATCAGAACATAGTTCTAAGAAAAGCAAATAAAGTAAACGTGCTTGCAGATAACTATATTCCTAATGACTTCAGCGGGAAGAACAATAACTTTAGAAGACACAGATTGGCTTCCTGGTCAACAGTGATTCTATTCTCCTAAGACTATAAAGTAGTTGTTCCTCTCCTGTTCCATCCAGTATTCTAGACCCCTCTATCTTGATTTGCCACTCTGATTGTCCAAGATATGGGCACAAGACCTGTGTTGGGTGCTTTAGTTTGGGCTGCTATAATGAAGCACCATAGGTTGGCTTGGCTTACAAACAACAGATAATTGTTTCTCACCCTTTGGGAGGCTGGAGGTCCAAGATCAGAGTACCAGCATGGTTGGGTTGTGGTGAGAGCCCTCTGCCAAGTTGCAGATGGCTGACTTCTCATATCCTCAAATGGCTTGGAAAAAATGGTAAGAGAGCTCTCTGGGGTACTTTTATTAGGGCACTAATCCCATTTATGCGGGTTCCACCCGTATGACCTAATTACTTCCCCAAAGCTACAGCTCATGATCCTATCACACTGGGGGTTAGGATTTCAACATGCGAACTGGGGGCACACAAAATTAATACCATTGCATTGGTTCAGCAGAAGCTTCCCCTGGGAGATTCTGAATTGAAATTGCAGATGAGGATCATCTAGATCTGCTATGGCCATGACTGGCCTCACACAGTTGGTGGCTTAGAGAATAAATCCAGCAGGCAGAGAGATGCATAGACGGGAGATAGTAACAGGGAGATATGGAGTCATAGCAGCATGGAGGCCCTGGTTTAATTCTTACAGCCTGACTCCAATCTCATCCTCTCTACAACGCAGTATATGAAGTCACTGCTTTCTCCTTTTTGTTTATGTTAATATGAATTAGTTTCATTTAAATGTTTTGGAATTCTGTCTCGGTAGAGTGGAATACATTTAGACTGGAGACCCTGTAAAGCTTATTCTTCTATTAATAAAGTTGTGTCAGCATAAATTTTTGAGTCTAAACAGTGTCACGCTGTTGGTTCACAGCAAAGTAGAGGTTGAGTAACATCCCTACACATTTTTCAGATAAACTTTTGTCTAATTATATTTCTGCCTTTCTGCAATGGGCATTTAGTTCTTTTGAATAAATGCAATATTTTATCCTTGTCTTTCTTGAGTTCCATCTTGGGGTTACAATCTCATGTCCTAACATATATAAAGTTTGAACATTGATTTTTGTCATCTAACACATTCTCTCTCCTTTCTGGGTTCGTGACATCTATAAATTTGATATGTGTGTGTTTTACATCTTCATATGTGTATCCAAGTTATACATATTCAAAATGTTGAAAAAACTTGAGTGTTTTTGACCTTGCAATTTCCCTTCTACACATTAATCCTCTCGCATATACTTAAGAAGACAGGTTGAAGGCTGTCCTTTGCAGAATTATTTTAGAGAAAAATGGGAATAACACAATATGCCATAATTAGTAGAGAAATAAACACATGGTATATTCAGGCAATGAAATACATCATATAACTAAAAGAAGCCAACTATAATGCTAAGTATGAACACTGTTCCTAAAACATACTGATGACAAAGAAAATGTGCAGCTTGACCTATACAATGCAACATGATATTATAACAAAATGTTATATGACAAATGTTAAAAATGGTCAATTCTGGGCAGTAGGAACATGGGTAATGTTATTATCGCTATAGATTAAATGTTTGTCCCCCCAAATTTGTATCTTAAATCTTAATTCCCAATGTGATGGTGTTTGGAAGTAGGACCTTGGGGGGTGTTAGGTCATGAAGGTGGAGCCCTCAAAAACGGGATTGGTGCCCTTAGAAGAGAGATCCCAGAGAGCTCCCTCACTTCTTTCTGCCCTATGAGGTTAGAGCAAGAAGCTAGCCCTCTACGAAGCAGGAAGCAGGCCCTTACCAGACACAGAATCTGCTAATACCTAGATCTCAGACTTTCATTCTCCAGCATTGTGGGAAATGAACATTTGTTGTTTAAGCCACCCAGTCTGTGGTATTTTGTTATAGTAGCCTGAATGGACTAAAACAATTCTATTATACTTGGGATTTTTTATATTAAAAAAAAATCTAAGATACAGTCTTTGGCATTTTTACAGCAGCATCCATCAATATGGTTGACCTACTTCATAAACGTATCAGGAAAGCCAATGAATTTGGTTTGACATGGCCAGTTTATCAGAGATTGGGTAGGTATGCCCTGATCTTATTCTTCTTGGGCATTAAGGAAGATTACATTTACCAAGATCCCTTGCATTTGAGTCTGGGCCATGTGACTGGATTCTGGTCAATGGAATGTAGATCTGGCCATCAAGCTTCCTGCATGATCCTCTGTATTCTCTCCTCCCTTTCATAGTGACAGTGGAGTCCAAGAAATGAAAGGAGTTACTACTCAAAAGACAACCAATGAGGGCAGCTGTCCCACCTACATCAGACTATGATGTGAATGACTGATGAACCTTACTTGTGTTAAGTCACTGAGAGCCAGGGGACTAATTTTCCATAATTAGTGCTGTTTATCCTTTTGATGCCCAGCTCTCCCACAAAGATTTATTTCTTGTGATAGTATTATTAAAACATTAAAGGGAAACAAAACAGATAATGTTATATTTTCCTAAAGCAGCTTTTAACATTTTTCCCTTTTTACATTCCATTATAACCTATAGACACATTTAAAGGGAGTTGTAATTAACTTGTTGCAAAATAATTGGGAACAATTATTCTCTAAGGACAAGATTTCTGAAGAAATCTTTTTTCCTTCTTTTGAGAGTTATTTTAGGATACATTCTTGAGGTGCAGACATACTTAATTTTTTCCAAAGTAATTGTATCAGTTTGTGATACCATTGGCAATTTTCCTGCAGTATTACAGTATTAGCTTCTAACAATTTTATTTTTTAAAGTGAAAATAGTTGCACCTTTCTGTATATAAAAATCTTAAAATATGCTTTGGGAACTTCAGACAACACAAAAAAGTTTGAGGAAGAAAGCAAAAGTCACCCATATTGCCACTCTTTGGTACCTATGATGACATTTAGGTGTGGAGCCCTCATTGTATGTACATGAGCACCTACACTTGTGCACACACACAAAAAAGTAAGCTGTAAATACTCCCTATGTGACCTACCTTAGCAATATATTATGGATATTTTTTATGCCAACAAATGCAGATTTCTCTTATTTTAAATATGAGCTGATGTTTTCAGAAGTCACTAGCCAGTGCGACTATTTAAATTCAGTTAAATCAATTAAAATGATATCAAATGAAATTAAATTAGAAGTTCAGTTTCCTTAGTCCCATCAGCTACATGTCAAACCCTCATTAGCCACATATGAGTAGTGACTACTTACTACACAGCATGGGCATGGAACATTTCCATTAATGCTAAAAAAATTTGTTGTACAGCACTGTTACACATTTATAAAGGTTTGCACAGGTTCGTTGAACCAATCTTCTGTTCTTTTTTTTAATGTTTTTTATTTATTTTGAGAGAGTGAGAGAGAGAGAGAGAGCTCGCAGGAGAGGGTCAGAAAGAGAGAAGAGAGAGCATTCTAAGCAGGCTCTGTGCTATCAGTGAGAGCTCAGCATGGGGCTTGAACTCATAAACTGTGAAATTGTGACCTGAGCTGAAATCAAGAGTCAGACGTTCAACCGACTGAGCCACCCCGGTGCCTCACAAATCCTCTGTTCTTGATATTCAGTTATCCCCAACTTACTTCTTCCTCTATTCTAAATGATACAGCAAAGAACATTTTTGTAGTGATCTTCAGGCAGATCCATGCTGACTTTCTAAACTTCAAGGCCTGACTCCAACATAATGGCACATACCAGTCTCAGCCTTGACCCAGCTCTTGCTATACTGGTTTCCTCATTTTCTTTCTTTGACTTTGCTACCTCACTGTTAATCACATCTGGAATCCGTCTTTGTCCTTTGAGACTGCTATCATCAAGATCCCATAAACTGAATGCTTAAATAACAAACATTTATTTCTCACTTCTGGAGATCGGGAAGTCCAAGATCAAAGCATTAGCAGATTCTGTGTCTGGTGGCAGCCTGGCTTCCTGGATCATGAGGACTGTCTTCTCGCTCTAGCCTCACATGGTGGAAAAGGAGGATCTCTTTTCTAAAGGCACTAATGCTATTCATGAGGGCAGAGCCTGACTACCTCCCAAAGGCCCCATCTCCGAATAGCATCACATTGGGGCTTAGGATTCTAACATATCCATTTTAGGGGGACACAAACATTCAGTCTATAAGCAGATATCTTGTTATCTCACGTTTTAACTATTGTTTCATAGGCCTTTTTAATCTTTGTGGTCTCTGTGTAATTTTTCTTTACTTTGTTTTTCCTCTTTTCTTGAGGTAAGCTTTCAAAAACAGTCTCCTCATTTACCTTATACTTCTGTGTAAATCAGTATAGGTGAAGTTGTGCTACAGTAACAAAAAAAAAGTCCTCACTTCTTAGTGGCTTAAGACCATAAGATTTTTATTTGCCTTCATGCGATAGCAATTGGCTGGGGCTCACTCCTGTGATAGAGAGAGAAGTTGCTTGGCAAATTCATGCAGTAACTCAAAGTGGCACCTCAGAAGGGATAGACTTGACTTCTACTCACATTTGGATGATCAAAACAAGTCATACCACCCTGCCTAATTCTAAAGGAGATGGAAAGTTCACGTACCTGGGAAAGCAACTGGAATACTTGGTAAAAAGCCATAATGATACATCCAATATTTATTTTGCAAAAGGCATAATACTATAGTGATGATAACAATTCCTAACAGGTACCATGCACCAAACATTTTGGAAATATTTTATATACATATATCATTTAATCCTCACAATGTTCATTTTCTTCACAGCGATTTCCCTTATGTTATAAATGAGGCATAGAAAGGTTAAGCTTCGAGGGTGTATAGCTACTAAATGGTAGAGCTGGGATTCTGATTCTAGAAACTCAGTGCTTAAATGCTTCCTATATGACTTTATGTTGTCTTCTAGATGCATACTGGTGGTTTTCTCCTTTCTTATCTTTGAATGAGGGAAATTTTATCCCTCAATAATGCATAGGTAAGCTTCCTTCTATGGTTGTTTGTGTACGACTGGGCTTTTCCCCATAGAAATAAGTAGAGGGCTGGATGAGGCAACATCATATGAGCAGGTGAGTCTGTTTTACCTAAGAAAGGTGGAAAGGCCCCATGGGCCATAAACATTGAAAACCTGGGTACTTTACATAAATGTTCTCTTGAAACTGCCGTGGAAGCGGTGGCTTCACTGAGCTAGGGGAGTTTCCCTCCCTTGGGGAGGGTCTTTCCAGTCCTGTGTTGAGCTTCTGGCTTAGAGCAAAGGAACACTGTTAAAAATAATTCAGTTAAGAGAAAAACCCTTTGGCCTGAGGGCTTTCTGCTAGATGTGGCTGCAAATATAAACTCCCCAAGTGCTGCCTTTCCTTGTTATTCACAGTTAATTAATCTTCATCTCTCCCACAGTATGAGTTTGCTTTTAGATCTTACCCCTTCAAATCAGGAGAATTTTCCCTTCTCAAGCCCATGTTCACCTTGACTAGTGCCACTACGATTTTCCAAAGATGAGAAAAATGGCCAGGAATGGCACCATGATTTCTCTTCCCTTTCTTGCCAACAGGGCTATGTATATCCCTAGCTGTGGAGAAGTGGACTCCAGATATGGCTGTCTTCTGTCTGCTCTTAACCTGCTCCATGCCTTCACTCTAATTCTCCATCCCCTTCCTTCCTATAACTGCCTTTGAGAGAAAGTAGTTACTTCTTTCACTGTTGGTACCAAAGCTGGAAGGAATCCGCCACTTTGTGGTCCATGTGTGATTGGCCCCCGTTCCCTGGGTTGCTGAGGGCAGCTTATCCCTGCCCTATCTCTTTCCACTTTGGTCATTTCAGGACTTTCCTGGGGCTGGGGTGGGTGGGGGGGATGGGGGGGGGATGCGGAATAGAGACCATGTTTATGTTGTCATCCTTCCTGTAAGTCTGGTTTTTATTTTTTCAAACATTTTTTTAAGCTTAGCAGATGTTAAAAAGTTGCTTAAATTTGCATTTCTTGATTACAAGTTAGTTTGAACATGTTCCCAGACATTTGTTTCCTATTTGTATTTTCTCTTGTGTAAATTTTGTTTGTTTGATATTTAATCATGCTAGTGCAGTCCTGTGGGTAGTTTCTAAAAATATATGTTGCCTTCTGAGATCATTAAGGAATCATTCTTTTCTATCACTTTTGATGCAAATATTTTCCTTGTAGCTATGTTTCTTTTTTATTGTATATACATATGATAATAACTTTCTGTCATGGTATCACTCTTCAGAATTACCTTCTTTCCTAATCTGTGTACCTGTTTAGTGCCCGACTCTTCTCCCTAGAATGTAGGTTACTTGAAGGCATGGGTCCTGTCTACCCTGTGCTTGGGCACTATGTACTGACACTGACTTCCTAGTACATAGAGTAGTTGCTTAATAAATATTTATTATATAAAAATATATTTTATTGCTTCAAATCCTCCAAAGTGACCATCTCTTCTTGATGGTATAAATGTGTAATCTGTTTTTTTCCCCCAGATTACTTGATTAAAATGAAAGCATTTAAGATTCTTTAATTTTACTGGAATACATCTACATTGTTTTCCCTCAAACTATTACCTCAATCTCATATATTATAACACATTTCTTCTTTTGCTTTTGTACTAATTTAAAATAATATATTAAATTATTGTGTTTCATGGATTAAATTTCCTAATTTTGAAATATTACCATATGAGTTTTATTTATTGCTTAAAATAAGATTTAAAACAGATCTCATAAGTTTAATTTTCCCTCATAGTTCTTTTATGAATACTCCTTAATACTTGTACTCCTATTCTTTCAAGTTAATTTTAGAATCATTTGGAGGTCATTATTGATGGGTGATCATAATTACTACCATCTTTTCTAAATGACTACAAGCAAAATAATTGTTAATTTGGTTATGGATTGACATCAAGCTTCTTAGTTTGTCACTGCCAACATCCACCTTTCCCACCTTCTAAAGTCCTGAATATTTTACCATCTCTGAGCTTCTGAAGGCTCTTCCATTTTTCATGATTGCTTGAATGTTAATAACAGTAGCTCTGAGATTATACCTGTGAGTTTCGCTAAGTGTCTTGGAATGCAATTCTCTATGGATTGTTAGTTAAAACTTATTAAACAAATGAAGGGCTTTTTATATGATCTTCATTGATATCTTAAATTGCAATCTCCACCCCATATGCATTCCACCCTTCTACTTTAATGACTTTAGCCATAGTTAAATGAGAAAGTGAACTCTTTTATATAATCTATGTAGCCATCCATTCACTTCCATTTTCTTTCAAACAAAAAAAATACCTATGTTCCAGATTCAGTACTAGGCTCTGTGGGGTTTTTTTCCACTTAGTGCTAAACAAAATAGTCATAGTCCTTGCTCATCTGTACCGTAAAAGCTGAAGTCTTCTTTTCTTCCTTAGTCCTAAAAATAACTAGAAGAAGGGAGGAAAAGGAAAAAAAGAGAAAAAAACCACTGGAGTTTTCTAGCCGTCAGATTTCTAATGAGAATTGTCGAATTTTTAGACATACATTTGAATTATTTTCTCCAACTTTGTCATTTGTTCCACATTCATCAAAAGTAAGTAGCAATTTGTGGGCTCAATGAGCCTTGTCAGACTTTCTGCCATTTCTTGGATGTATGTTTCAAGACCACAAACCTACGGAATTGCTTTTTTCAGGTCTGAGCCCCATAGAAGGACTTACCAGCCACCTTGATGAGTCGCTTCCCTTTGGGGAACTAGCTGTGTTCTTCCCCAAGTATGAACCTTTATATTCTTAGCAGTCAGTACAGGGTAGTCCTCCTTCACCAGGACGTTTGAAGTTAATCTCCAGGAGAAGACTCTGTTGTGCTCTCCCCACTTATTTTTCCCTTCATTCTTGCATTCTTCTCTTGTAACTCTGACCATTCACTTCTCTAGTCCATACTGCTCTACTGCTTTCTTTTTTTAAATTTTTTATTTTTAATGTTTATTTATTTTTGAGAGAGAGAGGGAGAGACAGAGCATGAGCATGGGAGGGGGAGAGAGAAAGACAGACAGACAGACAGAGACAGAGACAGAGACAGAATCTGAAGCAGGCTCCAGGCTCTGAGCTGTCAATACACAGCCTCACATGAGGCTCGAACTCAAGGACTGTGAGATCATGACCTGAGCTGAAGTCAGATGCTTAACCCACTGAACCACCCAGGTGCCCCCATACTGCTCTACTGCTTTCTGTTTGCATTCTTTCTACCATTCATTTTCAGAAGTTATCATCCTCTTTTATAAGGGTAATGTGGGAGAGTATTTCTCAGCTCTTTCATTCATGTTCTTCTCTAACAGGATACACAAACAGTAAACAGCAAATGCAGTTAAGTATTTGGCATGAACTTTGAAGGTCCTTAAAACAGTTCCTTTGATATTCTTTTGAAGGTCCTTAAAACAGTTCCTTTGGTATTCATAATTTTGATGATCAGATTAACAAACTATCCCCTTACCTCACCCCCCCCCCCCCCAGGAGTTCTTTCTGTAAAATTTGTAAATAGAGTTTAAAAGACTCAAGTTTTTTTTTTTTTTTTTTTTTTTTATCATGGAGATTATAAAATTGAGAGATACAAGTATAAGCTGGGCTTCTGGCATATCTAGGAGTTTATAAAGGAAGTTAGAAAGCAGTTTAAGATATATAAAAATGGCACCATCTAAGGGAAAGGTAAATTGAATAGAATCTGCTTAAAGGGCCAAAGAGAGTCTTACTCTGGTCAGTGTCCTAGGGATGACCAAGCCTGAGAAAACTCATACCAAGTACAACACTTTGGAATCTGAAGCAGATCCACAACCAGAATGATTAACATTGGCCAAATCAATACATTCCCTTCTTGTAGTCAAACTGTATTCATTAATTCAATGCTTTTTATTCAGCATCTATAATGTGCCAGACACTGTGCTAGGTTCTCAGACTCTAAGGAGACAAAAGAGAGACCTGGCTCCTGATATTAGGAATCTTAAAGAAGTTTTGAAATACCAAGGAACAGATAATAACATACTGATAAGTTATACAGATAATAACATGCTGATAAGAAGGGCTATGATAAAAGAAGTGTAGGATGCTGTAGAAACATATAGGAGAGTTATCAAACTTAGATTAGGTGTGTTGGAGAAAGCCTTCCAGGAGAAAATTATTTATAACCTAAGACCTGAAGCTAAAAAAGTCAAAGGTGAGTTGAGGATGGGTGTGAGTTGTGGTTCTGGTTGGGGGAACAAGGTAATATAGATGTCACAAACCATCAAGTTTTATTAAATGTAGGCCTCTATTTCATCATAAATAAATTGAAGTGAAATCCGCTTAAAATCTACAGTCTCTATCCAGCTACGTATTGGAATTACATTACTCTATAAACTAGAATACTCTAAATCCAATAGCTAAAGCTCTGTTCTTCCTGGACAATGCTTGGCTGGACACCACCAATATTGGCTTTGATGATTTCCTTTTTTGTTTTCATAATTGACCAAATTTCTCCCTTTCTCCATCCCCAAACTCAAGATCTACATAATCTCAAAACTATGATAATACGTTCAAAGTTCTGTTGGCCTGAAAGCCATCCTTCCTCCATCAAGGGTCTCTACATATGTATGTTCTGACCAATAGTTCTTATTTTGCAATCTGATGTTCAGAAGGCAATCTATTTTGTCTGTGGTCAAGAGTCACTTAATTGTGATTTTCCAAATTTGTGTACTTCTACATATGTTTGCTTTCTTTTCTGTAGGCAAAAAGAGCATACATTTAATATGGAATCAAACAGATCTTCTTTTAAAAGGATCACTGTCCAACAAAGGAAACCAACTGAAAATATTCAAGGCTACCATTGAAAACATCCAAGCATTGTTTGGTGATTTTCAGAAATGGTATAAATGTGACTCTAGCAGTTGAGTGGAAGTTGACTCCATTTTCCAAAGATCCTTTGAACCTTAGACTCTTGCTTAAAACTAGTAGGGATAAATATAAGAGGATCATCAGAGGATAAATTTAAGAGTTGATACAGTCCAATGGCACACAATCTCTGAAATGAAGATGAAAATGTCCAGAACAAAAGACCTTAACGGCTATTGTTCTCACTGTATGAATGGAGGAAAACGTATCTTTATGAGACTCCTGGCTCAATAATACTGCAGAAAAATCAGGTCATGCTGCATTTTAAAAACTCTTAGATGACCTTTCTGGCCTGTCAAAATTAGTGGAGAAAATTTTAATGATATTCAGATCTATTGATGTTTTATGCACTGAACTTTCCTAGAGAAATCAGAGGACAATTTGCCATTATAAAGTTTTAGTTCTACTTCTTCTCTCTCACTGACATAACTTTTGGTCACATGTCTTGCTTTTTTTTTGGAAGAAAAAGACTATAAAATGTCATCCTTGAGAGTCTTGGTCGATGTTTTCAGGGTTTGTCATTTTGGTTAGTCATCAGATGGCTCTGTGTCATTTATGTCAACATATGGGAATAATTGACCAAGAAATTTCATTGACTGATAACATTGATCATTCATACACAAGTATCTAGACCTCTCTGCAATAATATTTTTTAGAGGAATGATCTCCCTAACTTGCCATTTTTAGCCCTTGAGAAGTAAGTTGCTCCTGAAGAATTATATGATCTTTGACCTCTCCACATGAGGGAAATGAAAAGTGGCTTGTCTGTGGGTAACCACAAAGTGGTCCTTTGGTTATGAACTCATCCAGAGTTGACTTGCCAATGTTTGTGTAATAGTTACACAGAGACTCGAACACTGTGGGTGCATTGAGAGGTATCTGGGAAATGTAATGTGCTTTAAATTACCAAGAAGTAATTTGATCTGAATAAGGCAACTCCAAAGAGAGCTCATTATGTTTCACCAAAATGCAATTGCAAACTGTAATTGGATTTCTTTTTAAGATGAACAGCAAACCCAGGGAAGTGGTGCATTTATCATTTTTGTCAATCCCTCTCTAGAGCGTGAGCACTAGGGGCGATGGCACAGTGTCACCCCCTCAGGAACAGAGAGGGTAGGCAGACATTGCTGTTGCTCTTCTCTTGTACACAATGGCCATGAGTGGATTTTAAGCAGAGGAGGCAGTGTTCAGTGAACATTTTTGGAAGGTTAATCTGAGAGAAATGTTTAGAGAAGATGAGGGGTCAGAGAAGAAATTAGACGAAGATAGGGTATGAGACTATTATACTATTTCAAACCCCTAATGTTAGGGGTTTGGACCTAGGTGTGGATGGTGGGATTGGAATGAGAGATGTGGGTATGAGTAATAATTCAATGTCGCTGCACCCATAGCATTTAATAACTAGCTGCCTATTGGGGATGGTGTGTCATGGGAATAACCCTCATCTAAGTATGAGGAAGAAAGAGGTTTTCAGAGCAAGGTTGAGGCCAAGTTTCCTATTTTATGAAATAAAGGAATTGAACTAACAGGAACTCCAATTCCTTTCCAAGCCTAACATTTTAAGATAGGAAGATTTTAAGGCATCATAGATTTGCCCTCCATGCATGTGGGAAAGAGTGAAAGGCACAGTTGCTCTTTGGTATCTCCCTATTTGGTGTGTCACTGGCATCCAGGCACCCCAAATAGACCCATGGCTAACAGAGGTCCCCAGTTTGACAACCGTATCAACATTTCTGGTCCTTCTTCAGAGTCAAAGATGGTCTGTCTTAGATGTACTTATGTTGGTGGATTGTGTCTCTTAAAATAATTTATAGTCTACCATGGCTGAAGCATTTTTTCTCAGAGATAATATTTTATCTTTGTATAGTCAGCCCAATTTTTCGAAAGATTCACATTTCATTTAGACTTTTCAGGAACACTGTGAGGCATATAAATATTGGAGGCATCAGTATGCCAATTCTACAGATGAAGAAACTGAGGCTCAGGACAATTAAGTATGTTCTATAGGATCACACATCTAATAAGTGGCAAAGATAGAATGGAATATAGGTTTTCTTCAAACCCAGTACACTTTCTACTATATTTGCATATTCATGGAAATTTTAAATACCTGGGCCAGAATCTGAAAGAAGTATCTTTGGGCCAGGGGTATTTGAAACCATTCAAAGATCACCATTTGGCCTGCTTTCCTACTTCCAAATATAGTTCCTGCAACCATCTCATTTTGAATAGTTCTGACAATATTCTACCTAGTAATCCATAGCAATAATGATCATAATCACGCTTTCTCCCTGACCATCCCAAAGAACGTTTAGTGTATTAATGTTGTTAATTAATCTTCATGACATCCTGGCAAATGAAGCAGATTGCAAGTAGGATGTCCCACTTGGCTGACTGGGAAGCTGAGGTAGAAAGCAAGGTTACAGAGCTGCCTCAAGGTGAGAATAAATCAGCAGAGCCGGTGAGCCAAGAATAGCCTTTTCACAGCTGAAGCTTAAAAGTCTGTTGGGAAGGGGCTCTTGCTATTCTCCTTAGAAGACTACTGTTCAGACACCAGAAGAAACAAAAATTTCACTTCAAAGCCAAGCTTTTCTTTGCTTAGTTATTTTTCAGTGATTTTGAATTCACTATTTTTCTTCTATGGGATTCCCATCCTTTTGCAACTGAGGTGACTCAATCTTTCTCTCTTCTGGGAGAACATGCCTAATTGTCCTATGGATGACAATTTCCTTTACCCCTATAGTGTCACCTCCCTTTTACCTTCTGTCTGGTTCTTAATGGTTTTCCTGGAATTTTGTTCATTGGTCTTTGCTTCCTTTACTCGGAGATGTAGAGTGGAGTCTGGTCTTTCTAGCACACATTTCCCCATTGGGAGGAAGAGTATTTGTTTCCTACGCTGTATTTCAATATTTTATTTTCATCAGAGAGAAGACTGAGTGACTTCATCTGTGTTAAAAATGATGATTGTGTCCACAGTCACGTGCTCAGTCCAAGCTCTGTGTGGTTTCTGTGGTTACTGCAGCACTGGGAGATTGGCTCGTGTAGCAATGACTGATTGCCCTGTGGTGAAGTGAAGGAGGAGAGTGTTGTTTCTCTGTGGCAGGGAGTCCAGTTACACCGGGGGAAAGGGAATGGGATTCCTGTAGGCTGACAGGAAGACCAGGGTTATCTGTGGGAAAAAGAACAATTATGTTGCTCTGTTGTTGGGAAATGTGGTTGTCTTTAACCTTGAGCCTGACCAAAGAATCCTGTTGTGATTTACTTTGACACTGTATTTAAAGCCCCCACAATAATTAACTGTCTTTCAAACATCACCAGGAAGTGGGTTATCAAAATAATATTACTCTGCTCGTAAAAGTATCTTTAAAAGCCTAAGCCACTTAGCTCAGCAAAGATAAAGATGCCAAACGAAGCCCACACCAGAACATTACCAAAATGTTTGCTGGCCCTTTTTTTCCAAATCACTGTCTGTGATATTTTCTGAAAATTTCATGTGATCCAGATGAGTAGTATAGGAGGGGAAAGAGCTCAAGTTATCTTTCATGAAATATTCGCTCAATACTTATCTGCAACTTGAGACAAATGAAATGGTAGACGAGGGGGTTAAAAATGCTGGCAGAGTTCTAGCAGTTTCAGAGGCAGGGACAGCAAATAAATGCTATATTTGTTGCTGTCTGCCATTCCCAAGTTCATGGAAGACATCACTAATGGATCATACCACTCTTCCCTGCTGAGACTGCTCTCAATTCACCGTCTATTTCATCATGGCACTAAACATAGCCACAATCGAATGATAGGACTTGGTTCTCTAGTTGAAAACCTATTACTATCTGTTTTAAGGCAAGCTGACTTGCCCTGTTTTCCTCCGGAACAAAGCCAAAGAAATTTGGTGTATGTAGTGGGCAGGGAAAATTGTTGGTGTTAATACAACAGTTATTTTCCAAGAGATCTGAGCTAATCTGATGTCTGGGGCTATGACAGAACTATCTCCAAATTTAGGACACTTAAAAATATTGCATCATTAAAGAAAGAAAGTCAATTTAAAATGTCAACGTTTTATTTTTGGAATTAAAAGTTTGATCATGCAAAGAGTTTGGGGAAGGTTTGAAGAAACATTGTCTCATTCACCTTGGGTTAGGAGAAATTGGATTCACCATAATTTTGGAAGTCAATTTAGGAGTGTCCAACACAAAAATTAAATGCATGTATCACTTGTCCCAGTAATTCCACCTATAGATATGTTTCCATAAGTATTTAAAAATATGTATTTTAAGGGTATTTATTACAGCATTGATTGCAAAAATAAAAATGAATGTATAATCTATATCCCTCTCCATAGAATATTATGGAGATATTCAGAAGAATGGTAGATGGCATTGTTTCTTTTTTAATCATTCCATTCCTTTTCATCCTGGCTGTGCTTCATTGCTCCATTGACTTATGCTTGGCCATATCACATGTTTTGCCATTGGATATGAATGGGTATAATATATGCCATGTTCCAAAATATGATTGCCTAGCTTGGCTAAGCCTTTTGCTCCAACTCTTTATCACATGAGCATAATGTTACATAGTGGCTACTTTATTAGCTTAGATTCCAAAATGAGAAAATGAGTTGAACAGAGCTTATTGGGGAAGAACCAGAGGAGCCCACCTAAGTCAAATGAAGCCCATGGAACCACAGATGATCTGTAACCATCATCTAGCAATAGCAATGAATAAATATTTGTTGTAAGCCACTGAGATTTTGAGGATGTTTGTCATATAGCACTACTACAACAAAACCTGACTGGTACATCTAACCTCAAAAAAATGTCAGGATAAATAGACGCTTTTCCAAAGACACCCAGATGGCTAACTGACACATGAAAAAAATGCTCGACATCACTCATTATCAGGGAAATACAAATCAAAACCACAATGAGATACTACCTCACACCCGTCAGAATGGCTAACATTAACAACTCAGGCAACAACAGATGCTGGCAAAGATGCAGAGAGAGAGATCTCTTTTGCACTGCTGGTGGGAATGCAAACTGGTGCAGCTACTCTGGAAGACAGTATGGAGGTTCCTCAAAAAATTAAAAATAGAACTACCCTACGACCCAGCAATTGCACTGCTAGGTATTCATCTAAGGGATACAGGTGTGCTGTTTCAAAAGGGGCACATGCACCCCAATGTTTATAGCAGTGCGATCAACAACAGCCAAAGTATGGAAAGAATCCAAATATCCATCAACAGATGAATAGATCAAGAAGATGTGGTATATATATACACTGGAGTATTACTCGACAGTCAAAACGAACGAAATCTTGCCATTTGCAACTATGTGGCTGGAACTGGAGGGTATTATGCTAAGCAAAATTAGTCAGGGAAAGACAAATATCATATGACTTCACTCATATGTGGAATATAAGATACAAGCAGCTGAACCTAAGGGAAAGGAAGCAAAAATAATATAAAAACAGGGAGGGGGACAAAACATAAGAGACACTTAAAAATAGAGAACAAACTGAGGGTTCCTGAAAGGGTTGTGGGAGGGGAGATGAGCTAAATGGGGAAGGGGCCTTAAGGAAGACACTTGTTGGGATGAGCACTGGTGTTATATGTAGAGGATGAATCACTGAAATCTATTCCTGAAATCATTATTGCACTATATGCTAACTAACTTGGATGTAAACTAAAAAATAAAGAAATAAAAAAGATCAAAAAAATTAATGTCAGGAATAAGCTTAGTGAAGAAAGTATATAACCTAACAATAAATGTAACTGGCATTAAAAAATCCATCCATCCATCCATCCATCCATCCATTCATCCATCCATCCATCCTAACCTGTGTATGTATAGAAAATATCTGAAAAGATGTGCAGAGAACTGTCAACAGTAGGCATCTCTGAAGTGGTTGAGGGAAGGAAGGTTAGAGGGATGAAGCATTTCGTATTCAATTTGTTATCTTACCTGTTTGAGTTTTTCATCAAAATGTGTTACTTTTTTTTTTTTTTTAATTTTTTTTTTCAACGTTTTTTATTTATTTTTGGGACAGAGAGAGACAGAGCGTGAACGGGGGAGGGGCAGAGAGAGAGGGAGACACAGAATCGGAAACAGGCTCCAGGCTCCGAGCCATCAGCCCAGAGCCTGACGCGGGGCTCGAACTCACAGACCGCGAGATCGTGACCTGGCTGAAGTCGGACGCTTAACCGACTGCGCCACCCAGGCGCCCCAAAATGTGTTACTTTTAATAATAAAAATATTAAGGAAGGTTTTTCTTCTTAGTCTTTGCTATTTTGGGTATTTGTTCTAATTCTGACTATTGATTTTATTATGTCACTATACCTTTATTATGTCATTATACTGTACTGTGGGTTCTGGTGGGGAAACATCCACAAGAAATGTCAAGCCTCTGATAAACAAAACAAAAACAAGTTCTGTATTCATTCCTTAGAGACTTAACTCGAGATCTAACCTGAGATTAGTCCCAAGTGCTGAGGAAGTAGGTGGAGAAAAGTGAAGGGAGGTGTCCATATGAGTCGCTGCCTGAGTTTGTGTTTCCGAGTCACCAGGATGAAGACAAACAGGGAAATTCAAAAGCAGATTGGCAAATACATTCTCAATCTCTCTTTCTCACCAGATTTGACCCTTTTCTCTGAGAAAATCAAGGAATCATAATCATAGCGTGTGGGACATTTTTTTTTTCTAATTTAATGAAAAACCTGACCCCAGACAAGACTGAGAAGTAATCCTTTCCCTGACCTATCCTAGACCAAGAAAACCCATCTTTCCTTTGTCCTATTCCTTTGTGATTCATATGCTGGAAAAACAAAGGTCTCTTTTTCCTTGAGGCCATTGTTCCTACAGTTTCCTCTCCATGGAATATCCCTCCCTTACCTCTACTTTTACCTCCAATAATTTCTGGTAACCTTCAGAGCTCAGATGTCACCTTATCCAGACACCTGTTCTGCCCCCAAGGCCAGGTAACTGCCCTCCTGTGTGTGTTGGTATCACGGCATGTATAAGAGAGTATGGGGCTATCCTACTCTGCTGTCATTGCCCACTTGTGTTCATGTCCATTAAGCTCTTTCAGGTTGGGCATCCTGGCTGATTTATCACCATATCCCTAGTAAGTCATCCTGTGCCTGGGTTGCAATAGGTGTCCAATAAATATTTGAATATATATTCAATTGACAAAGTGTGATGATTTGATAGTGATCTGTACTCAGATGTTAATATCTGGCTTTTCAGGAATTTTTGCCTTTTAAGAGAAATGGGCATGGGCACCTGGCTGCTCAGTTGGCTAAACATCTGACTTCGGCTAAGGTCATGATCTTGCCTTTTGTGAGTTTGAGCCCTGCATTGGGCTGTGTGCTGACAGCTCAGAGCCTGGAGCCTGCTTAGGATTCTGTGTCTCCCTTTCTCTCTGTCCCTCCCCTGCTCGCACTGTGTCTCTCTCAGAAATAAATAAACATTTAAAAAAATGTAAAAAAAAAAAGGCAGGAATTTTAGATTCTTCCATTAACAAGCTCTTAGTGCACCCATTGCCCCCCAACCCCCCCACCCCCGGAGGAGCCTCTTACTCGTGCAGTGATCAAGTGTCTTGATTTGGTCTGTGACTGAGGGGTTTTCTGGGATGTGAGACTTTCACTGCTAATGCAGGAATAGTTGTGGGCAAATTGGAATGCCTTGTCACTCTGTTTTTAGATCAATCACATAAGAAAAACTTTTACACAGACCAAGGCACACTGTACCATCCTCCTCATTAAAGTTCAGAAAGAATACCGTAACTAATATGTTATTACCAATATTGCTATCTCTTCTACCCCTCAGAGGATAATCACATCTTCATTTATAACACATAAGTGATGTTGATTGAAATCTCCCATCCCTTCCTGCTGTGTCCACAAGAAGTTATCACTCAATGCAAAAGGCTAATTAAGAAACTAGTGTAAGTACTTCGAGGGCAGGGGCTCTAGCTGTTTTTATAGTGACAGGAACAGTGCCGAACCAATGCTGCTCTCTTAACCTTCTCATGCCAGCAGTGGTGATGAGAGAGAAGGTTTCAAGACTGTTAGACACACTACAAGATATCACAAATTATGCACTCTGGCTAGGAGTCAAAGACCCCTATGCAAACACACCTCAAATAGTCTTCCAAGGAATGTCATGTGCTACAGGTAAACAGACAAGCTCTTGTCTCTGTCAAGTCTGCAGGTTTCTACCAGAAGTCAAACTGCCTTCCCCGCAACAGGCAAAAGTTGGCTAAGGCCAGGTGGTGGGCACAGCTGTGACTTACAGGGATTTCCAAATCCAGACTCCATCAGGAAATCAGTTCTCTGGCCGGCAGCTGTGCTCCAGCTGTGATGGGCCACAAAGCGCTCTCCCAGAAGACAGCTGAGACTGAACTAGATCTCTGCTCCCAACTGTTCATTCTTCTCCAGAACACTGAAGTTTTCTCTGGAAGCATCAGGTTACACCAAATAGGGATATTCACCAAACTGTGGCTTGGCAAAGCTTTAACCTCTACATGGTCTTCCTCTTTTTTCTGTGCTTTCCTCTGAGCTTGTGTTTTGGGCCAGTTAGAGGCTTGGGAGAGAAGGGGCAAAGAGAACATTAACTTGAAAAGAGAACTGCCTTGGCCATTTATGCAGTCAAGAAATATTTACTGAGCATTTATTCACAGCTGGGTATTCTCTGTGGCAGCAGGCTCATAATACGTAGTATAGCTGTGACTTTCCTTATTTCTTCTATTCAGTGGGTGAGGCTCTTAGAGCATCCTGGGGCTGAACACCAAAGTGGTGTGTTTCTAGGTGTAATCTAGGCACAATCCACAAAAGGGATGTATTCAAAATATGTTTTAAAGATAATATATTGACAACATACTTGTTAAAAGTGATAATAAAATGTTAGAAGAATCAGTATAAAGGTAAGACAGTAAAACAGAGTAGGAGGCAGAGAGAAGGACATCAAAGATTGACTATGTAGCCCATTCCTTCTTCCTTTCCCTATCCTCAATTCAGGCTTGCTCTCCTGACGTTATTACCTGGATAAGCCTCTTATTCTGGGGATGTTCATGATGCCTACCTTTGTTGGCTTCTCCTGTGGCTCTGGGTAGAGCTGACCCCTTGAATGGGAGTGGTAGCCTTGAATGGTGACATGGCAAGCAACACCTGCCCCCACAGAAAGAGAAGGAATATCTCCTGTCCTAACTACTATTCTGTGTAATAAGCCACCCTAAAACCCTATGTCTTAGAATATGACAGATATCTATTTTTTTTCAGAGATTCTGTGGGCCAGGAACTAGGACAGTACAAAGTAAGGATGGCTTGTCTCTGTTGCATTATGTCTGGTACCTTAGCTGGAAAAACCGAAAGACTAGAAGTGATATGATAGATGGAGGCTGGAATCATCTGGAAGCATCTTTTATCTTTAGAGGTTGATGCTGACTGTCAGCTGGAGACTTCAGCTAGGCTGTTGGCCGGAGCATCTTCATGTGGTTTCCTCTCCAGTTAGTCTCTCTGAATGGACTAATTGGACTTCCTTACAGCACGGCAGCTGGTTTCCAAGAGCCATCGTTCTGAGACAGCAAGAAAGAATGGCATTCTTTTTTTTTTTTTTTTTTAATTTTTTTTTTTTTAACGTTTATTTATTTTTGAGACAGAGAGAGACAGAGCATGAACGGGGGAGGGGCAGAGAGAGAGGGAGACACAGAATCGGAAGCAGGCTCCAGGCTCTGGGCCATCAGCCCAGAGCCCGACGCAGGGCTCGAACTCACGGACCGTGAGATCGTGACCTGAGCTGAAGTCGGGCGCTCAACCGACTGAGCCACCCAGGCGCCCCAAGAATGGCATTCTTGATACATCTTTCTGTTCTCTTCTATTGGTTGAGACAATAACAACTTTCTACCCAGGTTCAACATGGAGGAGACTTGAAAAGGAGAATGTTAAGGTCATGGTGTAAGGTGAGCATGCAGGATGGTAGGTATTGTTGTGGTTATCTTTGGTAAATACCCTCTGCCACGTCTTCCTAAGTTAAAAGTCCAAGAAAGGAAGTTAGAATTTAGGTGAGATTGGGGGACTGGAAGCCATTAATTTTTTTCTTTGGAAATTCTTCTGACTTTCTAAATATGCTCTGCTGATTTAGCCTCCAAACCATTCCCTTGTAGTTCACTCTACCACGTACGTACCTTCTCATCTTCTTTACCAGGCCTTCTTTGATTTGGTGTCCCAGACATTATTCTGTTTAGCACTTCATTGCTTAAATCTCTTCTGATGAATCAAGATAGAATTAATCACACATTTCCCTATTCTCCAAATAATAGCTAATATGTAATCAGCACTTTTCTATGCACTAGGCACAGTTCCAAGTTATTTACATGTTTTAAATAATGCATTCTTCCCAGCAAGCTTATAAGATAAAGAACATTATTACTCATATTTTACAGATGAAGAAACTGAGGCACAAAAAGATGAAATAACTTTGCTTAAGGACATATAGCTTAAAAGTGATGGCAGAGCCAGGCAGTAAGCCAGACCCACCATAAGGGACAATTGGGAGAAAGACTTCAAAATGATGTTTATCATTTACTGAGTCATTTACCCAAAGAGAAGAGGTGGGAGGTGTAGCCAAATTCCTGAAACCTTGGTCAGTTCAGTCCTTTCAGTAATTTTAGGCACCCTCCCCCGTAGTCTCCAATGAATCAAAGACCCAATTAAGATTGGGTGTCAAAGTACTAACAGGAAAAATTTTCTAGCAATGCAAACCTACTTTTAGAAGAAGAGCATAAGAGAAGCCTGAGAACATACACTTTAAAAATCATTATTTTATAAATATTTCTTGAAGTCTGGGAAGGGTTAAAGATGTGATCATCTCTTTTCTCCCCATGGAAGAAAAGCAGAATTTTAAATAGCTCTTCTTCCCCTGCTTGGCAGTATTCTGACTTCGGAGGATGCCTCTAATTGCTCAGAAGCACAACCTTCTCTCCTTGAGAATCCTGGCAAGTAATTTGGGCATTTTACTGTTTCTTTTCAGCTTTCCCTGCCTTTCCTACCATTCTCCCACCCAACACACATCTGTGCAGTTGCTAAGCATCAGTGAGAGTTTATTTGACCTCATATTCCAGGCACCCTCCCCCCCCCTTTTTTTTTTCAGAAGAGTTTCTAAAATGAAAGGGGCTAGGGATGTTTCAATGTAATTGGGTCATTTTCGTTTTTTTGGAAGGAAAATAATGTTAACTGTAGTCTGATTACATGGGTAGTTAGCATCAAATATCCATACGCCTGATTCGTTTGGAGAGAGTTACCAGTCAAGATGCCAGAGATTGTGGAAGCTCCAGGGAGGGAAAAACTCAAACTTCTCAGAGGCAGAGACTTCATCCAAAAGTAATCCGGAACTTTTATTTCCTGTCAGAGGCTTTCCAAAGTCTGTGTGGTCTCATTTTTCTCCTGCTACTACTGCCACAGACCTGAATTCTCCCTCCAAAGTCTAAGTAGGGTTACAGGAAGCCATGAATCCTTTCTAATTTTGGAAATTGAACACTTGCTCTCTGTCAGAGGTTTACAAAGTGATCCAGTAGCCAAGAGGCAGGTTAAAATGCTTACCTGATTCCTTGGAGGAGGTCATTGAGAAGACTTGAGGGCCAGTTGACCTGTGAGCTTAATTGGGACAACTGGAGGCTCAATAGCCCCTCCGCCTGTTCCTGGAATAGAAGTTCTTCCCATTGTTTCCACAGTAGGAGCTGTTCCAAGGATGTAGCCTTGAGAGAGTAAGGCGTTATTGAGACCATCTTGATGGTATACTAACTGAACTCAGCTAAGATCTCTATATAAACTTTTAAGATTCTGGTGGGGAGGGGGTGGAGATCTATCCATCTTGTGATGTCCAAGACAAGCCTAGTATGTATGTTCCTCCACGAACAGGGGCCAGTTTATAAACCAACACTCAATGTGACCAATATCCTCTTCTTAACCCTCAAGCCTGAGATTCCCAACAGGGCAGTCATCTGCATACCACATTATTACCTTATAATTCATCTTTTTCTAGTCTTATTTTTTATTTGCCTATGATCAGATGGTGGAAGTTTATGGAAATAATGATTGGAAGCAACTGTAGGGTTTTGAGACTGAATATATCAGAATTTAAGATTTACGGTATTTTCAATGCGTATTCCCTGAGGGGACCATTAGCTTTCAAAAGTGATCTTTATTGACCAGCATTTTCTTTTTGATGAGTTTCAGTCCAACATGGCTTCTCAGCCATTTTTGTGCACTTCATTTCTGGTTCTTTGTTAAATGATTGATTGGAAATTTGTTCTTTGGGCTAAATATCATTGAAATACTTTTGTTTTCTGTCTTTTTTCTATTCTTTTGAATCTCAAGTAACATTTCAGATATATTACATTGGCTCTGCCTGTGGCTACTTCATACTCAAGTCAATCCAAATATGTGCTTTGGAAGAAGGGACACGTGGCACGAAACGTAAATTGCTGTGCTCTGCTCCTCAGCCATCAAACATCCTTTGTTAACATTCTCATTTTCCATTAAATGAGCTATTGTTGCTACAAGTCAGTGATTCCACTACAGAATTTGTAGCACAATAAACAAAGTGTAAAATGTATGTAATGAGGACTGCCTCTAATTTCCCTTAATTGCTCATTGAATTACAGCCAGCATGACCCTGACACCAACATTACTTCCTCAATACATAGCCTTGATGTACAGCAAATTTTTCTTCCATGACAGGTTTATTTCTTTGTTGAAGAACTGTTTAAGAGGTATTTCATTGTATGTTGCAAAGATGTAATTGGGCTCTGGCTGGTTTATTCACTTAATAGGTGTGGTAATAATTATGTGTCACTTTTTAGTATATGGGCTTCTCATTCCTTTCCAGGTTGATTGCTTTATCCAGGAGGCATCTAATGGAGTTGCTCCAAAATAATATCTGTGGGAAGATGAACTGCAGATTTATTTCTCTCTGTAAGCTCAGAGCTTTGGTGTGTTCAGAAAGAAATGGCAGCTTCATATCAAATAGGGCTCAAAAAAAGAAAGGTAGTGGAATGTGTACAGAGGATTATTTTTACTTAATATTTAAAGTATATTTTTCTTGAATGGCAGAGAAAATCATTCATATTGATAGATATTATCTTCATCATATTATGTAACCCCAAACTACTTTTATTTTATCTTTTGCACTTCCAATCTTAGTCCTAACTGCTTATCCACTTTGAGTGTTGTTTTTCTTATTCAATTTCTGTGTCTCCATTTGCTTTTTCAACTGTATGTTGAGTCTAAGGTGTATTTATCACACAGTTTAGAAATATCAATGTAGGTATTGAGGATAGGTAGAATTGAGAGTAAGAAAGATGCAAAAGTTAGGAAGGGACTGTTGATTCTGGGTGTAGCACAGTAGGACTCAATGAATCTCTAGCAGCAATCTGATCTGAAGGGTCATTGGGTGATAGCAAGGTGGCATTGCTTGGACAAGGAACAGGTTGAGTATAGCTACGATGACATTGGTGATGAAAGGAACATGGTTGGTTGTGGTCATCAATGGTGGCTGCTTCAGTAAACTGGTTGTTCCATATATATCTTCAGTGGTGGCAGCAGAAACAGCAGTAACTGTCATCAGACCAAAGCAGTTGCCCTGGTGTCTTCAGTGGATGCCAATGGCAATTGACATTTTTGATGTCATGAGTAGCTGAAGATTTCACCATAGCAGTTAAAGAGAGAGGGGAGGAAAGGAATTGAAACTCTGTGGTCTGTGATTAAACTAGTGTTCCAAGGACAATACCTACTGTGAATTATCTGTGGCTGAACTTTGGCTTTGGAGTGGGAAAGTTATTTTTCCAGTAGAGCTGATAGGAGTAAAGTCAGAGAGTAATAGTATATGTTGTGTAAGACTGTGGTATTAAATGCAATAGTAGGTGCAAAGCACATAAAACAATGCCTGGTACACATTAAAATTAGCTAATTTTATTGATATAATATAATATAATATGACATGATATGATATGATATAATATGTAATATTATTATTATTACTATTCCCTCTCGTTAAGCACTTAGCAAGCTCAGGAACTGGACTAAGGTCTTTAATTATCTAAGATGGACAATATTTTTTATCACTCACCTTTAGTTTATATATTGGTAAGGACTGAATTGTGTCTTTCCAAAATCCATATGTTAAAGCTCTAAGCCCCAGTAGGACTGTTATTGGAGATGGGGCCCTCAGGAGATTATAAAGTGGGGCCCTAATCTGATAGTCTTTATAAGAAGGGGAAGAGACACCAGAGTGAGCACAGAGAAAGGGCCATGTGAGGGCACAGGGAGAAGGTACTATCTGTAAGCCAAGGACAGAGGTCTCATCAGAAACCAAACCTGTGGGCACCTTGATCTTGGATTTCCAGCCTCTAGAACTGTGAGAAAATAAATTTCTGTTGTTTAAGCCACCTAATCTGTGGCATTCTATTATGAAAGTCTGAGCAAATTTAACACATACATTAAAAACAAACATAAAACCAACCCTCCCCCAAATCCTTTATTTTCCATAATTCCATTTATTTTCTATGACTTAACTTTTTGTTGTCCTACCATATTGATGGGGAGAGCAGTTAGTCTTGTCAATCAAAGATTTCTTGGCTTTCTGGTTTATATCCAACTGTTTGTACAGTTACTCCTTCCCCTCTACTTTCCCAAGATGGCATCTACCTGGAAGTAGAGGAACACTTACCTCTTGAGGTTTTGGGGCATGAGGTCCTTCTGATCTTCTCCTGGGAAGGAGTTTGTGCTACATCCATTGCTGAAGTATTTGCAGTAGCATAACTAGTTTGCATCACATTTAAGGGCCTGGTGATTTCCTCCATGGTTGACTTGGGCTTCACCTTAGTTATCCCTGGGGCTGCTAGTCCTTTGGAGCTGGCTGTGACTCCTGTTGCAACCCTAGGGCTCCTGGGAACTTCAAATTCTCCACAGACCTTTGGAATGAGGTAGGGGCAGGGTTGAGGGAAGAGGGTGGAAGAATGCTCTCTGGAGCACTTCCACTTGGTATATGTGCTGCCGAAGTGAGCACCGGAGCACTTCCACTTGGTACTTTCCTAGGTCGTTTCTACTCTAACAACTAGACATCGTGTTGGCCTTGCTGCCACATAGACTCAGGTCATCTGAGAAAGGCATGAGCTCGGGAGGTGGGGGCAAGGAATAAGGACCCTACTTTGTAATCCCTGACTCTAATGAGAGGTTTTTAGATACGACTCCTCCTCCCATGTTGATCTCAAAGTGACAGGAAAACAAATTCACTTTAGTCTGCTCCCCAGCTTCTCCTCTTCCCCCATTCCCAGGATCTGTATTCTCATTTTCCACTTCAACTCCAGTGACATCAATTGCCCTTCAGTCCCATCCTCCACTTCTCCCATTCAAGGCTTATGTTAAAACCCTGTACTCTAGTCTTTCTAACTTTAGATTCTGATGTATAAAGCTCAGTTTTTTGGAGTTCAAAGAACACACCTTATCAAAATCCTGGGTTCTGAAAATTAAAAATGCCTGTCTTTAGCCTATTGTCCTACCGTGAACAACAACAAACCAAAGATTTTTTAATGTTTGTTTATTTTTGAGAGAAAGAGAGAGAGACAGAGCACGAGCAGGGGAGGGGCAGGGAGGGAGGGAGACACTGAATCTGAAACAGGTTCCAGGCTTCAAGCTGTCAGCACAGAGCCTGACATGGGGTTCAAACTCACGAACCGCAAGATCATGACCTGAGCCAAAGTTGGACGCTTAATTGACTGAGCCACCCAGGCATCCCAACAAATCTATCTTTTAAAACTCAAAGCCAAGCAATGATTTATTTGATCTAGGATGTTCTAGCTTCTCTCTCTAACATTGAATGCCTCAAAGGTGACAGGGAAGTGAATAATAATTAAGGGTTTAAAGGGAAGACAATACATTGATTAAATATTTTCAAACATACTCTTCCTGCTATAATCTTCTCTTAGTAAATCTTCCCACACTCAATCCGTCCCCTCAAATATCTTTAGTTTTGTCTTGGTATCTTCCTCCTTTCAAACAAAGTGGGAGCCATACCCTGCTTACATTCTGTTTTCATTTCTCTGCCCTCTTCTTAACAGAGTTCAAAGACAACAGGCAGAGCTTTTGGGGGGGGGAGTAGAGATAAGTCTTGAAATGACCTTGAATTACCAGAGGGTGTTAAGCAGTTTTTTTTTTTTGTTAATGTCCAGAGGAAGAAAAGGCTGCCACTCTGATCTGCATCCTCATCATTTCCCAGACTGACTGACCATTTTGTCTCTGGTCTTAGGAAGCCAAAGAGCAGCACTGGCTACACTTAGGCCACCAGTGAGCAAGAGTAGACTCCAGGCTATGACCTCAAGCTTACTTCTTTGTAATCCAAGTTATGGGTTGTCTTTCCAGCCTGACTTTGGAATCTGGGTTCTTTCTCTAAAACATAGCCTGTCCAAATCACCAAACTGATGAGGTGGCTTGTACTTGATACAATTACCCTTCCCTTTTCAGGAACGGTTTTGTTTTTTTCAGAGACTTAGATTTCAAGAAATGGACTTTAAGTTGCTTCCCTTACTCATCCTTTTCTTCTTTCATTTGATTATTCCTGAATGCTTCCTCTCTAGGTAGAGAGACCAGAGCTTCAAGTCTAGAGTTTGTGATTAGCCTAGAGTTCCTACTTCACTGACTGGAGAGAAAGTGGGAGACTGACATCCTTTCAGAGAAGTCCTTTTATTAACTATATTGGTGTCCAGTATGGTAGAGTAAGTGTGGAGGATGGATGGGCGTAGGTGGTGAGCTGCAGGTAGCATTCCTGGGTCTTATGCAATCTAGTATGGTATAGATGGAGTAGTTAAGAGTTCTCCAAACTCCCATGGGGGCTACAATACTAAAGAAAAAACTGATAGATAGGAAGAAGTCTGAGGTAAGGAGAGAGAAGCTGAAGAAGGCAAGGATCTTTGGCTGGGAGTACCAGCAAGACATCACAAAAATCAGGAAGGGCCAGCTCTACTTGAATAGACGCCAACTTGGGATGCCCAAGGCTTGATGAACCCGTTTACCAGAACTGAAGAGAAAGGAAAGAGGCCAGCCACCAAATGCCACACAGAATGAGATGTCTCGGGGCGCCTGGGTGGCTCAGTCGGTTGAGCGTCCGACTTCAGCTCAGGTCATGATCTGGTAGTTTGTGAGTTTGAGCCCCACATCAGGCTCTGTGCTGACAGCTCGGAGCCTGGAGCCTACTTCAGATTCTGTGTCTCCCTCTCTCTCTGCCCCTTCCCTGCTCATGCTCTGTCTCTCTCTGTCTCTCAAAAATAAATAGATGTTAAAAAAAATTAAAAAAAAAAAAAAGAATGAGATGTCGCAAGTGCGAACCAGCAAAAATCCAAAGCCAGGATATTATAAAACACTCTTCTCCACAAATTTATTCACCCTAAGGTAGAAGGTGAGGTGCAGTAGGAGAAACTTTAGAAAGAATAATTTTTACCCAAAAGCATCTTAAATTTGAATGGGATAAAAATGGAGAAAATTATACTTTAAGTTGGCTTTATAAAAATCACTGAATAAGAATGGACTGCACTGGAATGTGATAAAATATATCTCCTGCTATAGGCAGACTGGCAGTTTATACTTTAAGTTGAATTCACTTATTTAAAAAAAAAACTTACTTTTGTTTCTCAGACCTGAATTTTTATACACACCCACCATGCTTGTTTGATATTTTAATCAATCCTATAAGGAAATTGGGCTCAGAGAGATGAAATACTTTGCTTAAGGTCACAGTTGACAATTGGTAGAGGTAAGATTTAATTTATCTGGTATAAAATTCTGTGTTTCTAACCACTATGCCTAAACCTCAGAGTTATATGGTTATTATTTTTACCCATGTACTGTTTTGAATCCATAGGAAAGTGTGATCTGAAAAATAAGAGTTATAACTGTATCCTGTAGCCAATGTTCTTTATTTGCCTTTGTCTTTTTTCTCATTTTTTCCCTCCTCCACTTCTTTGACCTCTCTGACCTTGTCCCTTTTGTTTTATTAGTCTTCCATTTTGTTCTTCTCTTACCACTACTGTGAGCCCCCATGGTTGACAATTGGTTTCTCTTGGGGACCTCTTTGCCTACAACAAGCCATGTGGCCCTCAGGATATAAACCATATCAGATAGAGCTACCTAGCCTGGCGTCTTCCCACTAAAGTAGATTTTTAAAAATGTCAGATGGAACTAAAACATTTAAGACATATGGTACATTAAGTAAATGTTTAAACATTTGCCTTTAGCTGCGTGAACATGTCATTGATGAGATGAGCTCAGTGAGCTATGTTGAAAATCTTTGACTGAATCACTGTCCAGTAGAGAGTTCTGTTTCTTGAATCTATTTAATATAAACCATCCCCAGATGCTTACAACAGATACCAAATACGTGTTATAATTTCACTGCTGAATGCAAATGGATGTAAAAATGGAAGATCCAAATGAGAAAATGTATCTGTAATCTCCATCATTACCTTTTATTTGAAATAGGTTCTGTAGAAGAGTGCAAAGAAGAGTATCATTCGAGCATCATTACATGAAAGAGGAAAAGTCACTGGAGTGCCACCACCCTATTCTGCTATTTTCCAGAAAATCTCAATACTTTAATGCATGGTCAGCAAATAGGCAACTGTGGGAGTGCTCCCCCTCATTCCATGTCCATAGCAAATACTGTTAATCAATTATAACACTTAATTTTCCTGCTGAGCCTGCACTTGGCCTGAGAATTTTTCTCCACCCAGCACTCCAGGCAACCACTGCCAATTGATCCGAGTTGGAACTTAAAAAAGAAACCTATTTGCAATCTCAAGATACAGAACAATGATAAAAACAATGTTTTTATATTTAATATATCTAACAGATGCGATAATTGGAGATACTGGGCCAATTTATTGTTGTGATACTATACAATAAATTGGGATTTATTCCTTAAATTTAAAGTATGGTTTTGGGGATCCTTGAGTTCTGGAAGAACCTACTAGAATTTGTGTTGGCCTCTATCTAGTTGGATAAAGGGTCAGTGTTCTGTCTTCCAGGCATACTGGTTCCTCATATACCTATATCCCTTCATCCTTCATACTCTGCGTTTCATAAACTCAATAAAAATGCTAAGAATCCTAGACCCATTTGAAATAGAATGAGTCAGGAACTACCAGAGACCTTAAAACTAAGATAACCACTTAAATTATGGATACTGCAGAGAACTTCTTAGAGTAAAGGTGTGTGTGTGTGTGTGTGTGTGTGTGTGTGTGTGTGTTGGGGGTGTGAGGACTTGTATTTAAGATTTGATCTTATATGCATTCATATTTCCTGCACAGGCTGCACACAATAACAGCTGCTGTTTAAGCACCAAAGGTATTAAGCACCAAAGGACATGGAATTTAATTTAATTTTCATGGCATCTTTCTGAAATACAAGTTGTCCATTTTATAGGTAATGAAACTGAGGCATATAATGCTAGGAAACTTATCTAAGATCACATCTAAGTACATATCTGTGTTGGACAAAGTCTTGATAGAAACAGATGGCAGATTCTAAAAGACAACTGAAGATAGTTCAATGATAGAAAAGTTTACAGAGGTGAGGGTAGGATTATGGGAACCCCTGAAGGATAGCTCCAAGGTCTCCAAAGGTAAGCAACAACTGGAATCCTTTCCCATCTTCAGCACAGTGTTACTGAAACAGCAAAACAGGTGTGTGAGAGAGATCCCTGGATGTGAGCTGTCTCCTTAAGGAGAAGATGTTCTTTACTTCCCAAACCTACCATGTCTTGGCTGGCTGGGAGGAATGGAACACAGGGGAGAGCCTGTGCTTCCCAATGGTCAGATCTAACCAGAAGTTAGAAGGTGAAGGATCCCAGAGGTGCAGTCCATAGAAGTCAGCACAAAGCAGAGAATCATCTGAGGGGGCAATGAGAATGATGAACTTGATGGTGGAGTAGCAATCAAACCCAGTATTGCTCTGATCCTATTCTTAAAATGCTGCTTTATATACCACCCCTTGCCTGAGGTTTAGGGGGTCTGGAAGTAACAGCCAGTGCTTGCTTTCATTCCAGAGGAGAGAGGAAGAGACCTTAAACTTCCTGAGTGCATTATGGTAATACACACTGTCCTTGGCCCATAGCAAGTGCTCAATGCATTCTATTTGTTATCATTATTTCTTCCTCTTCCTTTGTCCTTCCCTTGTCCAATTCCCCATTTTTACACCTTAATTTCTTGACTAAAATAATGGTACTTAGTGTACAGGAGGTTGACTTGTAATTTCCAAGGCTTTACTTACAGTACCTTATTTATGAGATGTCAGGTGGATGGGTATTTGTTCCCAATTTCTGGAAGAGGAAAATGAACTTCACTAATTTGAAAGTCAGTATTCTTCCAATACTTGAAGCTTCCTGTAGCAAATCAGCAGCAGTAGACTCTTACAATATGAAAAAAAAAAGATGGCTATTGAAAAAAAAGACAGGAGCTATTTTAATAATTGTTAAATTTATGCAAGACTTATCAAGGCACAGATTACTTAAGCTTTGAACCATAGAAGGCTCTAGGGCCATTACTCACTCCATTTGCCTTTCTCTTGCTCTTTTCTTCAGTCTCTTTTCTTCAGTCTCTCCCATATTTTTCCCTTTATTCCTCCTCATCCCTCTATCATCTTCTACTTTTCTTCTTCCCACTTGTTTTCTCTTCTTTCCCATCTCCTTCCCCCATATATATTTTTCTTCTTTTCCTTTTGTTCCCCCTCTCTCAGAGTGTTGGAGAGATACAGCTTAACGGTTTATGTTTGCAGGCTCTAAATGCAAACTGCCTGGATTCAGGACCTTATTTCTGTCATTAGTAGGGATATGACTTTGTGTAAGTTATTTCATCTTGTTGAGTCTCCATTTCCTCACAAGTAAAATGGGATACGAAAATACTCATAGAGTTGATGGAAACATTAGTAATGAATGTAAAGGACTCACTACCACAATTACTGTGTTCCCCTCTTCCTTTTTCCAACTCTCACTTCCACCTTACCTCTTTCTTCCAAAGCTGTGGTCCTCAGTGTCAAAATGCTTGCTGACTTGTCAATTAATAAAAAGCTAGAGGACTGGTGAGTTCCATGACTCAGGTTCTAGAATAAGTATTCAGCAGAGAAGTAGGCAGCACCGGAAGCATAGTAGGGAATTCTTATAAGTGAAAAGTTTGTTGGTGCTCATGTGTATTTTGAAAATGTTTCATTTTGTGGTCTGAACAACTTCCTGAAGGCAACGTCCCTGTTGCATTCAGTTGTGAGATAGAAGCAGCAGCCTTCAGGAATAGTGGGTATTATTGGACAGCCACCCTTTTGGATGGGAGCTGCAAAGACCCATGGGTTGACAGAAGAGTTGTGTAATTGTTCAGTATTTAACTCTCCCTGGAATGGCTCAAAGAGGGAGCTATGTGAGAAGTGAACTTGTAGATAAATAACTCTGGCACACAGCTCCACACCATCTGCAGACATTGCAGAAATGAGCAGGGGAAGCCAACGAGCTGTGAGTGACAGAGATTAATCTTCAAAGTCACAAAGGCATGTAGTTCTGTTTGGAATTCAGGCAACACTGGAGAGCGTCACAGCCCCAGAACATTTCTTTGAGGCAATGAAGACATTTATCAGCCATAACTCTCAGGTGACTGTGTCTCCTGGAATCCTTGATACCTTCGAATCAAAAAGAACCCAGAAGAGACGCTTCCTTTTATAAGTAGGAGAGGCAGCAAGAAGCTTATGTTCAATTCTTCACTTAAAACACTTCCCCAAGATGCCTGAGATGAAGCTGACCTACCACATCCAGAAAGCTGGGAAGGAAACAGGAGGTCACCACACCCCACAGGCTATGCTACTTTCTGGTGGCATACAGACTGCCTGTTTGGGATGCGTGGCCATATAATTATTGTTAGACTAAAAGGGGATGCTTCAAAATTTAAATTACGCTTTCTGAAACATTTGCTTATTGATCGATGTATTTGTTTTTATAGAACACATTTGTATTTGTAGAATAGTTCTATAGAAAAAAACATTTTCAAAAATATAATTCTTTCTAAAACATAGCATATATCCATTTATATTTAAACAAAATAAAAAGGCCTTGGTTATTACTTGGTTATTATGTCTTGGTTTTACATTAGTTATTATGTGGTTATATGAAACATTAAAAATAACATAAACAGAATAACTATGTTTGATCTACTTTACATATATTAATCAATTCCTTAGCATTATCTGTTTCCAATGCCTTTTATTCTCATACTCTCAAAAATGTATTTTTTCTGGGGTGCCTGGGTGGCTCAGTTGGGTAGGCATCTGACTTAGGCTCAGGTCATGATCTCGTGGTTCATCAGTTTGAGCCCCACGTCAGGCTCTGTGCTGACAGCTTAGAGCCTGGAGCCTGTTTCTGTGTGTGTGTGTGTCTCTCTCTGCCCCTCCCTTGCTTGTACTCTCTCTCTCTCTCTCTCTCTCTCAAAAATGAATAAAAACATTTAAAAAATTTAAAAAAATGTATTTTTTCTAATGATCTCATTTTTAATTTTTTCCCATAAAATTGCCCACAGTCTTCTTCCAACTGCAATTTATGGCTAATAAATTTGAAATAATTATTAGCATATTTAATTGACTCATCTATGGACCATAATGTTTTTAGTTAAGAAAATTCTCTTTAGATACAGAAGGACTTGGTAGCTAAGAGAAAATGCTGCTAATGGAGTATATTCTCAGTTCCATTCTAAAATCAAAATGGGTAAATATGTCATCCCAAATGTTTTCAGACTTATGCTCTTTTTGCCTCCATTCAGAATATCTTCCTTTGAAAAATATTTTATTTTTTAAAGTTTATTTATTTTGAGAGAGAGTGAGAGAGAGGCAGAGAGAGAGGGAGAGAGAGAATCCCAAGCAGGCTCCATGCTGTCAGCACAGAGCCCAATGCTAGGCTTGATCTCACGAACCGTGAGATCATGATCTAAGATGAAATCAAGAGTCAAATGCTTAACTGACTAAGCTACCCAGGCATCCCTGAAAAATATTTTAATCGAAGTTCTTTGGCTGAGACGTCTTTGTGATTTTTTTTGAATGTTTCTACAAACTCCTATGTTGCAAAATCAGAGGCATGCTTATTTTTCACTGCATTCCAAGTATGGAATATAAATTTATTTAATTAACAGGAAGAGTTAAATTCAGAATCTCACCACAAATTGAGACATTCCAAAGTACATGTATAGAATTTCAAATTAAAAATTTTTTAATCTTTATTTTTGAGAGAGAGAGAGACAGAGTGCGAGTGGGGGAGGAACAGAGACACACACACACACACACACACACACACACACAGAATCCAAAGCAGGCTCCAGGCTCTGAGCTGTCAGTACAGAGCCCGACCCGGGGCTCGAACTCACAAACTGTGAGATCATGACCTGAACTGAAGTCAGACGCTCAACCAATTGAGCCACCCAGGCTTTCCTAGAATTTCAAATTTAAATATTATACACAGCACGAGGGTTCATCTTTTTATTTATTCACTTCCTCCTTTGATATTTTCATGATAAGTTTCATCAAATTGTTACTTTCAGGCAAACCTGAGCAAAGTAACTACTAGCTTTTGAAATAGATACTGATGCCTTTTTAGTAGATTTGCATGGTAAGTTTTCATATGGTCATGAATCTTCATATGGTCACGAATATCATCATGGCCCCCACATTAGATGTCACACACCAGAAAACATTTTGTGTGAGTTAAGTGTTCATAAAGTTACTTAATAACTAGAAACTCAGTACTTAAATTTTTTTATTAAACATGTACATTTCCCTCCTAGAATTCGCTGCTGCTGAAAAGATTTATTAAAAAGTTTTAAAGCAGTGAGTGACCAAACAGCACCATAAATAAAAAGTCATACAGGGATGCCTGGGTGGCTCAGTCAGTTAAGCATCTGACTTCGGCTCAGGTCATGATTTTGCAGTTTGTGGGTTCAAGCCCTGCATCAGGCTCTGTGCTGACAGCTCAGAGCCTGGAGCTGGCTTCAGACTCTGTGTCTCCCTCTCTCTCTGCCCTTCCCCAGCTTGCACACTGTCTCTCTCTCGCAGAAATAAACATTAAAAATTTTTTTTTATAAAAAAAGTTGTACATTTTGAGTGTGTAATAAATGCTAAAACCACAGTAGTAGGAACTATGCTCTACACTTTCTATGGAAGGGCGCTCAGTCTCTATTTCTCACACATTTTACATACACCTATCCAAAATTTCCCAAGTTTCTCTGCCTCTATGGCCTGCTGTTCTGGTGGCCTCAAGCATCTTGCAGGCTGTAGGACTGGCCACGGCCCCAACTGCACATATGTTACCTTCATTGGAGGGGAACTGGTGTTGAACATGTCTTCCCAGCTCCTAGTGTACAATATCATTTCCTTTCCTTCAAAGGGAGGTATTATTGCATTGCATCTAGAAAGGGTCAAAGAGAAGAAAGAGGTCAGCTGTGGTTGATTTCCAAATATAACTAACTGTTAAATTCTGAACTCTATGGCATGCACGTTTCACACATAGACTAGATGAAACTGTGGCAGAAGCTGGAGGTGAAAGTGAATCCAGCATTTTTTAATGCAGCTATTAATAATAATACTCTTATAAAAACAAAAAAAAATCTGAGACACATGCTAAGCCAGATGGAATGTCAGAATACTAGACATAAATAGAGACTGTTGGAGGCAAACCTGGTATATGCTTCCTCTACTTGGCAGTTAAGAGCCCAATCTTCCGACCATCCTGGACCAAATTCTGGCTGTATCAATTAATAGGTACATGATCGTAGGTAAATATCAACCCTCAACCTTTTCATTTGCAAGATGAAGGCAAAAATGTCTGCCTTACCAGGCTGTTGTAAGGAGAAAATGTATGAAAAGTACCTAGAGCAAAGACCAGATGCACAAAGTAACATCACAACATGAGGCAGAACTGTTATTATTACCATGCTTCTCTTACCAATGACTTATGAGGCACCAATGCCATGAGATGGTTGCTACTCGGGCTAATTTTTCCCGTGAAAAATGAAGCAGGATCAGAAAGGCTCAGGGCAAACAGAAAAGGGAAGAAAAGTAGGTCGATGGTTATGTTGGAGTAACGGCCCTGCGGTATTGGTATGATGTTTTAAATTTGTGTCATTAGCTCCTCAACACAGGAGGAGAACCATGATTTATGAAGCACTTCTTTAAGTCCAGCCCTGGAACAGGTACTTACTCCTTTTTATAACGGGGCTATAATAGCATACTGGTGTTTTTTTCCATAACTGCCACATGGGGGCAGTAACACCATCACGTCCATTTTGCAGATGAGCAAACTGAGGCTTCAAGAGGTTAGAGAACAAGAGCTCACAAGGAATGTCATCAGAAATAAAACCCACGCTCCTAAGTCCATACTTTCTACCTTGACTACGTTACTTTTCGGAAGTTAAAAAAGTCCACAGTTTACCCGCATCTGGAATGTCCAACCTATGGTTCTGCTCATCAATACTAGGTAGGATTTTATGAAAAGATAGGGTTGTCTTTTCTTATTAACAACCTCAAAGAGTTAGAAATCCATAAAAGCCTGTCAGGGATGCTTCATCTCCAAGTTTATCTGAACAGTGTTCTGAGCCTATTTGTAATTTTTACCTGATGGCAATAGCAAGTTCCAATTATGTCTTAACCATAAAGCCATAAATGGAGCGTATGCTGCAATAACACATAGCCTGTAGATTTCAGTAGCTTAAGGTAACAAGGGATTATTTCTGGGTCATGCTACCTGCCTATTGCAAACGAGCAGGGATTAACTCCTCAAGGTAGTAACTCAGGGAAGCAGACCCACAAGATAGCCATTGCCAGTTACCTGCCAAGAGGGAAGAGAGGCATTGAGGAACTCACATGACATGATCCAGATCACAAGTGACATACTCATATGCCCAGATAATTCATTGGGCAAAACATGGCTCCACCCAAGCACAAGAGGGCCAGGAAGTGTAATTCTGCTGTGTGTATGCAAAGGGAGAAATGGAAATAATTGCCGAACAGCAATAATCACTGCTACACGTGAAGTTACTGCAAATGTTGTGATTTATTATTCTCTCTTTTTGTAAAATGCCCTAGTTCAAGCTTCAGGTGGTTCCCTCTACTTAATACAGTCTGTTATTAGGTAAACAAATCCTTGTTCACGTATTTTAATAAAATTCCCACCCTGTTTCCAACAGAACTTGAGGTTTAAGAATCACTTCTGCCTTTTCTAAGAAGTTCTTTTAAAAAATGACATCAAGTCCTAGCTAACAGGAATTCCTTAAGGAAATGTGTCATTTTCTTGTCTAGAAGTCAATGAGCTCAAAGAAAAATAAGGGTAGGGCTGAAAGGATGTGGAATAAAAGACCCAGTTAATGCCTAAAAGACGCCAAATTGGAAAGCGTTACTGTTCCTTCTATCATCTATCACTGCAAATGGCTCAGCAGGAAAAAGACTATCTCAAGCTGGCAGTCTTGCCATAGAAATAGATCATTTCAATAAGGGTGGCAGAACCATGGAGCTCAACATGGCCAGCGACACACCATTGACTAGTTCAGAACCGAAGAAAGGTAAGAACTGAGTGAATGAAAATTCAATCAAGTCCTAATCAAAGTAAAGTTCAATAAATCTGGGAAATATTCTTCTGCTGGATTTTTTTGGGGGGGATTCGTAAATATTAATCAGCTGTAAATTACTTCGAGGCTCTCCATTCAGCTTTTAAAAATGGATTGGCCTTTTCATAGAAATCTGTATTCAATGGTAAAGATGGAATTTAATGTCCTTGGCTTAGATTTACTTCATAGAAGTGAGCAGTCTTTCTTGGCTGCATTCTTAGCACATAATAAAGAATGAGATCGCAGCAGACATTTCAAGTTCATGGGGCTGCAGACATGCAACGTTGAAATTGGGAACAAATTCAGCTTTCAGGGTATTCAATGCCACACACAGAAAATTCTTGATTGTGTCATTATTAAACTCCTATTTGGTGATCATGAATAAGTAGGATGATTCAATTGAACAAATGGTTATTGAATACCTACTGAGCTATCTAAAAGTGTTTTGCATTCTTCAATGAAATATATGAGATGAAAAGTTGTCATTGCTGATGGAATGGTACCATACTTGAAATTGCCAGGACAACACAGGTCAGCAAAAGCAGGCAATGGAAAGTGATCAAATAATAAACTGATGGATTGAAGTTATTGATCAAGAAGGTTTATGATTTCGGGAGGGAATGTAAGTCCGAAGCAAGTATTGGTGAAAAATCAATGACTCATTTTGATGTCCAGCTAGGTCAGAGCACATTTTAAATATGTGCAGAACAGAGAACACATTTAAACCTAGTTTTATGACTATGGAATTCTAATTTCTGATTAGAATTAGCTGATTAATTAAGAAGTTTCTCTATGTGATGTTAACTAAGTCAGCATTCTTAGGTATCATTTGAGATCATTGTAGACGTGGACATGATTGCATGCTGCTTGGCAGCTGATAGCTATGAGATGTTGTGAGACAATGACATCAGGTGCTCTTGAATGAAATATTTTGAGGAAAAAATTATAAGACTACATCTGAAGATATCTTATAAAATTAAAAAAACCCTAACTTATTAATGTAACACAAGAATGGTACATCAAAGGTAAAAATATCTTTTAAAAACTTACTGTATTGGTTGAAAACATATCATTTCAGCTAGCTAATATAATTATTTTTTACAGAAGCTAGCTGATATAATTATATCAATAACTGACAAAATATACTTGAAGGAAATAAGTACTACCAGAGGCAAATGTGACCACTAACTAATGAAAAAATATCCAATTTGCCAGGATAATGTAATAACTCTAAACTTGTATGCACTTAACAGCCTCACATATATACGACAAAAATTAGTAAGACTACAAGGAGAAAGTGACTGTTTCAGTATCAGGTGCAACTGTAGCGCTTTGGGGATCCAATTTTTCTCTCAAGTGATAGGTCAAGCACATAAAGAAATCAGTAAGAGGGTTGAAGACTTGAAGGGAAACTGACAGACATTTACAGAGTCCTGTATCCAACAACTGAATCCAGAATTCATCTTATTTCCAAGCAAACATAAAAAAAATTAATGAAATTTTACCATAGCTCCACCACAAAACTAGTCTGAGCAGATTTCAAAAGATGGCCATCTGCAGCAAAGAACGAGCTAGATGTTCAGTAACCGAGCTTCCTCTTTCTGGGCCCACGTTTTCTCCTTGTATCTGGAATGGGAACATGGGATTCGTTCCAGTCAAAGGGAAGAAAGTAGGTGAATGTGGTTATGCCACCTCCACACATCCTACGTGATCTCAACGTACTTTCTCTCTTTACTCACCAGCCAGCTCAGTGTGGCAGGCTGTCCAGTGGGGCCGGAGCAAAGCAAAGCTATGACACGGATGCTGCCGGGTCCCATAAGCTGTTGCTCAGAGGAGAGCCACTCTGGAAAAGCCCACTGACCAGTTGCTGTGTGTGTGTGTGTGTGTGTGTGTGTCAAGCCACTGAGATTCTAGAACAGCTCATCATATCAAGTAGCTGCCTAAAATAGAATTGTACAAGCTATATTCTCTGACAAACTGCAGATAGGTTAAAAATCTGGAATAAAAAATGAGGGAAAAGAAAGCTATATCCTTCAAAGTCGAAGAATGCGTTTTTAAACAACTCGCATGGAATAATGATGGAAATCAGAGCATACTTAAAACTGTATGATAATTACAGTACTAATTATCAAGATGTATAAGTAATTGCTGAAGCAGTATTTACAGGAAAACATTGTAGCCTTAAATGTCAACATTAAAAATAATGAGGGGTCCAAAAGAATGAGCTAGATTTCTAACTTAAGGAATTAGAAAAATAACAGCAGAACGAAGATTAGAGCAGAAAGTAATAAAAGAAAACGCAAACACATACAAGAGAGGATCAACAAGCCAAAGGTTGATTTTTTTAATTGAAATATAATTCATGCAACATAAAGTTCACCATTTTATTGATTGATTGATTGATTGATTTTAAGTTTATTTATTTTGGGAGAGGGAGAGCAGCAGAGAGGGGGGTGGGGAGAGAATGCCAAGGAGGTTCCACGCTGTCAGCGAGGAGCGCTGATGTGAGGCTCCATCTCATGCATCATCAGATCATGACCCGAGCAGAGATCAAGACTTGGCCACTTAACCGACTGAGCCACCCAGGTGCCCCGATGTTCACCATTTTAAAGTGGACAATTCACTAAGATGTTTTGTGGTAGACTCACAAATAGGTACACCCATCACCACTATCTAATTCTGGAACATTTCCATCACCCCTAAAAGAAACCCTGCAGCTATTGACAGTTCTCCCCGCCCCGGCAATCACTAATATGAATTCTGTCACCGAGTGTTTTCCTATTGTGGACATTTCATATAAATGGAATCATACAATATGCGGCCTTTTGAAACTGGGTTCTTTCGCTTGGCATAGTGATTTCAAAGCTTTTCATAATGCTTTCAGTGCTTAAAAAAACCAAAACTATGTTATAGCATGTAGTAGACCTTCATCTTTTTATTGGTCAAATAATATTTCACTGTATGAATATATCACACTTGTTTATCCATTATCAGTTGATCCATCACCAGTTTATCCATCATCAGTTGATGGATAGTTAGGTTGTTTCAATCTTCTGGTTACAATGAGTAATTCTTTCATGAAGATTCATATGCCAGTTTTTCATATGTGTGGACATATGTTTATACCTATATATATCCAAGGGTGTACTTGGGTATAAAGGGTATGTATGTTTATACTTACATATACCAAATTATTTTGGGTATATACCTAGGAGTAGAATTGCTGGGTCTTGATGGTAATTCTATGTTTAACTTTTTGAGGAACTGTCGAACTGTTTCTCAAAGCAGCTGTACCATTTTCCATTCCCATTAGCAGTGTCTGAGGGTTTCAATTTCTTCATATCAACACCAACACCTGTTACTTCTATCTTTTTTATTATAGCCATTGTGAGTGTAAACTGGTATCTCATGGTTTTTCTCCAGTGGCTAATTATGTTGCGCATCTTTTCATGTACTTCTTGGCCCATTTGTATATCTTTTTTTGTAAAAATGTTTATACAGTGTTTAATTGGGTTGTCTTTTTAATTATTGAGTTTTTTTTTTAATTTTTTTAATGTTTTTGTTTATTTTTGAGATAGAGAGAGACAGAGCATGAGCAGGGGAGGGGCAGAGAGAGAGAGGGAGACACAGAATCCAAAGCAGGCTCCAGGCTCTGAGCTGTCAGCACAGAGTCCCATGCGAGGCTTGAACTCACGGACTGTGAGATCATGACCTGAGCTGACGTCAGACGCCAGACGCTTAACCGACTGAGCCACCCAGGTGCCCCTGAGTTCTTTTTTAAAAATTTTTGTTAATGTTTATTTATCTGTGAGAGGGAGTGAGAGACAGTGCATGAGCATGGGAAGGGCAGAGAGAGGAGATACAGAATCTGAAGCAGGCTCCAAGCTGTTAGCACAGAGCCCAACGGCGGGGGGGGGGGGGGGGGGGGGGGGGGGGCTCGAACTCACAAACTGCAAGGTCATGACCTGAGCCCAAGTCGGATGCTTAACTGCCTGAGCCACCCTGTGCCCCTTTAATTTTTGAGTTCTAAGAGTTCTTTGTATATTCTGGATACTGGGCCTGCAAGGATACATGGTTTAAAAATAATATCTTCCCGGGGCGACTGGGTGGCTCAGTCCGTTGGGCTTCCGACTTGGGTTCTTGAGTTCAAGGTTCCTGAGTTCAAGCACCACGTTGGGCTCTGTGCTGACAGCTCGGAGCCTGGAGCCTGGTTCAGATTCTGTCTCTGTCTCTCTGCCCCTCCTCTACTCACTCTCTGTCTCCCTGTCTCTCTCTCAAATATAGAAGAAAATAAATAAAACATAAAAATATTTTTTAAAATAATATCTTCCCATTCTTCCTTTATTGATGGTATCATTTGCAGCACAAGAATTTTTAATTTTGATGATGTCCAGTTTACTTTTTTTTTTTTTTTTTTTCTAATGAGCATGCTATTTATGGGTGCCCATGTGCACAGCACTGACTGTCAGGGCCATGTTCTGCCTCACAAAGCTGCTAATCTTGACTCCAACACCTTTAACTGATTTGTAATAAACATATAGACCCTGGCTGGAGGCCTGCACATATAGCCAGAGAAACTGGGAAAGACTGGCCACCATTTCCCCAGGTGAGCAAATAGAAAAAGTACAAATGGAAAGACATTGGGGAAAAAAAAAAATCTTAAGAGAAAAGCCATTTCAGAAAGGGAAATGATCATTCCCAAGATCAAAGTGTCCTATATACTTAAAATCAAGTATTATTTTATTTTAAAGACATTAAGATAAAGGGTACAAACTTCAAGATGCTTTCTTGTACTGAGGCATCGGGTGTCCCCGCTTGAGCTGTAGTGCTTTGGGGACCCATGTGGCAGGGGGTGGGGGTACCACCGGGCCCAGCCACCATGCCCATCTGGCTTCTCCCTTCTGGGCTCCTCAAACACCCTGTCAGTGGGTGGCCTGCCCACTGGAGGCTGGAGAGCGGGCGGGCGTCCCTCAGTCCATCCTGGGGGTGCTCAGGAGGCACTGGCTGAGGCTCTGCGTCTCTCCTACAATGTCCCCAGCTTCCTGCCCTGGGGTCTTCGGGGGGAGCACGGCCGCTCCTCCCCGCGGGCCTGATGGAGTAGAGGGGAGGCAGGGGCCGCTCCTTTCCCAGCGCACAGGCGGGGTGGCTGTGGCCGCGCTCGGCCTCTGGGACGTACAGCTCCGGCGGGACCTCGGGGCTGCTTTTGCACGTGCGCGCTCCAGGGGTCAGGAGCCAGCCGGTGGGGTCCTTGAGTGTCGGGAGGACGCCGGCCTGGGTCTGGATCTCCACCTCCTGCTCCGGCGGCGTCCTGTCATTGACTGGCAGATGGACCGGCGAGCGCCACCAGGTGGCTGTGAGCCGCCGCAGGCCCTGCGTGAAGGGTACGGTTTCCCGCGTGCGGCGAGGGCGCTCGCGGTAGCTCCCGTGCAGCGTGCCCAGCGCGCGCACCAGCTGGACGCCCTGCCCCGTGGTGCTCCTGGGGCGGAAGGGCAGCTCGGTGACCTCGAAGCCAGGAGGACTCTCGGCGCGGGCGCCAGGCCAGCGGCAGCCAGGTGAGCAGCGTCTTGTGGCCCTTCCTCAGGTCTCGCCCCAGCGGTTGTAGATGGCGGCCCCGGTCAGGTGGCCCAGCAGCCCCTGCTTCTAGGATTCAGGAACGGGGCTGGGCTCCTTGGTCGGACACCTACAGGATCCAGGTGACCCTGAGCTTCTTGGGGTTCTGCCTGAAGCTCTGCTAGACGGCCAGGAGCTCCAGGTACATGTAATAACACTTCCCGCTCCAAATGGGTGGGCACCAGGGCACCCTAGGCCATGGCCATAGCGGCCCCAGGCAGGGGACGGTAGGGAAACTTGAAGGGGTGCAGCCACAGGAGCAAAAGGGATGGCCGTCCCTTTTGACTTCTGGAGGAACCACTGAGAGGGATGGCCAGGCCCTCTGACTCCTGGAGGAACCACCAACATGGGGTGGGAGGTGGCCCCTCAGTTGGAAGATCCACCCATCCAGACTCTTGTACTTTTGTTGTGATATTTAAGAACCATTGCCTCATCCACAGTCTTGAAGGTTTGTACCTTATTTTTCTCCAAGAGTTTCAGCCTTTATATTTGGGTATTTTTTATTTTTAGTTACTTTTTGTATGTGGTATGGCATAGTGGTCCAGCTTCACTCTCTTGCATATGGAACTCCAGTTCTTTTAGCATCGTTTGTTGAAAGACTGTTCTCCCCCCATTGGATTGCCTTGGCACCTTTGTTGAACAGAAATTCACCATAAATGTATACAGATCCGCTTCTGGACTGTGAATTCTATTCTATTGATCTATTTGTCTACCGGTATGCCAGGACCACACAGTCCTGGTTACTATAGCTTTGTAGTAGGTTCTGACTTTGGGAAGTGAGGGAGTCCTCTAATTTTATTATGCTCTTACAAGATTGTTTTGCTGAGTCATTTTCATTTGCATATGAATGTCAGGGTAAGTTTGCTAATTTCTGCAAAAAAAAACCCCTGGTAGCTGCTGGGGGGAGGGCACCTGGATGGCTCAGTTGGTTAAGTTTCTGACTCTTGGTTTAGGCTCAGGTCATGGTCTCACAGTTTGTGAGATTGAGCCCTGCATTGGGCTCTGTGCTGACAGCCTGCAGCCTGCTAGAGATTCTCTCTCCCTCCCTTTCTCTGCCCCTCCCCTGCTGTCTTTTCCTCTCTCTAAAAATAAATAAATAAACTTTTTAAAAAAAGGTAGCTGTTATTTTGTTAGGAAAAGAGAAAGAAGAGGAAGAAAGAGAAGGAAAGGGAGAGAAAGAGACAGAAAGATCAGTTTCAGAATGGTTGTTACCTCTGGAGGAGAGGAAGGGAAGTATTGGGGACGGGCTACTCAGAGCACTAATGGGGTAATAATGCTGAATATCTCAAAATTTTGGTGAGCACATGGGTATTTATTATTTCTCTCTCAGAAGTTCATGTAAATTTTTATTCACTCTTTAATACATATATTTTATTGTAAAAATATATTCAGCCAGCCATCAGACCCTATTGTGTTATTCCCATGTTCTGTTTACAGAGAATATGGCTTAGGGATCAGGATAGGCTGTGGTCATTCTGGATTTTTAAAAGTCACAAAAGTGACTTTTGCAGCTGCTTTCTCACAGGTCGATGAGAGGGTGTTTAAAAATGTAGCTTTGAGAAAAGAAGGGCATGTTACAGGGGATACCCAGTGAATTACTGTCTAGGATTAGAATCTAAGCAGACCTTCCCAGAAGGGTTTGGTCTTAGGTAATGTGTAGAAGTCTGTGTCATTCTACAAATCCCTGTGCAGGTGCAAAATGATAACCAGAGCCTGGTGTTACCATGTGTTGTAGTTAGATCTCTGACTCCACTTTCCAAGCGTCTACAGACAAGTGGTGTGAACACATTACAGGTTTAGAGAATGTTTTCAGAAGCAATCAAAACCAAGGCAAGACATGTTTTGCAGTGTGGCCAGGGAACTGTGTGCTTTCACATCCTGGGCGAATCAAGAACCCGGTGCTGAGAAAATTGATGTCATAAAGGAAGATGATATCCTGAAGTGACTTTTGCAGGGTGAAAATAATTGAGATAAATGAAAATTTCAGAATAAATATCTAAATGGGCCAGATATACTTAAATTAATGTAAATTAATGTAAAGTGCCTTTACATTTTGCTTCTGAGGACCAGTCTCCACATAAATTCTTTTGACTGTCATGATCAAAGGAAAGAGATCCTTTGACTGGCCAAAGAAGTTTGACTTAGGCACAGCTTAAGCGGTATCAGTGAGTTACTGGACATGCAAGGTATAAAAAAATAAGGGCTACAGCTTTCTTATACCTGACTCTGAAAGCAGAAAGAGTCGAGAACATTCAGCAAAGGAGCAAGCAAGCCTTCCTCTTCCAGGCCTCCTCTGTGATGTTGCCCTGTGCAATGGCTGATAGCCATGTGCTAACTTTATCACAGAATATGTTAATAGCTTTTGTATATATTTAATTCAGCTGGAAACTGTGTCATACATTTGAGAAATCTTTCCGTCAAAATTAGTTGGAATAGACTTTTTGGCACGACAAGGGAATCAGTCTTGGTTATCAAAAAAATCGCACGGGACCACCTCATTACCCAACCATCCTGATAAATGAGGCATTACTCTGTGTCGCTGAGTGTGCCATTGTGTGGTGCAGAACATATTTTTTATATTATAATAAAATATGATTTTTGCAATATCATAACTTTATGGTGGTTCCTAAGGCAGCTAACTAGTCAAATTTCAGGCATAGTAACAGAATGAGAGTCTAGATCAAATGGCTTACCAAATGGATAAGCTCAAATGTTTTAATATTTGAATGTGGGGTTTTCCAATATTGTGGGATATCACACAGCACGTGCAAAAGGCCATGGCAACAAATATTGTTACCTACACGTATGTGTATTATAAAAGGACAACTATGCATCTAGATTTTCAATCAGAACAGAATCTAAGGGCTGTTTTTACCATGATGGCAACACTTATTTTGGTAAAGAAAAAATAAGGAGATGGAGGGAATAGTAACCCAGTCAAGCACCAGCAGATTTTTCTTTCATTGATTATCCATTTATTTTGTAGGATTTCAACAGTGAAAGAGACCTGAGAAGCCATAAAATCAATCCCTCAAATTGAATTTGGGAAAAAAGCAAATCATCTCTCGCACCTACCCTGATTGGTAGTAATTAACTTGGGAGCATCTCAGTTACTCTTCCATTAAGTAATTCTCCTAGGGATCGAACTTACTATAGTTTATTTATTGGATTCATCCTAGGCACTCAAGATGCTTTTGAAGGATATGATGCAAATTGTTAGTATCATTTCACATTTATTGAATTATAGCATCATACAGCTTAGAGCAGACACTAGATGTAATGAGAAAAGCAAGACATTATTCCCATTTTGCAGCGAGGGTAACTAAGGCAGGTGGGTAGGAGAAGTTCTCATCCAAAGTGGGACAGAAAATTTTGAGAGGAGATCAGAACCTAGCTAGGTTATCCTTTTCATTTGTATATAAGCCGAATTTGCTGGAAAAGTATATCTCAGGAAGAAATAAAGTGTATTGAAAAAAAGAAGACTTAATTCTTAGACTCTTAGAATGGTAGTTGGGATGCTTAACTATGAATATGTGGAGCAGTGGTGATTAAATGCGTGTATTTACTTCACCATCATTCTGTTTGCATCCTGTTTGCATTTGCCAGTCTCTGCCAATTGAGATCAGTCACTAGCCAATGAGACAAGGAAGGGACAGGAAAGGGAAATAGTAAACCCAGATTATCTTTTATAAGTGCGTAAAGTGATGGAAAGGATAGACTTTTTTTCAATGTGGAAACAAAGTTCTGTGCCTAGTTTTATTTCAAAAAACAGTCTGGTTTTGTCAGTAGGCCCGGAGCCAGTGGTATTATTTAAAATGCTTCCTTTTAGGGGCACCTGGGTGGTGCTAACAGCTCAGAGCCTGGAGCCTGCTTCAGATTGCCCTATCTCCCTTGCTCTCTGCCCTCCCCTGCTCATTCTCCCTCTCTCTCTCTCTTTCTCTCTCTCTCTCCCTCCCTCCCTCAAAAATAAATAAAACTTTAGAAACATTTTAAATCCTTCTTTTTACTTTTAAGTAATCTCAACACCCAACACGGGGCTCAAACCTACAACCCTGAGATCAAGAGTCACACGCTCTATCAACTGAGCTAGCCAGGTGCCCTTAAAATCCTCCTTTTTGATTGGAAGGAATAAAAGAGATCCAAGACCACCAGGGGATTTTAGCTTCCTCATTGCAGTGCCCCCCCACCCCCCACTCTCCTCTTGGCCCCCAACATAGAGCTGACACCGAGCTCCTTCCATGCTGTTTCCATGGTCATGACTGCCCACTACTGTTCCGGCCCTAACTTTACTGTGATTTTGACCCTAAGTCTCTGGCTGAAGCAGGCTGCTTAGAGCCTGCAGGCTGGGTTGAGGAAGGAACATGTGTCTTGCTTTAGGTTGGGCCCTGCCGATCTCTATGAAGAGGGCCATCCTAGAAAGTCTATAAATAGGATCCTAATCCTCTGCTCTTCTTCCTGAGAAATTCCAGCCTGGTCTGGAATTTTGTATTTATTTTTCTAACAATGTATTAAGGCTTTGGCCTCCTATACCCTATCCCCAACATCTTGTTTTTATTTTTTTCCTTGATTCAAATAAAGGCTTTTCTACTGAAGGAGAAATAAAGTGGGAACAGGGAAAGATGAATTCCGGAGGTTGATTAATGTATTAAAAACACAATGATTATTTTTGATTCATGACTTCTGAAAATACGTGTGATGGTTCTTCATCACAAGGAAAAAGATGAACAAACACAAAGAGAAAATCTTTGTTGTTTTATTGATCTGCCTTAATTGTATTCTTTCATCTCAGAAATAAGCTTGCACGGAAGCTGCTGCCTGTACATGCTGTCTGGCTGGATGCTTCTGTGTCCCTATGATTCCTACTGCTTTTGCCATTCCTCAGCCCCTGTCAAAGGCAGCCTGTTATAATACAAACAAAACCATACAAAACATCTGAGGATCTTTTGATTTCTAAATGGGTAAGAATTTGTTTCTGAACAGAAAGGAACATTTTTTCCCCCTAACAAAATCTGATCATTTCAGGATACAACTTATGATAAGTCAATACCACTTTCCTGGTGACAGCCCTGAACAGGGTGACCTAGCAAAAGGACTCACTGACCAATTAAAAACAAGAGTAATAATAGTTACTGTGCTAAAGCACAGAAGGGTGATAAACACACCAGTCATGACTATATATTTTCTGAGTGTGATTAGTATCATAAGAGACTGACGTGTATTTGCTTTGGGGACATGAGTGGAGGAGAAGCTGGTGAATATTTGGGGACTCACAATGACTTCATGGAAGAGAAGAATTTAGAGAAGGGTATAAAGAATGTCTAAAGAGAAAATAGAGTTGAGTGGTTCCACATGTGGAGGTGGCGAAGGTGAGTGTGCCTGGGGAAAATGAGTCATCTGAGTGTGGGAGCCCTGAAGGATAGGGAGACAAGGCCAGCAGAGCCGATTGTGGAGGTCTGAAACATTTGCACTTGAATTGGTAGGCAGTGGTTTTGAGGAGGAATGTTAATAGGCTTGGAGTTCAAGAAAATTAGAGCGTGGGGTGGAGAGAGACTGGAAGGGCAGTGGAAATGGCAGTCGGGAGAATTTTGTAATAGTGTAAATGAGAAATCCTGAGAACCTAAGCTGAAGGAAAAGCCCAGATTTCATCAGCTGTATCTTCATGAAACTGGGGTGTCTCGTGATTGAATAAAACATAGGTCCCTTAGAAAATATAATAAAAATCTCTGGAAACCCTCCAGTAAAAATCGCATTTGCACATATTCATAAAATGTTGCTTGTAATTTCAGGGGCTTTACAGATCCCTGAGAGCCAGGCAGCATTTAGGATATTGTGGACTGCAAGTTAAGCATCTTCGAGTCTGACTGATTTGATTGGCCCTTAAACAATGAAATCAATCAGTTGTGTAACAAAAATGGTTTACCGTTTAGACATTATGTAGATCAGCATTTCCTACCTTTTTTTTTTTGTAAGCTAGTATAGAGTTTGTGGTCAAACAGTTTTGGACACTGCTACATACTCTATTATCCTCTGGAAGATTAATATTACTTATGTCCTTACTAAGTGTTCTGCAGCCAAGAATGCTGGCTTAACTCTGCAGTACTTGCAACCATTGACCTAATGGCAGTCAGAGCCTGTGCCTGCCGGCTTCACCCAGGAACGGCTGCTAAATGGTTTCATGGTCGGTATTTATTTATTTATTTATATTTAAAAAATTTCTACCTTGTGACAATTTTATTGAGATAGCATTCACATCCCATACAATTTCATACACACTCATTTAGAGCGTGCAGCTCAATGGTTTTTAGTACGTTTACAGATCTGTGCAGCCATCACCACAGTCAGTTTTGGAACATTTTTGTCACCATAAAGAGAAACCCTGTACCCTGTACCCTGTAGCTGTCACTGTCCTAACCCCTCATTCTCTTCTTGCCCTAGGCAATCACTAATCTACTTGCTGCCTCTGTACCTCTGCTTATGCTGGACACGTGATATAAATGGAGTTGTGCAATATGTAACCTTTTGCATCTGGCTTCTTTTATTTAGCATGGTGTTTTCAAGGTTTGTTCATGTTGTAGTGCATATCAGTATCTTTTAATGGCTGAGTAATATTCTGTTATATGGATACAACACATTCCATCTGCCCATTCATCCAGTGATGGACATTTGGGTTATTTCTACCTTGGGGCTACTTTAAATAATGTTGCCATTAAGATTCATGTATAAGATTTTGGCTGAACACCTGTTTTAATTCTCTTATGTATGTACCTAGGAGTGGAATTGCAGGCCATGTGTTCCATATGATTTTACTCATCTGTGTAATCTTAAAAAAAAGAGAGAAAACAAATGGATAAACAAACTTAAAGCAGAATCAGACCTATAAATACAGAGAATAAACTGATTGTTGCCAGAGGGGAGGGGGGATAGGGGAAATGGGCAAAATGGGAACAGGGGAGGGGGAGATAGAGGTTACCAGTGATGGAACGAGTAAATCACAGGAATAAAAGGCACAGCACAGGAAATATAATCCATAATATGATAATAGTTTGGTGACAGATGGTAGCTATACTTGTGGTGAGCACAGCATAACCTATAGACTTGTGGGATCACTATGTTGTACACCTGAATCTAATGTAACATCGCGTGTCAACTCTGCTCAAATAAAAGCAAATGAACACAGTCTTTAGGTATAAATGGGGCTTAGACCGAGGGAACATAAAGTCCCTTTGTCCCTGCCATCACCTCTCCCCACCTTCCTTACTGTGAACCAGAGGATAGAAGTTCTTTACCAACTAGTGGTGTGATCTTGGAGAAACCGTGTACATGATAATTCATGTCTCTAAACTAGGATGTGCGCCGTGCAGATCTTGCTCTCGATCAGTGGTTATCAAACTTGGGCGTTCATTAGAGTCATCAGTAGTGTCGGCAAACACAGATCGTTAAGTCCCGCATCAGAGTTTCTGATTCTGAAGTCCTGTCTGGGACCTGAGAATTTGTACTACTGCAGAGTTCCCAAGGGGTGCGGAGCCTCATGGTCCGTGGGGCAAACTCTGAGAACTGCTGCTCTGGCATTTTTGTGATCCTGTCAACTCAGACTCTGTGCCTTTTAAGTCGTCTCATCTCCAGAGCTGGTGACTCTGCCTGGCTGCTCCTGTTTTGCGTCTGAAGCTTCATGTATTCTCAGTGCATTATTGTGTGTAATTGTTGCCATCGCTGTTTTCTGAGGAAGACTACTGCACCCAGCATAAATGCATTTTTAAAATTTGACATGTGTAGGTGGCATTAATGAATTATGTTGCCATGCTGCTGACATGGTGTAAATACAAATTTTTAAAGATACTACACATTTGATGAACCCAGCAAACATACAGATGGATTTGGTTGTACAAAGGACCAATTTACGTGGTGTTTCTCTTAGGGGAACACTGCTCTTTTTAATGTGTGTGTTCGTGTAGGTGCTGCTCAAATGTGGAAAAGACTCTATTCGATCTGCATGTGAACAGCTTCTATAGAACCAATGCACCAAAATGATGACATTGATAAAATTTGACCTTGGGGTCCCTTCACTCTATGTTTAATCAGTTAATAAATACTTAACCACTGTTGACATATGAGGCGTTACACTAGATGCTTTGTGGGATATGAAGATAGATCAGATCAAATCCCACAATGGAACTTATGACCTAGCGTAAGACATAAGGTGTACACATCCATGGAGACAGTGAATGGAGTTGCTGTATTATTGTCTGGGCTCAAATGACAGTGAATGTAATGATTAGTTGTATGACCTCAGACAATTGATGAACCCCTTTGAGCATCAGCTTCATAGTGGTAGATAGCTAAAGTAATAACCCCTGAGACCAACTGTGACTTCACTGTGAAACCCATATAAAACACTTTCCACCATGCCCCCGAGTATAGTATGTGTTCAATAAGTGTGGAATTTGAGAAACTTAACAGAAGACCATGGGGGAAGGGAAGGGAAAAAAATAGTTTCAAACAGAGAGGGAGGCAAATCATAAGAGACTCTTAAATACAGAGAACAAACTGAGGGTTGATGGGGGGAGTGGCGGGGGAGAGAGGAAAATGGGTGATGGGCACTGAGGAGGGCACTTGTTGGGAGGAGCCCTGGGTGTTGTATGTCAGTGATGAATCATGGGAATCTACTTCTGAAGCCAAGAGAATGCTGTATACATACCGTATGGATGTATACAAGCTAACTTGACAATAAATTATATTTAAAAACTAAATCAACATTAAAAATGTTACATTCAAAACATTAAAAAATTAAGCAGTTCTTAACACTGTCATCATGAAAGTAGAGAGTGATAAATCTGATGGATAATTTTTGAGTGCTGACAGTGTTGACTATTGAATTAAGTTTTTGATGTATTATTATTCTCCTCGGTGCTCACAACAACCTCTGTGAAACTGATAGAATAATTTTCTTCCTTTTGTAGATGAGAAGCAGGGACTCAGGGACCTTAAATAATTTGCCCAAGGTAACACATCTTGTAAATGCCTTAGCTGGTATTTAAACAATGGCCTTCTGGTTCCAGGGCTTGTACCCTTAACTACTATGTACATTGCTCCTTAATACATGCTAGAAGAGAGATAACCAAGGCATTTGGAGAGGTCAGAGGTAGGAGCAAAGACTTTTCTCTAGAAGGAACTGCTGATATGATAAAGGGTTTGAGCTGGGCCTCGAAGGATAGGAGGATTTTGGCTCTGCGCATTTTCATCTGCCCTTTTCCTGTTCAACATATTTATTTATTCAATAAATATTTATCCAACATCTATGTTCACAAGGCATTGTGGTAGGTGCTGGTGAGGCACGGTGTCTCTGAGTGTCCATGCTGGTTAGAACTGAGGGTCCAGAGGTGGAGGTGGTGATCCTACAAGCACTTCATGAGTAATTCTGATGGAGAAATTTCGGATGCTGTTTAATTCAGGAACTACACACTAAGGGCTTTTTCTATGCCATGCTGTGCTACATTCCATGAGGGTCGCAGAAGTGAAAAAGACATGGTTTTGTTCTATTCAGTAGTTAGACCTTCCCTGGGAAGTACTTTATGCTTTTTGCTTCACATTTCTTGCAGCTGCATATATTCCTTGCTGCAGATGAAATGTCTCCGGTCTAGGATTCAGTCATTTATGATCTCTTAATTTTTAAATAAACTAATATGATAGGATAACATTTTAAAATTATTGACCCATTCCACTCCTCCCTCAGCATTTATCTTTTATCTCTCTCTTCTGCCCCCACCTCCATTCATGCAGCTGAAGCCTTGTACACACATTGCCAAAAGAAATGGATATTATAAGAAACTAAGGGGAAAAGTCAGTCTTCTTGGCTGTAGTTTGTAAAAGCCTATGCCCTCAAAGGAAGGGATAGGACTCTTGGTAAAACCCATGCCAGTTACAGGCAGGAAATGCCTCTAGCAAGGTTGGGAAATGCCTGGGATTATGTTTCTATCACCTCGGTTGTAAATGAGGGATTGAAAAAAAGTTCAGTGAAATTATAGAAAAATAGAAAAAGTTAATATTTCTTGCCTGTTTGTGTTGGTAGATGATATTGGAATCCATTGCACTGATTCATGTTAAGGCTTATGATCCTTTCCAGATAATTTTGGATGTCAACAGTGACTTGTAATACTATATTAAAATACTATATGCATAAAGTACTATATGTATATGTGTGTGTGTGTATACAAACACAGAGCATCCACTCTGTGGATGAGTGGTAGTGAGTGGTAGAGGCTAGTATTACAATGTGGAGTAAGACTAGACACGGCTCTTGCTGAATAATCTTTACCTTCAAGGCAGAAAGTAATTAATCAAATAGTTATACAAATAGATGTGAAATTACAAATGTGGGGATTGCCACTGAGGAAGAAGATACATGGACTATATAGCAAGGGCTATCTGACCTCATCTGGGGGGATCTGAGGAGTCTCTCTGAGAAGTGACATTTGAATTGGGCCCTGAAAATGAACAGGAGCTACCTAGATAAGGAGGAGTAGAGAAAGCCAGCATTCCAGGCAGAGCGAAGCAGGATGTTAGGCCCTTCCTGTGGTGGCAAAGCCACTAGAAAAAACATCTTGGTTGCAGGGAGAGAGAGACAGACTTTTGATCAGAGAATGAGGGCAGCCACTACATAAGGGATTTTCCTGAGTGTGAAGACATATTCTGTGTGTGGGTGCTGCTTGTGTGTGTCTCCCATTACCTTTGTGTGTGTTCCCGAGGCCTCGAAGCCCAGGGTGTTCAAGGCTAAACTGTTCATCTTTCCCTCGATCTGCTCCTACTCCTGAGCATCCCATCTTGACAAATGACAGCTCTGTTTTTGCATTTTATGTAAGCTGCAATGCTCAACATCATCCTTTCCTCGTCCTTCTTCCTCATCCCCTACGTCCAATCAATCTCCAATTTCTGTCGATACTGCCTCATTAATATCTCTCACATCTAATGCACTGCACTCCATTTCCATTGCCACTGCCTTAGCTCATGGTCAACATCTCCACCCTGGCCCTGTGCATCCCGAGCTACTTGAAGCACTTTGAAGAAAGCTGCATCTTTCTCTCTCTCTCCAGGTTTTTGTGCATGTCTTTCCCTCTGTCCAGAATTATCCTGTTCCCTCTATCCTCACCTGAAGTACTCCTCTTCATATCATGGGATGCTTCTCTTTTGAGAAACTCTCTCTGACCTCCAGCTACAACCATCATGGAGATGAGGTTGGCTTTTCCTCCTTCGTGTTCACTCTAAATATTTTGTGCTTATCCCTATCAACTAGATCTTTGCTCATCTGTCTAGGCCTGGGCTATCCAATATGGTGGCTGCTAACCACCTATAGTAGCTATCAAGCACTTGAAATGTAGCTAGGATGAATTGAGATGTGCTGTAAGCATAAAATACCATATTTCAGTGAATTAGTATGAAGAGTATGAATGACTTAATTAGTAATTTTAAAATGCTGGTTACATTTTGAAATAATATTTTGTAAATATCAAGTCAAATTAAATACATTATTAAAGTTAAGTTCACCTTCTTGCTTTTTTACTTCCTAAACTGTGCCTACTAGAAAATTTAAAATTATATTCATGGCTCATTTGTGCCTCCCATCATATTCCTGTTGGATGGTACTGGTCTAGGCTGTAAACAACCAGAGCAGGGTTCAGCAAACTATGCTCAGTGGGCCAAATTTAGTCTGCTACCTGTTTGTGTAAATAAAGTTTTATTGGAACACAGCCAGGCTCATTAATTTACATGTTGTCTATGGCACTTTCCCACTATAGCAGGAAAGTTGTACAGTTATGGTAGAGACTGTGTGGCACACAAGCCTAAAATATTTGCTATCTCTCCCTTTACAAAGAGTTTGCTGGCTTATATCCTAGAAGGCTGAGATTGCATTTTATTCATCATTGTATCTCCAAATCATTGCACGATACCTGGCACACAATAAATGTTTGCTGAGTGAACAAACGTCTATCTAAGAAATGTTTGTTGAGTGAATACAAGTTTGAGAATTGTATTGCCAGGATCTTCACTGAAATTAGTTTATGACCCACAGCTGTGATGATCATATGACTGAAACTAGAAATTGAAATATAGCCTAATAAGTGGGTATGTACTTAGGTAGTAGTCATATATGACATTTAAGATGGGAACTCTCTTTAAAAACCCAGAATACATGGTCACCACTTCTGACATCATGGAGTATTTTGATTTTGGAGTAGACAGGTATTTTAATTATGCCCCAAATGGGATGGAGTATTGTGTGAGGAAGAGAGATATCTCACAGGTTGGATATTTGGGTGAAGGGTTTAGGTCATAACAACTTTTGCTGTCCCATGTGACTGGTCACCCTGATAAGGATCTGTGTCCTGTACTGGTTTGTGGAATGGAATCTGGAAACTAGGGGGTAGTAGTTATGGGGACTAAAGACCAATGAAGAAGAGGCTCCTGAGAAAGCAATATTCCTGTCCATTTGCAAGATATCCCTATCTTCCAGAAAGGATTCCTAGATGTAATTTTCCTGTACGTTCTCCCCATAGAAGCTTTCCACAGGCAATTTTTTGCCTGGAAATGTAAGCAGTGATTCACATGGAAATCTGAATCTGGTTTGTGTGCATGGGAATTAATTCTTATATCTTAAAAATGGGGCTGAGAGTAAGTGTTGGATGAGAATTAAGAATATCTTCACACTTTGATCCAAATATATGCCTGTCATTTACTCTCCGCTCACAAATCTGCAGCTGTTAGAAGACACAAAATCATTTTCTTTTGCTTTTCTCTGTCAAATTGTTGATGAAAATTATTTCACAAAATTGAAACAGCCAGAGTTACCATAGATGAGAATCAAATTTCAGGTCTTGGTTATGAACATTATCTCATCTCGTAAGAGCCAGTCATTTAAAAAAAAAATCATAACATCTCTCAGTGTTGAGTTGAATCTTTTCTTTTTTAGTAATTAAAGTTGTAAAAGCAGCTCCGTATATTCATTAGAGCAGGTAGGTTCCACAGGGCTTTTCTGAAGGGAGGAAGAGAGTTTTCTTCTTTTAGAGCAGATTTGGGCAGCAAACGAGAGAAGAAAAAGAGTAATATTCATTAGTAATGTATGTGATCAATATAGAAAAGAAAATTAAATATTTGGTGATTTTTATGTTAGCTAGTTCAGAGAAATGAATGGTTATAAAGTTGATAAGATCACAGAGCTGCATCTTATACCCACTCACCCACTCATCTATCAATCTACCAATAGTCACCTATTACATTTATTAAGTTACATGTATTAAATTACTGTTTGTCCAGCTCTGTAGTAGATGTTATGGGGGATACCAGGGAAACAAAAGACAGTTCTGTGAATCTAAAAAGAATCTTCTAGGTGTGAATATATTTTAAAGATGATGTTATTGTAATTCAACACTCTTTTTTAGAGAGAAAGAAAAAAAACAGTTGTTAGGTGATTTGTGTAATGTAATACTCAAGGAATTTTATGGTAGACCACAGGATCCCTAATTCCTATTCTAATAATTTTTCTACTGATACCACTTTGGTTAGTCAGACATATATCTATCCACCTAAAATGTGAGAGAATAAATAATTCCAAGTCATCATGTAAGCAAGTGTAGGATCATCAGGCACGCCTGATTTGGGGGACTTTGAAGAATATTCAACATTGAGTATAGAAGGAAGATGGAAGGGTAGAAGTGAGTGTGGAGCTGGATTTAAAGGAAATACAGAACTTGGGATGTACACAGTAGAGAGAAGATACTCTAGGTGTGACCAACCAAGGAAAAAGGCAAGGGAAGGGGAACTGAGCAGATGAGAAGGGAAAGAGAGACAGTTGGGTTAGACAAGTATTAACAGAAATGGTAGAGATGACCTCTAGTGGAGCAGAGGGCCTCTGTGGAGAAGCAGGTGGGGTGAGCTTGGGTCAGTGAGGTGAGCGCTATTGATGTAAGAAGGCTTAATGCCTCCTGGAGAAATTTTCATCTGTTAGCAAGAGACTAAAGTGTAAGCCAGGTTTTTGGAAGATTTATACAATGCCTTCCCACTCTAGAGAAAGACAAAGTATTCTTCAAGGACCCAGCAAGGAACCCAAAAGGAAAGAAAATCATTCTGGCAAATTAAATAAGTATGGCAGTAAGTGTATCATGTTTCCTTTTTCACATCTTTATATTGCACACCACTTCCTGATGTCTGATCAAAATTTACTAGTTTGGTGGAAAATCTAAATGAGAATATTTGAAAAAAAAAACCCAAAACTAATAATATTAAGGATATGCATGCACTTATTTTCAGAAATAGTCCATTTCTACTCTACTGGGGTTTGGTTTTTTTTTAAGGTTTTTGATATACTGCTCAAATTATTGCTTATGTAGGATGAAATGCATCCTTAAACACTATGCTGTCACAGTAATACCTACAAATCACTCAGAATGCCATCACTGGCATATAGTAAATATTTTATATCTTATTGAAAAATAATATTTTCCTTATAAAGTATTAGAATCATATTCCTTTTATGCTCTCCCCCAAAGTCTCCCTTGAGAGGCTTAAAAAATAATCTGACTAAAGCTTCATCATACAAATTTGCCAGTGAATTTTCAGGGCAGGACTTTTTGGTTTGGGTTTTCACTTCCATGGATTCGGTGTACCAGATTCTGTTCTGTAACATCACTGTGTATGGCCATTGTGTATGCCTGTAGAATTGGTATGGAAGAAGAATCTATAGCTTTCTACTTTTTAAAATTTTTGGTTTCTTACAATGTAAGTAGAAAGTTTATATCCACATAAATAATGCCAGCCTACAGCTATTTCTCCTATTCCAATTTTATGAGTCTGCAAAAGATGTCCAGTAATCGTGACCAGTTTCTTTCAATAGCACAACAGTTTCCTCCTTTATTTGCATAATTAACTTGCCTTTCAGGGAACTGGGATGGTATGAACAGAGGGAAAACATGGACATTCAATGTTTGTTGTGACTGAGAAAGTGGAACTGGAGAGTATAGGCAGGGAAGTGATTTACCCTTATCTGAAGATGTGGCTTGGGTGATTGGCTACCTAACACTTCCTTAAACATTCCTTCTTCCTTATTCTTTTTCAAGGATGTGATAATCTAGTGAGGGAAACAGACATGAACAAATAACTTGTGGAGTGAGAGAAGTGCTATAAAGTGGACTAAACAAAGCGCCACGAACATGTGCTTTTGTCCCTTTTCCCAAGTTGATGAAAAGAATGTTGACTGCTCATTTTAGTTTTTGAGGCACACTCTTCTGAAAATAGACAAGTGTATTTTGCTTATAATCATCATCTTCAAATCTGGGCAGGACATTCTGAATAGGTGGTTTTATGATTGTAAGAAGTTATTTTTGTAGCTAAGGCTGTGGGAAAGTGGGCACTCATACTTTGGTGGTAGTAGGGTGCATCAGAGCACATCAGTGGATTCTCTCTAGAAACATTTTAGCAACCTGCTCTGTGAAGTCTTTTTGCATCTTGATTACTATGCAATCTTTAATGCCTAAAAATCAACTTGAATAAATAAATCAATAAATGCCAAAATGTTTACAATTTTGCATATAAAATGGTGCACAAATTTCACTTATAAGAATTAGAAATTATATGAGCCTACTGTTAACATTTAGCTGTAAGAGAGAAAGACAGAAATCCTATGTTTTCACTCATATGTGGATCTTGAGAAACTTAACGGAAGACCACGGGGGAAGGGAAGGGAAAAAGAAAAGTTACAGAGAGGAAGGGAGGCAAACCGTAAGAGACTCTTAACTACAGAGAACAATCTGAGGGTTGATGAGGGGGTGGGGGGGCGGAAATCTGTGATGGGCATCGAGGAGGGCACTTGTTGGGATGAGCACTGGGTGTTGCGTGAATCACGGGATAAACCGCAGGAAACTATCCCAAAAACCAAGAGCATACTTTACACACTGTATGTTAGCCAGTTTGACAATAAAGTATATTAAAAAAAAAAGATTTAGCTGTAAGAATATACATTATATTGTTACTTATAATACTAAAAGCTCAGAACAGCTCATTTAGGTTTACCGATATTGGATAGAGTAAAAATTACATAACATCCCTACTATGGACTATTAAGCAGCCATAAATGATAATGTTGCAGAAAAATATATAAATGGTACAAAAAGATGCATGAGACTGTTTTGTAAGTAGGTCATAAAACAGTGCATAGAGTCAAAATTCATTTTTATAAAAGGAATGAAATGTTCTGACCTGGAAGTAAAAGATGACATTTCTTCTTATAACTCATTGGCCAGGTCTAGTCACATGTCCCACCCACCCAAAAGGGAACAAGGAAGTGTAATTCTTGCATGTAATTGGGAATGAGAGAATTAGAAATACTCAGTAAGCAGCACTAAAGATACCACTCATGGTCACCAATATTCAGCGCACTCAGTCTGAGTGAGGGAGACAACTCAAAAGTCCTGTTCAGTTAGGGGCACTTGTGTGGCTCAGTCAGTTAAGCATCTGACTTATGTCATAATCTCAGGGTTTGGCTCAGGTCATGATATCAGGGTTTTTGAGTTCAAGTCCTGTATGGGGCTCTGCACTGGCGATTTGGAGCCTGCTTGAGATTCTCTCTCTCTCCCTCTCTTTCTCTGTCCTTCCCCTGGTTGCTCTCTCTCTCTTTTTCTCTCAAAATGAATACATAAATAAACTTTAAAGAAAAGTTAAAAAAAAAAAGCCCTATTCCATCAGAGCATCAAAAACTCCAAGTCCATGATTTCTGGGTAATGCCTGATGGTCTGGATGTGGTTCTTTTTTTTTTTTTTTTAATTAAAAAATTTTTTTTTATTTTGATAGAGAGAGAGAGAGCGTGCATATGCATGCGAGCACAAGCAGGAGAGGATCAGAGAGAGAGAAAGGGAGAGAGAGAATCCCGAGTAGACTTCACTCCCAGTGCAGAGCCTGATGTGGGGCTTGATCCTGTGACCCTGAGTCAGCTGCTTAACTGACTGAGCCACCCAGGTGCCCCTGGACGTGGTTCTTTTTGATCCCCAAGCCAACTGGAAAAAAACAGATTCTCTCTTTCCCCCATATCTAGTACACAATAATAAAACAGGGGCCGGGTGTCTACAACATTCCTGTTTGGAAAGGGGAAGTCGCTGCTTCACGTCAATTCTGAAATCTAACTGCAAGTCCCAGTCCCCTGGCGGTGAGAAAGCTTCTTGATTAGTTTCTGACCGGGCCCCAGGGTAGGGGTTTTCTGAGTCCATTGTTCTCCAGGGCCCCTGACTCTGTACTTTAGGGGCCTTTCCTTTTCTATTATTTGGCTTGGCTACTTCTAGAAAGTGCATTGTGGAATGTGCCCTCCTTCAAGGTTTAGAAGCTTTCTTAGCCTCCAGCTTGCTCATAGAAGCTCACAAGCCCAACTGTTGTTAAAGTTTCTGTCTTTAGACTACACAAAACTGTCACAAACATTTTTAGAAGGCTCATAGTTTCTTTGGCTGTACAAGTTTCTCAAGAATTTAATCAGCTTCTTTTTATACTTGATTTTGGTCAGCTCCTTGTGCCAATAGCCACATACACCGTTCTTTATTGAGACATCCTTCTCTCTGTTTCATCTTAACTGCAGGTGTATTAAGCCCATCAGCCTTCATTGGAAAGAGCCACAACTTCAGTCTTTTTTATTTGGATGATTTTGTCCAAGTGTAAGTCTAACTAAGTGCCATCTTAACTCATTCAGAAGTTTAACACTAGGTGTGAAAACCATACCCTTGATGTATCCCTTGACACACGGCTATGTTCGATTCTTTCAGTTTTTCACCAATCAGTGATAAGAAATAATGGTCTGTTCCAGTCCTGCAAATCTCCTATTTTCTGGACCATCTCTGTTACTTTCCATGCTTGCTTACAAATCAGTTAGTTCTGTTCTTAGCTCATTGTTTTTATTATAGTATCTTGTCACATTCAGTCAACAGCAGTCAACAACCTGCTAGAAAAGTTCTCTTTCCAAATTACTTCCTGTAAAGCTATAAGTTCAAAAAGTATATTACCTTTTAAGTTATCACAGGTGACAGTTTTACAAAATAGATAATCTATTTTGCAGCTGTAACCAAAGATTCCTTGCTGCCTACCAGCTGAGCACTGAGCTAATGCCACACACTTTAGGTTTTTGATATGTTATTACTGCACTTCTAGGCACTTATTTTTGTATTGACCAGGATGGGAGAGCTCTGTAGTGCTTAGGTTTGTAGGTTTCTTAAATATGATTGTCATCAAATGATTTTGTCCCAGGCAACTGGAATATACATTCAAACTCATAAGAAGTTATGGATAAAAGTGCTGATTTGTTAATTAAAATTGAAAGTCTACTTAAGTGTTCTCTAACCAGAACATGTTATTCTCTGAGTCAAGAGATTCCAGAAACTAGTATTGCTCAATCACGAGTGGGTATCATTGTGGGATATTTCATCCAATCTCTGTGGAGCTTGACCTCTGTTATGTCACCATGGGGCTCAGCTATTCTTTGACCAGGACTCTTGGACTGGACTCTCTCCTTGTAGATTACGTTCTAAGGGGCAGAGACAGACAACAAATACTGAACACAAAATGTCACTTACCACATAATGTAAGTCTTTTTTTTAAGTTTGTTAATGTTTGTTTATTTTTGAGAGAGAGAGAGAGAGAGCATGAGTGGGGGAGGGTCAGAGAGAGAGGGAGACAGAATCCTAAGCAGGCTCCAGGCTCTGAGCTGTCAGCACAGAGCCTGATGCGGGGCTTAAACTCACAGGCCATGAGATCATGACCTGAGTTGAATTCAGCCGCCTTAACCGACTGACCACCCAGGCACCCCTAGTCTTTTTAAACTAATAAAACTAGGTGATGGGATATAATGGAACTTGGAGGAAGGAATGGAGGAAGACAGTTTGGCTGGAATGGCCAATGAAAGTCATTCTAAGGAGGGAACATCAGAGCTGAGACTCAAATGAGGAGAAAGAGGTAATCATAGAAGATCTGAGGAAAGAAAGTCTATGCAGAGGAATACCAGGTTCAAAGGCCAGTGACGTGAAGGAGCTCAGTGTGCTAGAAGGCTAGGAAGAAGGCCAGGGAAGCTGGAGAATGGTGAGGAGAGACGTATGTGGTCATGTTTGAGAGACTGGCAAGAAATGTATCATGGATAGCTTTGTTGGTGATGTGGAGGAGTTTTTTACTCTAAGTCCAGTGGAACTGTTGGAAGCTTTTAAGCCCTAATCAATTTGACCTGTATTATGCTTTAAAAGGCCACTCTGGCTGGCTGCTGTGTGGAGAATGAACTCTGCAGAGGAAGAAGTAGAAATAGCCCATTGAAGTCCAGGTGTGACATATTGGTTGCTGGGATTAGGGCCAGAGCAATGGAGATGGTGGTAAGTGGCGGGCTCTTGAAAGTATTTTGGAGATAAGAATTGGCAAGATTTGCTGATAGATTGTTTGGGAGGAGTGAGAAAAGGTATTTTGGCGCAAGAAGCTTGGTGGTGATGATACCATCAACTGTGATAAGGAAGACAGCTGGGGGTAAATCAAGACTTTTATTTTGGACATAACTAAATTTGAGATGTCTATTAGACAGCTAAGAGGCGATGTCAAGTAGGCAGTTGGATGTATAAATCTAGAGCCCAGGGGAGTGTTAAGAGCTAGAGATAGAGATTTATGAGTCATCAGTACAAAAGTGTTATTTTAAGCCATGGAAGAGGATGAGATCACCTAGAGAAGGAATTTGGAGAGAAAAGAGGGTGGACCACAGAGTTAAGGGTTAGCAGAGGAGGAGGAACCAGAAATGGAAATTAAGAAGGAGCAAGGTTGAGGTTGGAGGAAAATCAAGAGTGATAAAGATATTTCTGCAAGAAGAAAGTCAAATGCTGAAATTTGATTAATGCCCTAATTCTGTTTCCTGCTTTGTATTTCTCCTGAACATCCACAATACCATGCCCTTCTCCCTAGCATTTGATCCTACTGGAAAGGAGGTTATTTACAGAATAGTCATTGTTTGTATTATTTTATAATTTCTAAAAGTTTGTTTGTTTATTTATTTAGAGGAGAGGGGAACATAGAGAGAGGGAGAGAGAGAATCCTCAGCAGGCTCCATGCTGTGTGTAGCCCGATTCAGGGCTCAAACTCATGAACTGTGACATCATGACTGGAGCTGAAATCAAGAGTTGGGCGCTTAACCAACTGAGCCACCCAGGTGCCCCCATTGTTTGTATTATTATTCCCTTCTGGTGAGTTATAATAAGAGGTGGATGAAGTGGCATCTTGATGGATCAGGAAGGTCGTGGGTCTACATTGACATGACTGATGATAAGAACTCACTTGCTGTGAGAATGTGGGAAGGTTTCTTAATCTCCCAGAACTTTAGTTTCCTCGTGTGTTACCTGGGGATAAGAATACCCAGAGTTTTGTTATGGGGGTTGTTAATATAATATACACAAAGCACTAAGCTCAGTGCTGGGACGAAAGTAAGTAGATCACAAACGGTAGTTTTTATTACTTTTCCCCTGATGCTAATTGGCTAACTATGGAAATGGATCACTATCAAGTAATCCTGGGAAGATGAATTGGTTAATTGTTCAGAACTATGTTGGAGAGGTGAGTCTACCTACTATTGTTATAGGATAGAAGCCAAACACTCCACCAATAAATAAATGCCCCCTGCAACCTTAGTCCTCACTGCCCAAACTGATCCTTTTCAGAGTCACTATATGTAAAATTCAGTTAAGTGATGTTTTAAGAGTTGGAGAATCAGTGATAGAAACATACCTCTGCTTCTCTGTGGAGAATTATCCAGGCCCAGCCATGAGACTGGCAAATCAGGCTGCAAGTGAACAGATAGGGTAGGGACAGGGGCCTCCGTAGAGCTAAGAGAGGGTCGTGAACTCTGTTAAAATAAGCAGGCATTTCCTCACCTTTGGGCAGCTCACAAGCCTACCTTATCCTCTGAAGCACAAGAGAATGGGTCAGGGATATAATTGAGCAAGTGTCTTGGATTCATTTTCCAGCAAATGAGGCTGTTAGCCCTAGCCGCTCTCTGAGAGGTTTTTGTTAAACATAACAATTCCTCTGCAAATGTTACAGTTCCCCTTATAGTCCCTCTGTGCCAACCACTTTTATCTGTGGGTGCGGTTGGGTGGCAGTGGCTGCCCGGGAGTAGGGCAGGGAGTCTGTGCTGATGGAGATATGGCAGCCCCTTCCTCCAGACTGACACCCCCCAGCCCCTCCTTGAGGTCATCTCGAGTTTGGAAAGAATGCTCCACACCCACCGTTCAACTCATGTGTCTAGTTTTCAGTTCAACTTAACCTGTTAAATTAATTTTCCCTCGAGGAGAGTTACCACCTTGGCCTAATTATCAGAAAGGTAGAACACCTTCTATGGAGTGGGATTCACTCAGTTTGAATCTTGAGTCCAGCATTTAAGATCTCTGTGATCTTGATGCAGTGGGTAAATCTCCCTAATCCTGTTTCCTCGTCTGTAAAACGGGACTAACTATTGCATAGCATACCATGGAGATTAATAAATTAACCCACACAGAAGATTTCTTTAGCATTATTAATTTACACCCTTGAACAATGCCGGGGGTTAGGGGTGACGCCCAGCCTGCTCAGTCAAAAATCTGCATATAACTTTTGACTCCCCAGAACTTAACTACTGATTGCCTACTGTCGACTGGAAGCCTTACCCATAATTGACTGGAAGTCAATTAACACATATTTTGTATGTTATATATATTATATACCGTCTTCTTACAATGAAGTCAGCTAAATCAAATGTTAGTAAGACAATCATAAGGAAGATAAAATATATTTATAGTACTGTATTTATTGAAAAAAATTCACATGTAAGTGAACCTGCATAGTTCAAATCCATGTTGTGCAAGTGTTAACTGTACCATTAAGTCTATAATAAATGTTGACAGGATATTTAATCCATATTATGCAAAAAACACTGAGAAACTCATTTTAAGAGGCTTCTTTATGCTGTTATTTTCACTAGTGGTATTTTACATGTCATTGTTGGTTTACACATTTTATTCTATCCTCTATGATGCTTATGAAAAAAGAAATACCATGTTAGGAGGATCTAGGAAACTAGCTTTATGATACAGTAGAGAATAATGGCACCTCCTCCAGTTTTATATTTATGAGAATGTCTAACCCGTCAAACAAAATGTCAACATGGAATCGGAGTCATTTGGCGAGTATGTTTATCTTTAGAGTGTTTTCAGCTGCATGTAATGGAAAACCTTGACAGAAACTGGCTTAAATAATGGATAAAAAACGTATCTCACAAAGCTAAAAGTCCAGAGATGGGATAGCTCAGCCATATCCTGAGGGATCCATTGTTTCCACATTGATGCCGTGCTGTCTTCCAAGGGTTGTCCTTGCCTTCAGACTTGTACCTCTCTGGTCACAAAACAGCTGTTGGAGTCTTAGGCATCACCTCCAGGTATGGCTTTGTTTAGAGAAAGAAGGGCCGTTGTTCCTTATGTCTCTTTCTTATGATGCCACTGATGACCCTAAGAAATTGCTGGCATTGGCAGCCTTCCTTAGGCATGTAGATGGTCTCAAGAGTTCAGCAAAAAATAGTTCAACAACTTGCCAGTGCAGCACACCAGCGTCCTCTCTTCCTTCTGTCCCTACATTTTTCCACACCGGCAGTTGCACATTTTAAAGTCTATCGCTTGCAGAATCTCATTCCCAGTTCCAATTGTTTTTATCAGTTTGGGTTATCTGCCACAAGCAACAGAAAACAACTCTGGCTGCTTGAGGCAGGACATAAATTTATTTAAAATGTACTAAATAGTTCCAGAATGATCTTAAATTTTCTTTTGCTATAAAGGACATCATTGGGACACTTGGAAAATTCTGAATAAAGTCTGCAGATTAGATAATAGCAGTTTATCCATACTGATATGATGAAAATTGTGCTGTATGCAAGATAATTTTTTTAAGTAAATACCAAGTGACATTTTAGGGAAAAGCTATCATGTCTATAATTAACTATTAAGCAGTTTAGAAGAATTCTAGAGAGAAACAGAAGAAAGCAATGCAGAATAATAATATTGGGGAAACTGGCTGAAGGGTGTCCAGAAAGTCTTTGAACTGCTCTTGCAACTTTTGTGGAAGTTTGAAATTATATCTAGTTAAAAAAAATTAATGATGCAAGCTATACAAAGTTAAGGTTGCAGTGCTTTATTAGTTACAAGAGCTTGCTTTAGTAATTCTCTAAAGACAATGAGGAAGATACTTAGTGAATAGCCCAAGAACAGCCTAGATTGCAAGAAATTCGGGCCAAAAGGCTTCAGAACTGGAAACAGTGCTTCACATAACATCAAGGAGCTTGACCTTTGCCACAGAGCAGCCACTTCCATGATGCGCTAGATACTGCCCTTTGCATTGCTGCTGTGGCTGGTACCCGACGCTATACCACTGTCAGCACAGTTGCTACTGCTGTTCCCACCACCACCACTGCCAGGGACTGTCTTTAGGACCTTTCCTTTTTAGCTCTGCTACGTGACCATCAAAGTCCATGCTGCAAGAGTCAGACTGATAGAGCTCACGTTGTGGGCTTGTACCTAGAAGCAAGTCAGACTTGTAACAGGAGTATGGAGACTTTGCAATCTCCAGAGGTGACACACAAGTTCTCCTTTGCCACAAAGAGAGGAATTCCCCGAGGAGGAATGAGTTTCAGATGTGGCACAACCCACAAGGATAGAGGTCTGTTGCAAGATGGCTTTTGTATTCCCACCCTTAGGATGTCAAAATACACTCCTGCTATTGTCTTGTTGAAGGTAGGAGCAAGGGAAAGTGTATTTCTCTCAACTTGAAGGGAGTAAAGTATTCACAGATGTTAGGTCCAAACTCACATATACTCACACACACTGAGGGTTGATATGGAAGAAATTAGCCTTGATGAGATTTAACCACTTTCTGACGTTGCACGGAAAAGTTGAGCCCTTTGTTTTCAGCTGGATTGATTTTATTCTGAGTATGCTTTATTCTGGATATTGATATATTTTTCTTCATTCTCTTTCATACACATTTTGAAGTTTCCTCCTTTTCTATTTCTTGTTGTGAAAAATGACTAGGTTATTTCACATGACTCTTCTGTTTCAGAAAATATTCAGTTCATGTCTCTCAAGAAAGCCCAGCCCTCTTCTCTGGCCTAATATCTACTGTCTGAGACTCAACATACTTTTGTTTCTCACTCAAACTTTGTTTTATTGTGTAACGTAAATATAGTTATATAATATATAATATTGGAGTCTTTTTCTGGCCTAATAGCATGTTAAGTGCTATTTGTGCATTAAGCATTAAAATAATTTTTTGCTCTTTATATCTTATTGGAAAAGAAAGGTTCATGCTTCAGTTAAGGAAAAAACAATAGCGTCATATAATTCTTCAGAGCATAATATTTTTATAAATGTTCCCCATAGAAAATCATTAGAGGGAAGTAGAAATGTAAGAGAAATGGTACTCTAAAAGTATTTGACATCTGGTTGGAATTATGTTATTTGATTATTGAAAGCTTCTTCGGAGGGGTTGAGGGAATTTTAACATTTCATTTGGCCATCAGGTAAGAGACGAATTTAACTGGCCTTCAGTACTGCTGGCCCATTCCCGAGAGCTAGCTGCTGAGAAGAAGGAGGTGGGGAGGAGGAAGAAGCCTTTACTTACACTCCATGAGGGATGATTCAGGTAGACAGCCTGAATTATGTGACTTATTGGCAGCAAGTTAAGTATTGCCTGAGTGGATTACTGCAAAATGCTTTAGCTGGGGACGGCTTTGAAAACCACTCATCAATTACAGATGGTACCTGGTATAGTAGCATGAGTACCCTTGAGTGCTTTCGTCCAGGAAGTTTGAAGGAATCTGTTATCTCTGACCTCCTCTAACCACCTCTTCCTTCACAGGTGACCTTTCTTACCTAAAGACCTCAAATGTTTATCACGAACCTGCACTCCACACTGGATATCAATGATTAAACAATGCCCACTGCAGGACTGTGACTTTAAATGGTCTCAGAAATTACAAAGACCAACATTTGTCTTTGTTAACCCACTGGGTGATTCTTTGTCTCCAGTAGTAAGTGAAAGGATCAAATTAGGGATTCCTAGAGTACCAGAATCACATTAGGGTTAAGCAAAACTCCAGATTTTCCCAGAGTAACTTTGGCTATAGATGTTCCTTATTTGAGACAGGAAGTAAGATGAAATGTTCTAACATGGCTAAACGTGATAGGTAAGTGAATTCATCTAGGGACAGTAGGTTCTAACTGTCCCTACTTGGATCCATGTAGTTACCCAGGGTGACTTGGGTCCATGGATACCTGAGAGGTCCATGGAAACGGTTCAGGGCATTTGTGAGTCTATTCAAAATGTAAGCAAAATTTTGTGTGTATTTTCTTGTGTGCATTTATTTTTCTGAGGAATATCCATACTTTCCATTGGATTCTCAAAGGGATACAGGTCCTAGAAAACATTGGAAATATCCCTCCATAGCAAATAGCCACAAATCTGTCTAAATCCAGGATGTCTTCAGCCTTAAGCAGAACCAGGTTAAAGGAAAGAAGAGAGTTAGCTTCCTGGAGTGCCCTCTGTAAGGAATGCTAAATCATTGCTGGAATAAATTGAAAAAGAAATGCAAATTCATCTCACTCCTGGACATTGCCCTTGAGTGAAATTAAAAACGGAGACTTTTTTGACTTTTGAGCATTTTTGTAAAGCACCCTTGTAGTCATAGCCAAAATTCTGGAATTTAATGATGAATATAATTTTAAGTATCCTGGAAACCTAAGTGGCTATTTTTTCAAGGGGAACTGCAGTTGAGTAACCACAAATAATAGTAACAAAAATTTGTATTTACTCCCGTCTCTCATAGAAAGTATATCCATGCCATACCATATTTCTCATCATTTCCACTGCAAATGTACAAATCCTCATTCCCTTCACTAGGTACCCCTCCATAGCCTTTTTTTTTTTTTGATGTTTATTTATTTATTTTGAAAGAGAGAGAGGGAGTATGAGTGAAGGAGGGGCAGAGAGAGAGAGGAAGAGAGAGAATCCCAAGCAGGCTCCACGCTGATAGTGCAGAACCCAACTCAGGGCTTGATCTCATGAACTGTGAGACCATGATCTAAGCCAAAATCAAGAGCTGGATGCTTACCCCACTTAACCAACTGAACCACCCAGGCACTCCACCCCTCCATATCCTCTATCCCAGTCCATGCTACTTATGCTACTGATTTTTCTCTCTGGTCCTCTCTCCATGGCCTTGCGCTGTATTACGTAGATCAACATGATGACTTTGGCTTAGTCATTTCTCCTATCCATAGGAGATATTCCTATATGCCTGTCCCTTCCTGGGCCTGCCCCTTCCACCCATATTTTGTATTTGGCATCACAAGTATTCTAGTACCTGATTTGGGAAAGACTCAGATTAAGAACAGGATAGATGGAAAACCGAGAAACACCCACTTCTTTTATTGATTTATTTAATTTATTTTTTAAAAAATTTACATCCAAGTTAGCATATAGTGCAACAATGATTTCAAGAGTAGATTCCTTAATGCCCCTTACCCACTTAGCCCCTCTCTCCTCCCACAATCCCTCCAGTAACCCTCTGTTTGTTCTCCACATTTAAGGGTCTCTTATGTTTTGTCCCTCTCCCTGTTATTATTTTTGCTTCCTTTCCCTTATGTTCATCTGTTTTGTATCTTAAGGTTATCATATGAGTGAAGTCATATGATATTTATCTTTCTTTGACTGACTAATTTCACTTAGCATAATACCATCTAGTTCCATCCATGTAGTTGCAAATGGCAAGATTTCATTCTTTTTGATTGCCAAGTAATACTCCATTGTATATATATACCACATCTTCTTGATCCATTCATCCATCAATAGACATTGGACTCTTTCCATACTTTGGCTATTGCTGATAGTGTTGTTATAACCATTGGGGTGCACGTGTCCCTTTGAAACAGCATACCTGTATCCCTTGGATAAATATCTAGTAGTGCAATTGCTGGGTCATAGGATAGTTCTATTTTTAATTTTTGAGGAACCTCCATACTGTTTTCCAGAGTGGCTGCACCAGCTTGCATTCCCATCAACAATGCAAAAGAGATCCTCTTTCTCCACATCCTCGCCAACATCTGTTGTTGCCTGAGTTGTTAATGTTAGCCGTTCTGACAGGTGTGAGGTGGTATCTCATTATGGTTTTGATTTGTATTTCCCTGATGATGAGTGATGTTGAGCATTTTTTCATGTGTCGGTTGGCCATCTGGATGTCTTCTTTGGAGAAGTGTCTATTCATGTCCTTTGCCCATTTCTTCACTGGATTATTTGTTTTTTGGGGTGTTGAGTTTGATAAGTTCTTTATAGATTTTGGATACTAACCCTTTATCTGATATGTCGTTTGCAAATATCTTCTCCCATTCCATTGATTTTCCTTTTAGTTTTGCTGATTGAAGAAACACCCACTTCTAAATCTTGTTCTGGCTGCACATGGCAGAGTGCTGATTACAAGAAATGAGCGATTTCTTTCATTACTTGATTTTTGAAGCCATTTAATATGCCTCCCAGGTAGTTTTCTGATTTGGAAAACCATAAGAGAAAATAGAAATGTTTAATGCTTTCCAGAATTCTTGTTTTAGAATTCTCCTTCAAATTGTGGAGATGAATTTGTACGTGAATCTGATTCTGGATGTAGTTTTCAGTAATTTAAAATCTGTTTCCTTCTATCCCCACTCAGTGTTGATGGGCTTGTACAGATCTTTCTACCTGAGCCAGATGTCATGCAAGATCCTGGTGAAATGGAGATGAAAAGACCCATACCAGCTTTCAAGGAGTGGCTGTCAGATAAGTGGGCGATTGCAGTATGTGAAGGTAAATGCACCCACAGGTGGCGGGGGGGGGGGTGGAATATGTATTGGGCAATGGGAACTGGTTATGGGAAGCATCTACATTTGTCTACAGGAGGGGACCCTTAAGCTAACTCCTATTAAATGAATAAGCATTAAGCTAACGTGAGAGGCACATAGTACACAACAAATGAAGGCACGAGACGGCATAAGAAGGCATGTAAAGTGGGGTACTTGGTGGCTCAGTCAGTTGAGCATCTGACTCTTGGTTTCAGCTTAGGTCATGATCTCACGGTTTGTTGGTTCAAGCCCCACATTGGGCTCCATGCTGAAAGTGTGGAGTCTGCTTGGGATTCTGTCTCTCTCTTGCGTGCACGCGCACTCTCACTCTCTCTTTCTTTCTTTCCCCCTCCCCTATTCATGCTTTCTCTCTCTCAAAAAAAAATAAATACATTTAAAAAAACGAAAGGAAACCAGAGGTGGCTAGTCAGATACCTTTAGTCTTCACAGGAAGGGACCTTTGTTTTCTTCCTGGGGGATTCTGAAACTTGGAGCCACTCATCTGTAGCCAGCACTGTGGGGGTTCTCAATGTGGCATGGTGGCTAATGGGGTGGGTTCAGAGATCAGCCTGCCAGGGTTCTCTTGTTCGTGCTAGTGTAGTGACATTGGACAGTTTTCCTGGCTTCTCTGTGTATCACTTTTCTCATCTGTAAAATGGTGATGTGATATTGTCTCCTTCACAGGGGTGCAGTGAAGATATAATGAATCTATGTATGACATTTAGAATTATAACTGGCATAGGCAGTAGAGTACAAAAAATTTTAACTGGTATGTGCATTCCCTTTCAAACATCAATAAATGGAATGTTCTGCAACATTCCAAAGTTTGATCTTCTATCAGGGTTGGCCCTGGGAGTAGATAGGTGGATCAGACACCTCTTTAAAAGGTTTTTTGTTGTTTTTTCAAAGTTTTATTTATTTATTTTGAGAGAGACAGAGAGAGCATGAGCAGGAGGCAGCACAGAGAGAGAGAGAGACAGAGAGAATCCCAAGCAGGCTCCTCTGTGCCAGCACAGAGCCCGGCATGGGGCTCAATCCCACGAAACCATGAGATCATGACCTGAGCTGAAATCAAGAGTGGAACACTTAACCTACTGAGCCACCCAGGTGCCCCGATTAGACACCTCTTTATATGTTGCAAGAAGAGTAGTGAAAACTCTTCTCTATTCTACCATATTTCCCCTACTTGGAATGGGGATACCCACTTATTAAACCTTACTGGTCAGTGAAGATAGTTGATAGTTAAACCATTATTAGGCACTAACATCTGCTTATCTGATATGTTATCTGATCTGCTTATCTTATATGTTATTTAGTAAGTTATCAGAGCTGGGAACATAGCCTAGAGGGAATGGGTCACAAATCTGGTAAGTCAAAAGCATAAATGAAAAGTGAAGGAATACAAATTAAATTTTGTCTGTAGCATACTATATAATTTAAAGTTTGTTCACAACATAGATTTATAGCTATTGTTTATAAAACACTTTAACATTTTATCTCATGGGATAGTTAAAACTATCCCAAGAGGTGTAGGTAGAGCATTTTTTACTATTTTTTTAACGTTAATTTATTTTTGAGAGAGAGAAAGAATGTGAGTGGGGGAGGAACAGAGAGAGGGGACAGAGGATCCAAAGTTCGATGTGGGGCTCGAACCCATGAGATCACTACCTGAGTTGAAGTTGGACGCTCAACCGACTGAGCCACACAGGTGCCCCAACCATCTTTCACTACTAAGAATACATTCAAAATAAGGAAACCAAGGCACAGATGAAGACAAATGTGGCAACTTTTGTTCAAATGCCTCTTCCCACCTCATGCTTCCTATCTAGTTCTGCAATGTTTTTATTGAGAAGGAGAGAAATGTCTAAAATCCACTTTGGGGAGTTGTATGACTTCTAGTGGAGCACTTGCTATATTTATCAAAAAGTTATAGCCCCTGGTAGTATCCTTCACTGAGTATCTGCTGCCTGGGGCAGGGAACTTGCTTGGGAATATATGTATTATTCATATTTACAGGCTTGCCTGTTATAACAAGACTTTAGAGTTGCTACCTCATGTTTACAGACACATAGCAACAACAAGAGACAAAGACATGGGTTTGGAATTTATCCCATGGATATTTTTATAACCTATGCTGTGAGTAGAGTCACCATGGAGTGACTCAAGAAGCATATAGACGAGTTGGGGAAGGTGTGAACTGCAGTTATAAAAGGTTAAATAAAAATAAAATGAAGTTAGGAAATGAATAAATGAAAATATCTTTAGGTACTATGATTCTGTAGGTACTATTGAATAAGTGGAAATAAGCATCTGCTAATGTCTCATAATCTCAATTTCCACTTAAAAATGTGTACCCTCAGTTCATGACCCTACCAGTCTCTCATGTTTCAGAAAAATCCTTATAGAATAAGCATGTGGAGAGAAAAGAAATTAAAGAGAAACCCAGATGGAGACAGCGGAGCCTCAGCTCCATGAGATCAGGGACCAAGCCTGAATTATTTGTTAAATCCTCAAGGCTTAGTATACTACTTTAGTAGATGCTCGATAAATATTTGCCTGGTTAAGGAATGAGTGGGTGCATGGGGAAATGCCAGAGACTATCATAGGATTGGAAAAGCATACTGAATGTGTATCAAGGTGGGTGCAGTGTATTTTCATCTTTAAGCTTGGCAGGTAATAGGTGCCTAGGTGTAATAGGTGTTCTAGAAATGTGGAAGGAAGGCAGGAAGGAAATGAGAGAGGGAGTTAATACCATAGGATCATAGGACTGGAAGGAAATTTGCAAGGGCATTCATCCTTCCCATAAGCTTCAAGGAAAAGTCTGAGTATAGAGGATAACAAAACAACCAGACCAACCAACAACCAACCAAATAAAAAGCCTCAACTTAGTGACATTTAACATTGTTAACCAGACTGATACAAAGACACAGAAGGTTTGGAGTTTGAGAAAGATTTTGAATTCAAGTCCATTTGAATCCTGGTTTTGCCTTTTTTCCTTCTGTAATCTTGTACAAGTTGCTGTTCTAGTTGGGCCTCAGTTTTCTCATCTCTTCAAGGGGAATGAATTACTATGCTAGAATTTTTATAAAGGTTAATAAGATAACGTATTAAAATGTGTTCAATAGTTCAATAAAAGTTTGTAAAAGAAATTCCTCAAATAGATTGGTGCTGAGGAAAGATTTTTCTCTGGAATCTTTTTTTTTTTTTTTATTTTTTATTTTTTAACGTTTATTTATTTTTGAGACAGGGAGAGACAGAGCATGAACGGGGGAGGGGCAGAGAGACAGGGAGACACAGAATCTGAAACAGGCTCCAGGCTCCGAGCTGTCAGCACAGAGCCCGACGCGGGGCTCGAACTCACGGACCGCGAGATCATGACCTGAGCCGAAGTCGGATGCCCAACTGACTGAGCCACCCAGGCGCCCCTCTCTGGAATCTTTTAGAAGGAGAAATGCTAACCCAAACCACAAGTATCTTTTCTTAAAATTCAATTTATGGAAAAACCTAGTGCTTTTGGTTGATGGCGTGTCTCGGGATTTTGCATACTAGAGAAAGTGCTTTAAAAAAGTAATAGGACATGGTAGTGTAAATTATTTGGCACCAGGCTGTCATATTCTACCACAAGAATTCTTCAATATTTAATTAAAAATTCCAGCAACTTAAAATTCAAGACATGTCAGGCCATTAATTGAGGCTCTAGACTAATGTTGGAGGGCTTTGATTGTCAGCTCCAAGGCCAGACTTTCTCTCCTCATTCAGATTACTGGAAAGGCTTTGAAAGAATGGATCTAGCTGTTGTAATGGATACCTATGGTTGCAGCGGTAAGTGTAGATATCAGTGTCTATTTTGATGTGCTGTCCCTGTCCGAGTTTGGAGAGTCAGAAATGGAAAGAAATGAGAAGACCTGTCTGAGTCAACAGCCCCGGAATCTCTTGGGATATGTGTGAAGGGTGGCCTCCAAATCTGTAGGGGTTACAGCTGTGCCAGGAGTTATATAAAGCTTTAAGAAAATGAAATAAATGAAATTTGTCCTTTTAGTTTCTTATACTATGCACAGTACCAGTGCCAGCCCTGGGCTCAGGGACAAATCTACTGACAAGTGATTAATATCAGGGAGAATCATCCAAATCCAGAGGCATACATAATTCTGTGTCTGTCTCTTGTTGGTTGACAGACAGTTGGATAAGACATGCCAAACAGGTCGAGTGTGGTCATAGCAGAAGTTGAGTTCCAGTTTATCCTTGCTGCCAGTGCTCTGTCATTTAAGGGATCCAAGAGGGAATGAATATTTGTTTTATCAGACACCATCTTGGTGGGCTGGGAATGAATTTCTTCCTCTCTCCTCTTCAGAGCAATGTGGTCAAGTCATGCAAGGAGATATCCAGCCACCTTTTCCCCAGGTATCCCTCCACCTACTCTGACCTTAAGTAGCTTAGCACCTAACTAAAATTAGAAAAATAGAAACAGGAAAAAAATTACAACCAGCATGTTTCTTTATGGTCATGCAGTTACCTACCCACACCTCATTTTAAAGGTGAGAAAATTGAGGACTTGGGACAGGATGTAATCGTGTAACTGGCTTATAACCAGAACCCAATCTAGAGCTCTCGAATTGAATAGCAGAAAAGAAGAAAACTAGGAAAAGCCTATAAAGAGAAAGTCTGAGCAAGAGACATCTGCAGATTGAGTGCAATTCTAAGAAAGCAAAAGAATTTGATATGCATGTGAATAAAGTGAACATTAAGAAGTATGTTAATGTTTAAGTGTTAAAATTAAAGGAGTCTGTTAAATATTAAAAGGAGTGAACACTGATGGCCCTCCAAGGAGATGAATGAATGAATGATTGAATGAGCCAAAGGTGTTTTTGTCTTGATATTTCTTGACTCCATATTCAAAACCTAGTACAGAACTAGTCAGTTATATAAAAGAGAGGGAGGGCAGTGAAAATCCGTGTGAGCCTCCCATCTCCATGGGCTTGATCTACTAGGGAAGAGACACATGCGTCATTATGGGGACCTGCTGAGCTGGAGCCACAGATTCTGGTCTGTCTGCATACGGTTTCTTTAATGTGAAGGGAAAAATCAATGGAACTGAAAGAAAAAGAAAAGGAAATTTTACTTTACGCTTGTCACGAATTGCCAAAGATTTGAGTTATAGGAGAATAGCTTTGAATTCTCTGGGAATGACTGACCAATTAAAACATCCCCAGCCCTTGGATTGTCCATGAAGCCTATTTAATCAAACGGCTAACTGGTCAATCATTCCGTTAAGGGGTCAGTTCAGTCCAAATGGTTCACTGGTAGGATACAACAAATATGGCGTTTGTGACTTCTCATCTTTAGATTCTGGGCAATGCCAACTTACCTTATTGGATAAATAGTCCTTTGAGGTTATGATGTTGGGATGTACTGACTCATGTGATACATCTACAGAGTGGATTTTTTAGATAAAGTGGTACAATTTGGCAGCAATCAAATGCTGAGTAAGGAAGACCACTGGACTAGGTAGGCTCCAGACTACACAAATCACAGAAGAGCGTGCTTTAGAATAGTGTCCAAGACTGCAGGCTCCACATGTGGTTTGCCTAGTTTAAATTATGCCACTGTCTTTATTGGGTCTTTGAACAGATCACTTAACCTTTTGCTGTATCAGTTTCCTTATCTGTAAAATGTAGGAATAATTCTCTTCCCCTCAGAATATTGTGAAGATTAGGAAATATTTATGAAGGGCTTAGAAAGAGGATGTAGCAGAAAATAAGTGCTTCATAAATATTAATATTATTAATTGAATTAATGCTAATTAATTATATTAATATTACTTAAATGTAGACAGCCCTGTTGACATAAGGAAATGATGGATGAACATGATATATGCTTTAAGCACATGCAGCAACATCAAACTGTGACATAAGGTTATTAATTGTGGTATTAATATTACTGGAGGCAGTGATTGAGGGAATACAAGCAAGAAATCTTTTGGGTTACTTCCTCTCCCTAGAACACCAAGTAACAATCCGCTGGAAACTTGGTAGCCTAGGGCTTTTATCTTGGAGTTTAGAGAGAAGGTCGCTGGCTCATTGGTTCAACAGGCACAACAGAACAACTACACATATCATTGAGCTTCTACTGTAAGCTCAGAAATTAAAGAAATATGCATAAAATATGCTTCCTGTCACCAAAGGCTAAACAGAATAATGGGGGAGAATAACATAAAATAACATAAACCAGTAGCTCTCCTCCAAAGAATAAGAGCCATGTTATTTTCTCAGAGAAACCACCTTTGGCTCTTTAACTGCAGCTAGTTAGCCCTCCATTCCCTCATCTCTGTGCCCCCTCCTGTCTCTTTACCTAGCCTAGGCATCCTTACTGTGCACCCTAACGCTCCATGTTCTTATCCTTGATAGCTTTTATTATCATGTAAACTTAAACATTGTTTTTGCAGGGGTCCCTGGGTGGTTCAGTCAGTTAAGTGTCCAACTCTTGGTTTTAGCTCAGGTCATGATCTCATGGTTCATGAGTTTAAGCCCCACATAGGGCTGTGTACTGGCAGTGTGGAGCCTGCTTGGGATTCTTGCTCTCCCTCCTTCGCTGTCCCTCCCCCCCCCAAAATGAATAAATAAACTTAAAAAAATTGTTTTTGCATTTTTCCATCCCACTTGATAATAACTTCTTGAAACCCCAGACCATGTCTGTCCTTCTTACTGCTAACTCCCTAGTGCTTAGGACTACACCAGGCACAAAAGTACTTTATACCTATTTGTAGAAAGAATGAAAGTGGAGGGTCCTTCCTGGCAGAGCTGAGGAAAGGTACACAGAGGAGGAGCTGGACTTTGCAGGGTACAGAGGAGTCCATGGAGGAAATGCATATATGACCATTTAAAACCAAGTGTGCATTTCCAAATAACTAAGCTGCCTGACTTGTTCCGACCACTTGGATCCACTGTTGAGCTGAAATGTGTAATCATTTTGACATTTTGGAGAAATATTTACTAAGGAAGATAAGCTGGCTACTCTAACAACTGGGTCAAGCATCTGATTTCACGTTCTATTTCTTCAAGCTAGAAGCTCAGCATGTGTGGCTTAAGTCGTGTGAGCCTCAACATCCGCATCTATATAATGGAAGTCTCAAGGATCATCCTCACTGAGCTATTGTGAGCATTGAGCCAATACATAAGGAGGAAACCTTTTGTAAACAGCAAGCATATATGAGACCTCCTTATTAGTATACTTGGTCATAACTATGTTTACAAAAGTAATAACCACAATGATATGATGAGTCCTATGGTCATAAAAGGAGGTCCCATGGAAGTCCCTAGAAGTGGCAAGTCAATGTGTTTTTCAAACCCAGGCTCTCCCTTAAAGGGAACCAGCGCATCAACAAGACAGGAGCTTGTCAGCTTTCTCTCTCGCTGAATCTGGGCCAGGCCCATTGCCTGAATTTTATGTTAAATAATAAAAGCACTGACATTAAATGTGTTGCCACGAATCAACAACCTATTTAAGGTAAGGTATTATGGCACAGCGGTCCCCAAGCAATGTGTGTTTTAAAAAAATATGCTTAAAACTGCAAGTGCTTTGTGTAGCTGCTTCACAAAATCACTAGAGCTGAAGTATTTGTATTTTAATGTTTATCCCCAAACTGGCCTGCTGTTTTCAAATTGCCCAGGAAACAAAATGTTGAAAATGGAAGGAAACCAGCACAAGCTAGATTTAGAAATGCAGTGTTAGTAAAGCAAGCTGTGGGGTTCTGATACCTTAAGAGCACCATAAAATGCTCATAATTAAATAACTGTTTTTCTTAACACAGCTATTCCTATTTTTCCCCCAGCCACTTATGTAAAAGCATTTAATGTTCATTCTTTCATTACCAACCAGAGACTCTTGTAAAGAGGGAGCTGGTCCCAGAAATTGTTAAAAATATTTTAATAATGGGGTCCTTTACAAGAGGAAAACTGTATTAGGAAACAAAATCAGGCTCTAGATACTTCCTGTGGTTATTTTTATTGGCAATGGGCCCACAAATGATTTATATGGAGGAGGATCATGCCATGGAGCTGCTACCTGAACAACAGTGGTAAAAGCAATAACAAAATGCATTCTGGTTGTCGGTGTCACAGAGACTGTGGAGGAGCAGGGGGCTACCAGTAGCTGAAGAAAGAGAGACAAGTGTGCTGGGGAACCATAACATGGAACAGCCAGGCTTCCAGATAATTAATGGAAGGAAGGAAGGGGATGAAACCCAAATCAGGTGGGATTTCAAGCGCTCCTACCACGGATCGGCATAATTTATACAACATTTTGAAAGCCTCACACCAACTATATGGGGTGAATGTGCAGCCAAGGCTGAAATCGCTTAAGTAACTCTGTCAAGTTTGCACAGGGAGGAGGTAGCGGAGATAGTGGGATGTCTCACGTCTGCATGACTCTCAATCCCGTTTGTTCTCTGCTATTCAGTGAATAATACTGAGGTAGCAAGTGAAAGTATGAATGAAGCGGGAAGTGTTCCGAGACTTGTAGCAGAATGCAAGAGAAGGAGAAAATGCTGTTCAATGGTATTTCCCCAAGTATGGTCCTGGGTCATCTGCCTCAGAAGCACGTCAAAAGTTTGTAAAAAATGAAAAATTCCAGGTCTTCCCACTGTAGATTACGGAATCCGATTCCCTAGGTGTGGGGCTCAAGGATATCAGGTTTTTCATTTATTCCCCAAGAACCTAAATTGATTCTCATGCACACTTAGGAGACAACCATAACCACCAATATGTCTTAATTTGTTCTTTATACTTAACTTAATGGGAGTGTTCTCCGAGGAGATACCTCTCACAGCACAGTCGGTTAGTAAAACACATTTTCAGAAATGCTCGTTCATATTTATATAATTATAAACTTGTCCAACCCTTCTGCTGTGTGAACAGAGGACCCCTAGGAACATGAGTTTGAGGTTATTGTAAATATCTTTGCTGTGGTATGATGGCTGTTTCTAAGAGACATTCAGTAAGTGTTCACGTTCCTATACCCAATGGGAAATCTTTTTTCAGTTCACACTTTAATCAGGAAGTAATTTTTCCCACGAGAGTGGTGTATTAGCTGTTGCTGTGTAACAAATCACTGCAAAACCCAATGCCTTACAACAACAAAAAGGATGCATGTGAAGGACATGCAAAAGACAAAGCCAACCTCGGAAGACCATATATGATATAAATTATATAACATTCTTGGCAAAACAAAATTCCAGAAATGGAGAAGAGATCAGTGGTTTCCAGGGGTTAAGGATGATGTATGGGATGGATATGACAATCAAAGGGTAGCATGAAGATCTTTGTAGTGATAGAGAAGTTCTGTATCTTGATTCTTTGTCTTGGTTACCCTGGTGGTTATAAGAATCTACACCGTGGGTAAGATGGCATAAAACTCTACACTCATATGCTACCTGCTTTGATTTTTGGTTTTGATTTTGTACTATAGTTTTATAAGATGCAATCATTGGGGGAAACTGGGTGAAGTACACATGAGATGTCTCTGTAGGAATCCTGCAGTTTCCTGGGAATCTGTAATTATTTCAAAAGGAAAACATTAAAACAACTTAAAAAAACCTATAAACAATTGTTATCTCATAGTCCCCATTGATCTGAAATATAACGGTGAGTGCTCCTGGCTCAAGGTCTTTCATGAGATTTCAGTGAAGCTGTGGCCTGGAGCTGAGGAATCATCTGAAGACTGCATGGGAGGATAATCTGCTTCTGAGCTCATTCATGTGACTCTTGGCAAGATTCAGTTCCTCGTGGATTGTTGGAATAAAGACCTCGGTTCCTCACTGGTTGTTGGCTAGAGTTCTCCCTCAGTTTCTTACCACTGAGACCTCTCCATAAATCAGCTCACAACATGGCAGCTGGCCTTTCTTAGAGCAAGTGAGAGAGAGCAGGTGAGCACTCAGATGGCAACCATAGTCTTCTTAGAATCTAAGCCGGTTGGTGACATCCCATTCTTTCTGTCATATTCTCTTCATTAGAAATGAATCAAAAAACCCAGCTGACACTCAGAGGGAGGGAGTTACATGAGGAACATTAGGAACTGAGGATCATTGGGAGGCATTTTAGAAGTTGTCTACCACAAGGACTTTAAAAAATATCTTTCTTTTAGACACAACATGAAGAAATGATAGAATACACAGTGATCAGATTAGAGGAAGTCTGATATAGTTCTGGCATTGAGTAGCCATTCTGAGGTTAATAACTGAGGAAGCCAACTGGTATTTTTTAATCTATTAAAAGAAGCAAACTCCACACCAATAACAATGTCAAAGACTGTACTGAGGGGGAGACATCAGTAAACTCATAAGCAAATTCATAAGCAAATATCAAAGATTTCTTGCAAATAGTAGTAGAGACCCTGATATGAAGAGTAAATAGTATGGATATTTATTTCAAGGTATACCTGATTATACCTTTGCAGGCTGGGAAGGCGAGAACTAAGGTGAAGATCACCAACAAGCAGTGTATATCTCTTTGCTTCATTTGCTGAGATCATTGTCATGAGGACTGGTCTCTCTCCAACACGGGGTGTACCAGTTGTCTATATTAATCAGGTGAAAAACTTCTAAAGCCTTATAGTCTGACAGGCAAGACCTTCTACCCTAGGTCCCACTGAGACATAAATCATCATTTGCTGTGGCCAGAATTGAACTTGGACTAAGAATTGGAATAGGATTGTCTGACCACTGGTAGCCTAGATGGGCCCTTGGTAGTTATGTGCTGTACCCATGTCCTGCTGGTGGAATATTTGGGCTGTCTTCCAAAAGCCCAGACTTGCAGTGTGTCTACCATGGGCAAGTCTCTGTCCAACTCTTTATTCCACAAGATGATAGATAATGGTGTGACAGACCCAGATGTTAGCTAAATAAGTTTTGAACAGCCTCCTCTGGAGTATTGAGCATTGAGGAATGGCTAGAACATTTTCTCTAGAAATGAGTGTTGGCAGAAGTACTGGATATGGTGTAGTGATCTTAGTGGGACTTAGTGAGTCTTGTGTTGAATCAATAAGTGCTGAATGCCAATGGTGAAAAGGACTTGCTGGCCAAGGGAGCTAGGATAATGGTGGTCATGATGATAAATGCATGCTTGAATATGTGTGTGTGTGTGTGTGTGTGTGTGTATGTGTGTGTGAGAACACGTGATGTGTGTACCCCATGTCAGCATTGTCTACCATCACAGGTGGTAATAGTTGGGACCATGACCCTCTTGTTCATCATCATACTTTGGCATATGTTAGCCATTCAACAAATAAATTGAATGCATTCTTGAGAATTCCATATTATTTCTGTTCTTTTAACATGCCAAGGGCTGAAAAATCAGGGCCAGGTAGATAATTGACAGCTGGGTTGTCTGTCCTAGTGTGGTTTGGCAATGAGGTGGACAGAAGGTATAAAACCAAATGAGAGACAGAGGGGAACTGTAAAAAAGGAGACTGGGTATACATTATCAGGGTATTTCTGGAGGCAAAATGCAAGGTGAAAGCCTTAACTTCCCATGATGGCAGACGTGAGTGTGATGGGTACATGTAAAGGCACAGGCTGGAGAAAAAGAAATAACAGTTTAGTGAAATCAGACTGTTCTCAAGCAGTAGAAACTTATTTTGTATCAAACTGTGTTGAAGCAGAGATGTTGAAAATAGCAGAGGAACTTTCTAATGTTGACAGTTGTGAATTGTGTTTATTGATCCATTAACAACTATTATGATCAGTGGCGCAAAAAATGTAAGGTACTGCCCGAACTTGAGATCCTAAATAGTTAACCTGTAGTATTTTGCTTCCAGAATGGTATGTGTTAGAAACACGTACTCCTGAGATCTGTTTATGTCAGGATGAGGTGGCAAACGAGCTGCTTGGTGTTGCCACTGGTGAAGACAGCTGTGTGCTTCGGAGAAGTAGGAATCAACTTCCCTAGAAGCCCTTCCTATCAGGGGCTATTTGGATGTCTCTGGAGTTGCTTCAGGGCACAACACTTAAGTGGAAATTTCTGTCTGCCACAACACTGGTAGAGGGAGCTGGTGCTCACCAACGGCTTTGTTTCTCTCTTTTTTTCCTGGCCACAGTACTAAATGGTACCAGACCCTTTTCATGTAGGTGGAGCTACATGCCACAGTGTGGGCAGAAGGGAGGGATGCCATTTTGTGGACTGGCCCATAAAATCTTCCATGCATGATCCTCCACCTGTGATGTGAATGAGAAACAGTGTTACTGCGCTAAGCCATGGAGATTTGGGGATATTTGTGACAGCAGTTAGCCTTCCCTGACTAATACAGCCATTGTTCCACAAGACAAGGTCTGAAATCAAGTATTTTTCCAAAATATCTGATGGCTCTGAGAACATGTTTCATTGCCTAGCACACAAGAACACAGTGCAGGATGGCCCCCAGCTTGTATTTACAAACAGAAAACGGTTTAATATAAGTGAGCGAAAAGAGACAATTTACACTTGAACACTGTCAAGTAACCCATGGTTTCATCTGTGTGTGTGTCTGTGTTAATGTGATGCCAAAATATTAGTTTGATTAAAATTGTGCACATTTCACAGTATTTGGTTACAGGCTAGTCAGTCATAATATTCAGTGTGAGAGATACTGTCTCTCATCAGAATGTCCTTTCATTATTTCATACCCTGTTCATATGAACATTGAACCTAAGATTCAGGGGTAGTAAGAATACTGGTGATAAGCAAGCCTGTCATTTCAATGTAAAAGGATCAGTGATAAAGTAAAGGGAATTATAGACACTAAGGGAGCACTGGAGGAAACAGATCTAGCTCGTCTTGCCCAGAAGGGAAGTGCAACTGTCAGCAAGTCTTAGCAATGGATGTTCTTGACTAGTGATAATAAGAACCACAGGAATTTAGAGGTTAGTATCCTGGTCAGATTCCCTGGAAGCTGAGCTTGAGATGGGGATTCTTGCGGAGGTGAGGCTGTTGTCACAAAGAAACCTGTAAGGAAGTGAGACAAGCAAGATAGGACTCAGGAAGAAGCTAAGCTAGCATCATCTTTATCGCAGTGAGAGCTCTGAAGCAGTAATGGTATCACAGCTGTATTCCACCTTGAGGCATCAGTTAGTCATTTGCTGTGGACCGTTGCTTGAGGTGAGGTGTATAACTTCCCAGACATTCCTGTGCAAGGTGGCTCCCATTGACCAATGGCAATTCTCCAGAGAAGGATATAGCTAGGGATTATCAGTGGCCATGGTCACAGTTTCTGGGAGATAGGTGCACTTCCCTTACAAAGGGGATATAAATAGGGCTCTGATCATATACTCCTGTTCCCTGCTTCTATTTCCCTGTTATTTCTCATATTATATTTATTTCATTTATGCAAAGCCCCTCTAAGATTCTGATTGATCATAGTTGCTAGGGAAACTTACAAGACTGGGGCTTAGTGAAGGTAATAACCCAAGGTCATAATTAGTACACATCATCCCTCCCCTACTATCCTTTCTGGATTCTCCTCCTCTCATCTAGCATCTCTGTTAGTCAATATGGCTTGCTTGGTAGTGTGATCCAGATCTTCATCCTTGGTGGGGGGGTCTAAGTCCCTAGTTCCCATGCTCTTACTTACCTAGCTATGGTTGCTGTCCTTGCCTGTTTACAACTAACCTGAGCATGGTGGTGCCAAGAGATGCCCAGTTTATTCTCTGTGTTCTAAACGTATTTCTACTTTTATTATGTAGCAATAGCTCTAACTTTTCATGATAAACAGGGTCAGTTAACTCTGTACACGTAGAAAATCTAAGTTATTGGACAGGAGTGATAGTTTTAAGTTTAATGAGACTCTTACAGTATCCCTGATGGAAATATCCTTTCTTTGTGAATGAAGACCTCTGTAACCACACAAACTAAAGTTACAGGGATGAGAAGTACAAATTCCTAACTAGGTCACTGAGAGTGATGGAAAACAGGACCATTCTTACTTTATCCCTTGGTTCCTGGACCCATGTGTATTCCACTGGTTGGACACACAGTTTCACACCTCTCTCTGCCCTTCCCCCTGGATTTGATATTGGTTTTTAATTATTATCTTGGTTGAGAGGTTTCTGCCAACTGCTAAGCATGTCTATTCTTATTTGAGAACCAAGGAAACAGCACTAGGTGGTTCCGTGTTTCCAGTGGACCTTCCAAAGGATTGTGATTTTCCTTTGGGGCAGTTGACTTCAGCCTGCTTAGCCATCCTGAATTTATTTTGATTATTTGTATTAAGCAGTATTCTTAGGGATTGTCCATCTATTTTGCCATTAATAACACCATGTTCTTTTAGCCATATCTGTAGATTGCTGTGGTTCAGGGCCTCCTGGCAGCAATTCCAACCTCTATGCCAGTTAAGGTAATTATGGCCACCCTCCTTCTCATGGTTAAATGCTGCTACCTGCCTTCTGTCTGTTTTGGACTCTTACCATCCCCATTGCTACCAGGGAGCCTAGTTTGATAATAACATGGCCAGCTGTCAGTCGTTCTTTGCAGAGGACAGACAACAAAGAGCTTCTCAATGGTGCTTCTGTCCCCATCACCAGAGCTTGGAAAAAAAATTATTCTCTGAGCCCTTGAGAGGAACATAGTCAGTTGATGGGTTGCTGGTCACACAGAGTAGATCCATTCTTGCATGCTCACTTCTCTGAGTTTTTTGACTCTTTATACTTTGCTAATGACATTCTGGCGTCTCTTCTGCACTTAATATGGCCATTACTGGGGTGCCTGGGTGGCTCAGTTGTTTGAGCATCCAACTCTTGATTTTGGCTCAGGTCATGATCCCAAGGGTCATAGGATCGAGCCCCATATTGGGCTCCATGCTGAGCATGGAGCCTTCTTGAGATTCTCTCTCTCTCTCTCTCTCTCTCTCTCTCTCTCTCTGTCTCCCTCTCTCTCTCTCCCCCTCCCCCTCTAACCCTATACTGTGCTTATGCTCTCCCACTAAAAAAAATAATAATAATTTGGCCATTACTCTTTCTAAGCTTCTGAGAGCCATCCCTGCCCTGTACCAGGAACAGTGCTCAGGCTTTTACCAAGATGTTAAGTCCTACATCATGAGAGCTGTCTTTGTATTGATAAATTATCTCCATCCAGCTTTATATTTCACCTCTTTTAACAACACCCAGGCTTACTCTCAGTGTCAAGGAACGACTTTTCCCCTATCAGTGTCTTGACCTTGGTTTAGGAGACTTCATGTCAATGCTGAGAATTCAATTCCCTGTGAAGTTTTCTAACTCTTAAAGTTAGGTTCTTGGGCTTAATTTTCAGCATAACTGGCCCCCCAAGATGTAGGAGAGAGGGCTCTTTTTAGATACTACCAACCAAAGAGGCTTTTTGATGTTCACACCTTGCTTTGAACTGTTGATTCATCTACCCAAAACTGCATGTTCTGTCTTCATGAAGCAGCTACCTCATTCGATACTCCTTGTAATTACTACTTCCTCAACTCCTCTGAATGCCAGGGGTGTTACACAGAAGCCAGTGCATACCCTTCTACCTAAATTACAATCCAATTCATGCTAGGTGGAAATTGCAAGTCCATAGCTACACGTGCCAGGGACTTTCAATAACCCATCTACCTCTGAGGATGGGGCTTTGATTACCATTTAGAGCTGAAAATGGGATTCTTGTGCAATTAATTTATTAAAGGAGTGTTCTCAGGAGAAACCAATAAAGAAATGAGAATGCGAGTTATGACAGGGGATGAAGCCAAGCAAAGATGAGAGTTCAGCTAAAGTCTAGTCTAATTCTGTTCCCACAGGGAGCTGTGGTGACTGACAACACAGGATTGCTCCATCTTCAGGCCAAGGGACCACAGGGACCACACTGTTGGATCCTTGAATCATTCTGTCTTTGCCTGTTTTGCCACTCCCAGGGAGGCGTTATGTTAACTTCTTAGACATCTACAGTTGAGGTAGCTGTTGTTCACTGATGACATTTTCCAGAGAATGGTGCAGCTACGTGCCCTTAGAAGTTGACATGCACAAAAGCTAGAGGATGGGTGCACCAGCCTTTCAAAGGGATCTGGGCAAGGTGCCAATGAATCTATTATAGGGAGAGAGGTCTCTGCAGGCTGAATGGTGAAGGAAGCTGCCATAAATATGGAGAGCCTTAAACTCTGACAGAGAAGAGTATTATGAACCACAAGCCTTGATACACTAGTTAGTTTGGTGATGCATTAATTCATTCATGCATTCACTTATGCATTCATTCAGCAAATATGTCTTGCATACATAGGTATGTCAGATGCTGCCCCTCTTGGCACTGGATATACAGCAGTGATATAGGAAGTCCCTGACCTTAAAGGGGCTTACATCCCAGTTAGTGAGGGAAATAATTGCAGCACTATTACAATGGAATTTCACTTTGTGTGTATGAACAGTCACCAGTTAGATTATATGCACTCAGAAAGACAAAGATTTAACAATTTCAATGGGGTGGGCTCCTTTGCCCAAGACCAACTCAGTGAATGCATGCCCTGAACTTAGCAGGAGATGGAAGATGTGAAATCACTGTTTTCTCAGTCAGAACTCGGCCTGACAGAACCTAACTCCTATGTTGAGTATTATTCTATGGTTATTTATTTTTGATTTTTTTCAGCTTAATTTTTAAGGTTAGCTTAACCACTTAACTACTGTTTCTAAAAAAGTGAGAACACAGCCTGTGAGTGGAGGGATATCCATTTCTGGAAGCTTCTGAGTAGGCCTAATGCATGTAGCTGGGTGTAAAACTTAAGCTGGGTCTAGATGTCTATAGTCTGGTCTACCAGTTTTCATAGGTGCCAGCCAGCCCCCGAACAATTTTGCATTGACCTGCGTTTTTTTTTTCTCTAAGTGGAGCCTGTGAGGAGCAACTCGAGCCCTGGAGTGGGGAGACTTTGCATAGAGGGAAATGTTAGTTTCTTTAAGAGATAGCATTTAGGTTCGTCCAGACTGATTTGGTGATTCTCGGTCTTTGGACTCTGTTTTCCATTGGAGAGAGAGAGACCTCAGTCTTCGTATTGATTGGTTGCTGCAAGTTTGAGTCAGGTGATGTGCAGCAGTGGCAGTATTGAGTTGTTGAGTTGTATTTGTGGCTTACATAGGAATGAAAGCTTTTCGTTGGATTATTGTGAGGATGGGTACTGAAGGCAGGTAGTCATAGAAGTTATTGACGGCTTTGTGTTTGGAATCAGGACCAGGGTACACAGGGCGAGCTGACTTGCTAGGTTTAGCCATAAAGTATGAATGAGAATTAATTGGCAAAATGCTTGTTAATACATCATCATAATGCATTCTTTCCTTGTCTATTGGAGAAAATTTCAGCATCTGAAAAGGAATTTAGTAAGATCAATATTATGTTTTGCAGCATATTTTTACAAAAAAAATCTATCAGGGTCAGAGAAACTATGGAGTTACATGACATCTACTGACGGTGGGGAGTATCACAATTTAGGCTGTGCTGAGAGATGATCTCCCCCACCTATAAATATTTGTAACAAATATCTGCTTGTGGATATACTGTGCCTCTGGCCTATGAAACTAGAAACCGAGTGCTGAAGTTCCCTAGTCAGCTCTTACTCTTGCCGGGGATTGGATGGGAAGTGGTCAGGCCCAGGAGCTAGCGTTCGATTTAACTTCTTTCACATTGAAGGATGATGCCAGCAGCCTGCTTCTAGCCCTGCCAGAGAGCAGCCTACATGAGATTTGTGGGCTGTATTATACACAAGAGCAAAACACATCACTGTCATTCAACCAGAGGGGTGCTGCTCACTCTCACAGATAGAAATCTAGCATAACTCCTAGAATTAGGGACTCTGTATCTAGGCAGAGAAAATTAGATTCCCACCATAGGAAAGGGATTAAGACCCTTGCTCTGTCAGTTATCTGTTGCCACAATAATGCTGCATAAAAACAACCACAACCTCAGTGGCATATGTTAATAAACATTCAGTTTTTGTTCATGTATCTATAGGTCGATGAGGTGGTGTTGCTATTCTGGGTCAAGCTTGGGTGAACTTATATGAACTCATTCATGTGTTTTGTGGTCAGCTGGAAGGGTGTCTGGGGGCTGCATATCTCGGGTGGCCTTGATTTTCCTCCACATGGTCTCTCATCCTCCAGTAGACTAATCCACAATTGTTTGGCAGGTGAGGCAAGGTCTAAGAGAGCAAAGGGAAGTATTCAGGGCCTGTTGAGGCTTAGATTTGGAACTGGCAGGCCTTCACCTTCTCTGCATTTTTTTGGCTAAAGCAAATCACAAAGGCAATCCAGAGTCAAGGGCACGGGAAGAGCTTCAAAACCCCATGCAGAGGGGCATGGATTCAGGAAGGCATGGAGAATTGGAGCCATTTTTTGCAATGAATTTACCATGCCCAATTGTGCAGGAAGGCTTTAGGTAAAAGGATAATTTATTGCTAAATGGTTCATGATAAGCCAGTCAAAATCAGACTTGCCCTGTGTAAGAGGAATCAGTACTTCTGTCAGTCCTTCCTGAACTAGATTTGTAGACCGGCCACCCTCTGACATAGGTAGTTTGTCTTTAGTGTCCTGCTCACCTGATTTTGTTCCATCCTTCAGTAACTTTCCACTTTTCAAATCTGCTTTTTAGCAGTGTTTAGAAAAAAAGCTTACAAATTATTTCCCACTGGGTAAAAATGACTGATAATGGCAAAGTGCATTGAGTCTCACTGGCCTTTTCATGGAGCAAACCAAAGGGAATGGAGTGCCAGGTATAGAGTTTTAGGCATTGGACAATACATTGATGCTGGGAAGGTCCTTCTCCTGGAATTGCTTCCCTGTGGAAAAACAGAGCCCTTTGGTCAAAGATCTGGGTTCTGATGGAGCTCAGTAGATGCATAGGTTTTGGCAATTTACTTGGCCTCTCTGAGCCACTGTACCTTCATCAATAAGATAGGAATATTAATATATACTTCAAGACTTACTGTAGAATTCAGTTAGGTAATCTAATGCACTCTTTGCTGTGCCTGGCAAAAAGACTCACAGCAAAGTTCATTGTCCCATCACCCCACCACATATCACCCTCTACCTCTGACTCAATGTCCAGGTTGACTCTATGGTTCTGCTGAGAGTCATTGCCAAGGTAAGAGAGAGCAACAAATCTATTTTGGATATGTGTCTGTTGGCACACGTTGTGCTCATTGGTCAATGAGGATATGAATATGTGTATGGGATGGTTCCTGCCAGTGAGGCAGTTGTAATTTGGTGGTACTTAGGACTGAGACTGAGAACTTGAGCCTCTGGCTAAAAAAGTTCAGTGTCCCATCTCTACTCACTGACTTTTCATGACCTTCACTAAGAATCTGACTGTTTAAGAACAAAATGCTCCACAGTGAGAACTGGCCGAGTCCATTTGTGGTTCAGCAATGGGCAGGGCCATAGACCTAGAAGAAGAAATTTACTGGATAAACATGAGTTAGTAGGGTAAAGCTCCCAGCAAGATGCCTACTATATGGTAGGTCACTGAAATAATAGATCTCTTCCTCTTTCCTGTAGTGGCCTCAGCTAAGACTCAGAAACATCAACTTTTGTCCCAATGTAAGTAATCAAAAGTTACAAAGTACCCAATCATCAACCCAATCATCTTTGAGGGAAACAACTTTTATTTTTCTTCTGTGTGTCTTTAAAGCATACTTCATGTATACATTTAAAAAAAGATGTTATTATTCTAAAGGATAGCATGAGAAAGTTCTTTTGTAGTGATAGAACAATTCTGTATCTTGATTGTAGTGGTTGTTATATAATGTGTGCATGTGATAAAATTTCATAGAACTATACACACACAGATATTTAAATGAAAGAATGCAAAATAGGTACAATTTGAATAAATTCCATAGATCCTACTAATGCCAACGTCCTGGCTTTGATATTGTACCATAGTTTTGTAAGATGCTACCACTGGGGGAAGCTGGGTGAAGGGTACAGCAGACTTCTCTAAGCTATTATTGAAAGTTCCTGTGAATCTATAATCAATTCAGGATAAAAACTATTTTTTAAATAGATGTATTAACATTTTCTATATGCTTTCACGGTAACTCCTATTGTTTTTGGGTTTTTTTTAGTACAACTTATCTTACTGTTTGCATATCTTTCCCTTGTGAGCACCAGAAAACTCAGTCCTGCTTGCTATTGTCTCCAGTATTAGGCCTGGCATTCAGCAAGTAGTTACCAAATAATTGAATGAGTACTTAAGTGAATGGATGGATGAATTAATGAGTGAATCTACCTTTTTGAGTAATCTAAGGCTTGACTTAATTAAGGCCAATTAACTAAATTTTGTTTAGGTCACCTGTCTGCATTCATACAGTTGGTAGTGCTTGGATTTTCGGATTCTGTTGCTCTATACTGTCCAGGAAATGACTACATTAGTTACACAACGTCTGATGACTTTGTATTAAACTGGAATGGGTGCCCATCTTGGCTGTTCTTCATGGGACAACATGCATCTGAGATTAAAGTGAAGCAAACAAAGCCTTACTCATGCTGTAGATTTTCTCTTCCCCTAAAAGGGTCTGTGTTTATCTACATGTAGCAGCAGGACAAGATGAGCTGATATGGGGAGACCACCACAGAAGAAAAGCTTGTCCTCAGGCTCTACCACCTGCTACTACTCATGTAGGGTAATGATATTCCTTATTTTGCTTTCCATCCACAAAACCCTTTGCAGCCACTAATAATTACTTTTTGGCCAGAGTCAATAGCTGTCCAGTGTGTTGCCTTTAAATATTTAACTATGTTCAGAAAAGAACAGCAAAATCCCCAAATTGGCAAGCACATGGCATTATCTAATACCAGATAGGACTTTCCATTTTCCTCCAACCAGGATTATGTTGCTTTGTAGCGCAAAGCCCTGATAGAACAGGAGATGCTCTAGGAAGCAGAGAAAGATTACCCTGTGATCATCCTACTCCCTGTTTAAAATCCTTAGTGGCCTCCCTTTGCTCTTGAAGTATAAATTTATTGCCAAAGCTCCCAAGGTCAGAAGTTATCTGGCCTTTGCCTCCAGCACCAGGTTTTTTCTGTGCTAAGCTCCCAGTTATTTTCTATACTCTGGTCATATTGGTCTTTGCTGGCACTCACATTTACCTTCTTCTTTCCCTGTGCTGACCTGTATCTTGCAAGGCACTTCTGCCTTTTCCTTTTCTTCTTACCACCTTCTCATACTTTACATTCCCAGCTATAAGAGCAAGTTTTCAGGAAAGACTTTTCTGTCCCATCCTGGTCTAGGTTAACATATGCTATTTTACACTCTCAGAGTACTTGATATTCTTTTGTAGCCATTATCGTAATAGTTAAACAAATTTAACGATATAATTAGCTGTTTATCATCTGCCCTCTCCTCTATGCTATAAGCTCCATGAAATTCTGTGCCACTAGCATGAACAATAATTGTTTGTTGAAAAAAATGAATCAATGAATGAACTAATGAATTAATGTCATGAATTAAGAAAGAGAGTGGGAGGAGGTGGGTAATGATCTACAAAGCAACATTTCATACATCCTCTTAAGCTACTAAGTCAGCCACCTACAGAGAAGTTAAAATGCTTCCCCAGTGAATGTTTAAAATAAACATGGTCTATCCAGATAGTGGAATATTACTCAGCACTAGAAAGAAGTATGCTATGGAGCCATGAAAAGATGAGGGGTGCCTGGATGGCTCAGTGCATTGAGCGTCTGACTTTGGCTCAGGTCATGATCTCACAGTTTGTGGATTCAAACCCCATGTTGGGCTGTGAGCCTGGAGCCTCCTTTGATTCTGTGTCTCACCCTGTCTCTGCTGCTTCCCCACTGGTGCTTGCTTTCTCTCTCAAAAATAAATAAATTTAAAAAAAAAGATGAAATAAACTTAAATACATATTACCAAGTGAAAGAAACCAATCTGAAAAGACTACATACCGTATGATGATTCTAACTATATGACATTCTGGGAAAGGCAAAACTATGGAAACAGAAAAAAGATCAGTGATTGCCAGGATTTGGGGGAGGGAGAAAGATAAATAGGCAGAACACAGGGGATTTTTAGAGCAGTGACAATGCTTCGTATGATACCATAATGATGGAAACATGTCATTATGCATTTGTCTAAATGCAGAGAATGTGTAACCCCAAAAGTGAACTGTAAACTATGGACTTTGGATGATTATGATGTGTTGATATAGGTTCATCAGTTGTACCAAGTTACCACTGTGGTGGAGGATGTTGATAATGGAGGAGGCTATGTGCATATGGGAAAAGGGGATATATGGGAAACCTCTGTATCTTTCTCTCAATTTTGCTGTGAATCTAAAACTACTCTAAAAAAATAAAGTCTTAAGAGAAAAAACCAATTGGTTGCTCCAGAGGCTGGGGGAGGTGGGAAGAATGGGGACTACCTGTTAATGGATATGGGGTTTCCTTTGGGGGTGTGAGAAAGTTCTGGAAATAGAGGTGATAGTAGCAAAGTATAGTGACTATACTTAGTGTCATGGAATCGTACACTTCAAATTGATTAATTTTATGTTTATGTTATGTAGATTTTACCTCAATAAATAATAATAAATTCTTCCCCAGAATTTTATCTGAGAAAAATGGCCTATGAAACTGGTAGTCTGCCTCATCCTATGGTACGTATGGAGATAAAATTAACCTATTTTTTTCAAAATGAAAAAAAAATTAATCTAACATTTTAAGGGAGGATTAATATGCAGACTAGCATTATAAGCAAATTCTCTGTGGTTTCAGAGCTCCAGACCTATTTCTCAAAGAAGGTAAGAGGGCTGACCAATAATCTCACTTATAATTTTCTACTCAGTAAAAGAGATAAGCTTAGGTGGAGGAATATAATTTTTTTTGTGTTTATTTATTTTTGAGAGGTGGGGAGGGACAGAGAGAGAAGGAGACAGAGAATCCCAAGCAGGCTTCACACAGTCAGTGCAGAACCCAGCATGGGGCTCAACCCACAAACCATGAGATCATGATGTGAGCCAAGATCAAGAGTCAGATGCTTAAAAAACTGAACCACCAGGCACCCCAAGAATACAATTTTTTATATGAGTTTTAATAGTCATTTTTATTTTGAATGAGAAAATGTAAAACATACCAATTTTAATTAAAAAAATTTAATTGAAGTATAGTTGACATACACTATTATATTAGTTTCAGGTGCACAACATAGTGATTTGACATTTATATACTTTTTGAAATGCTTACCACAAGTGTAGTTACCATCTGTCACAATACAAAGTTATTACAGTATTACTGACTATATTTCTTATGCTGAACTTTTCATCTCTGTGACTTATAACTGGAAGTTTGTACTTCTTAATCTCCCCTTCACTGCCTCCTTCTTGCAATGATCAGTTTGTCCTCTGTATTTATGAGTCTTTCTGGTTTTTTGTTTGTTCATTTTTTTTTCAATTCCACATGTAAATGAAATCATATGATATTTGTCTTTCTTTGACTCGTTTTACTTAGCATGATACTCCCTAGGTCCATCCATGTTGTCACAAATGGCAGCATTTCATTCTTTTAATGGCTGAGTAATATTCCATTGTGTATATACACCACATCTTTATCCATTCATCTATTGATGGACGTGTGGGTTTTTTCCATAAATTGGCTACTGTGAATAATGCAGCAATAAACATATGGGTACATGTATCTTTTTGAATTCGTGTTTTTGTTTTCTTGGGGTAAATACAGAGTAGTGGAGTTACTGGATTGTGTATTTATATTTTTAACTTTTGAGGAACCTTCATACTGTTTTCTGTAGTGACTGACCAATTTATATCCCTACCAAGAGTGCATGAAGGTTCTCTTTCTTCCACATCCATACCAACACTTGCTAATTCTTGTCTTTTTGATACTAGCCACCCTGACAGGTGTGAAGTGATATCTCACGTCAATTTTGATTTGCATTTCCCTAATGATTAGTGATGTTGAGTATCTGACTGATGTGTCTGGTTGGCCATCTGTATGTCTTCTTTGGAGAAATGTCTGTTCAGGTCCTCAGCCCATGTTTTAATCATTTGTTTTTGTTCTTGTTTTTGTTTCTTGGTGTTGAGTTGTATGAGTTTATATATTTTGGATATTAACCCCTTATTGGACACATGATTTGCAGATATCTTCTCCCATTCAGTAGGTTGACATTTCATTTTATGAGTGGTTTTATTCACTGTGCAAAAACTTTTTAGTTTGATGTGGTCCTAATTGTTTATTTTTGTTTTTGTTGCCTTGAGAAGACAGATCCAAAAAAAACATTGCTAAGACTGATGTGGAAGAGTTTACTGGCTATGTTTTCTTTTAGGAATTTTATGGTTTCATGTCTTAAATTTAGGCCTTTAATCCATTTTGAGCTTATGTTTGTAGATGGTGTAAGAAAGTGGTCCAGTTTCATTCTTTTGCATGTAGCTGTCCACTTTTCCCAGCACCATTTATTGAAGACATGGTCTTATATTGTTGCCTCCTTTGTCATAGATTAATTGACCATTAAGTATGGGTTTATTTCTGGGTTCTCTATTCTGTTCCATTAATTTTAATTTTCCTTGAATTGGCACTTATATTAAAAAGACTGTTCACTAAACTCTGCAGCCTTACATATTGGTGTCTTCCTGATGGCACTTTCCTTCTTTGCAGCTTCATTTTGCATCTTAGAAACCTTGTACTGACTTCCAACAGGGGTCACCTGTGTCACTGAAGACTTTTTCTTTTAAAAAAATTTCTGTGCATTTCATCTTCCTTCCCAAGTTTCAAAAGTCTAGTTCTGCTCCCACAGAGGATTTTTATGACAAGAGCAGTTTCCTTCTCATGTTTATGCCAGCTTTCATTTCTGAATGCTTCATATCAACTGGAAAAATATAAATAGAAGCATGGATAATAATATTAACATATATGGATATCTTAGTGTTCTTAGACTGACTTAACAAAACACCATGGATTGGGTGCCTTAAACAGCAGACATTTATTTTCTTACAGTTCTGGAGGCTAGAAGTCCAAGATTAGGGCACCAGCATGACTGTGTTCTGGTAAGAACCCTCTTTCTGGCTTAGTTCTTGCTGTGCCCTCAAATGGCCTTTCCTCAGTACATATATGGGTTCCTCTTTTTATATGAAGAATAAGAAGAAACCTCTCTCTCTCTCTCTCTCACTCTCTCTCTCTCTCTCTCTCTCTCCTTATAAGGCCACCATCCCATCAGATTAGGACCCTACTCTTATGACCTCATTTAACCTTATTTACCCCCTAAAAGCCCTATCCCTAAACACAATCACATTGAGGGTTATGGCTTCAACATATGAACTTGATTGGGGAGGGACACAATTCACTCCATACAATGAAAAGTATTAGTTTCTGAGCAAATTCTCATTACATTTTTTATGTGATTTTACTTCATTCAACATGCTTTATTTCATTTGATTAGTGATTGATGTTAATATATTTCAGATTCAAAACACGGAGAATTAAGAGATAAAAGTGACTTTTCAGGGTCATATGGCCAAGAAATGGCAAAATAGGGATTCTAACTCATATTTTCTGATTTCTGCTCAGAGCTTTTCCACTACACCTATGTTTTCCAATGTTATTTGACCCTGGAACCATTTTTCCCTCTAGAATATCAATTAATACCCTTAGGAAAATACTTAGGATAATCTGTCTAATCCCATGGCTGTGGAACCTGTAGGAAAAGGCTGAACAAGCACTCCTGCAGGAAAATGAACTCTCAGGGACCATCTCTGTCTTTATAAGAAATTGGCAGATCTGTTTCTAAGATCTCATGTTTCATATTAGGGTTGGTGTGACTTGTGACACTAAGATGACCCTTCTTTGTTCAAAATGATTCTCTTTTTCTTCATCCATGCTGCAAGACATTCCACCAGTTAAAAAGATTCCACCCTACACACACACACACACACACACACATTCCACCCTATTCCAGAACTTTCTACACAAGTGTCCCTACTTTAATCTCCACTCTGTCAGCAGAGCCCTGGAAGTGCTCCAGACATGTCACTGTTTTACTTCATCACTCCCCTTTTTGACCAAGGCCCCTGATAGTCTTCCCTGATAGGTCCCATACTTTCTTTCAAACATTAATTCTCAGTACATGCAGTGAACATTCTGAGTTATGTGCCTTTGTTCAGGGCAGAAAGTTCCCTCTGAAGAGTACTTGGGATTTCATTAGTGACTGAGCCCCCCTCCTTTGCCAAGGGCATCTTCCCAATTCAGCAGCTCTCGTGACCCGTCCTCTTCTGTCACCTGCATTGCTCAGTGCTCAAGAACTATGCCTTTTGTCCTTTCAGTGGGTGTTGGTTGACTTGACTCAACAAATCCCCCCCTACAGTCAAGATGAGATCACAGGCAATATTCATCTGATAGTGGTACTGAATCCAGTTTTTCCTGTAGGTAGGTGTATAAACCTAATTTACCTATTCACCAGAAGGTATTGAGCACAATTATGTCCCATGCACTTTGCCTTTCAGTCGGGATGAAGTAAAAATAAAATACAGTCCCTGTGCTCATAGAGCCTGAGCTCAGGGAGAGATGTATAGGCTACTAATTTATGATTCACTATGCTGAAGAATCAGAGTTCTGTGCAGATAGTGTTGTTGATGGTGAAAAGCCAGATTTTCATCAGTAGCTATTTATCCATTTACCAAATGCATAACAGTCAACTGATTTATGCCAGACATTTTATTAGTCCATAAAAACACAGGACCAGGTAGAATAAGGGTCTTGTCTTCCAGAAGCTCAGGGTCTTTTTTCCCCTTTCTTTCTCTCTCTCTCTCTCTCTTTTCTTTCTTTCTTTCTTTCTTTCTTTCTTTCTTTCTTTCTTTCTTTCTTTCGAGGCTTATGTGGGTGTTGGTTACATGGTACACGTGGCACAGGAATCTATAAATGCCAGTGTTCTAATCTAGAGGCTTGGTTTATGAATATGTAAGGAATACATTCACTATAGTTGGTAGATCTTGCCCAAGGATCCCCAGATAACACACAGGGGAATGTAACTGTTGAGATCAAAGGCTCTCCAGCCTAGTCTGGGTACCAGGCCTCGTTCTGATCATTATTGCTGTGTGACCTCAGGCATGTTACATTTCTATGCCTCCATATCTCTATCTGTAAAATGGAGATAATAATAATATCTACTTCATAGAATTATTGTGAATATAAAATGAATTAACTTATCAAGTGCTTAGAACAATGCCTGGCCTGAAACAAGTTCTCAATAAATAAACAGAAGCTATTGCTGTCGGTATCATATGCTTGTGCCCAGTTTCCCATTACTGAAAAGCTCTCCAGTGGAGCAGGAAAAGATGCCAATACCACTGGTATTCACTGGTATTTTTTCCTTTCCTAATCCCAAAGCCAATGAAAATGGGCTATTAAATTTTGTACTGGTTTGAATATTGTTTTTTTTCCAAAAGGATTGAGAGCTCTGGATTCTAGTTGGAGTTTTTTGGCATCTTCTCTATCCTTAAACTATTTAATATTAACCTTTATAGGCCTAAATTTCCTCAAAATGGTGGGAAAACAGCTAACATCCCCGTGAGACCTAAGAACACTAGACATGAAGGTGTACCTACCTGTTTCAGGTCTCCTGTCCAGCCTCTGCTTCTTCCCACTAGAGAGGCACAGGTGCAGGGAGACCTCAGTCGGCCTTCAGTGGGGGGCAGTTGGCCCCAGTGTGGGTGACATTCCAGGCTCCATGTGTGGGTCTGACCCATTGCTCATTTGCCTTGTTTCAGTTCTTTGAACTGGAAGTTTTTAAAAGGTACTGAAAACCGACTTTCAGATAAAAGTTATCTCTTTGTGAATAATGGATTAAATCCTATAAATTAAATATTACTCAAATTACTAAAGAGTTAAATTAAACATTATGAGTGGTTATGAACCTAGAGCCACAGTATAATCCTGGTTCTGGTTGGCCAGTCCTGCCTTACTAGGTGAGTGTCTCAGCCCGGTTCCTGGGACCTCTTGATCTCAAGTTGCTTCTCTTTCATCTTCACTCTGTGTGCTCCCAGATGCTCCTCACCTGCCAGTTGATTTGCCCAGGACACAGGTTTTGCTCTCCTGATTGCTCATATAATCTACCCGTAGGTGCTCACTTCCCTCCTGCCTGTGCTTTGTCTCCTCTGCTCATTGCCCTCTCTGCATCATGCAGGCTCTAGCCTCTGCACGCCCTGTGCCTCACCTCCCAGGACTAAGCTTTGCCTTCTACTTTGTTTCTGCATGCTCCTCACTTTCTACTGGTTTGCCTGTGATGCTGGGCTTGCCCTGTGGCACAGCGCTTCTTTTCCAACTTTCTCTGAGGTCCTACTTGGCATGAAGACTGTCTCCTTGGTGTCCACGTGCCCCCCAAGGTCAAGGCTTGACTGCCAGATGTCACCCTGGTGAGCAGGCCCCTCTGGTCATGGATGACTTCTGTTTACTGTATCCCTTTGTCTTAAGGTGATCCACTCATTCTTTGGGATGGAATGAAGTAGCTTTCTGCAAAAGGCCCCCCAGGAAAGTCCTTGCCAACAACAAATACCTTATCTCAGATACCCATCAAAGTCCTCAAAATAACTCCCTGTGAGAGGTTGATAGGAATCAGAGTATCCAGGCAGGCCAGGAATAGCAATAGCATGAAACCCTCTATCTCTATACATATAATCCTTTCTTATCTACTTGGTATGGTTTATAAACACATTTTGGACAAAGAAAGGAATATGCAAGCATAGTTGTTTTGTCCACAGGAAATCATATTTTTTATAGTAATTGAGTCAATTTTTGTGATGAGTCCATTTTGTATGGAAATGTTGAATCACTATATTATATACCTGAAACTAGTATTACACTGGATGTTAACTCACTGGAATTTAAATAACAACTTAAAAAAAGGAGTTGAATCAATTTCATCTGATTTTTTTATTGAGATACAAAACCTTGCACATATTTAATGTATACAATAATTTGACGAGTTTGGTCATATTCATATTCCCATGAGAATCATATATTTTTTGAAGAGTGTACTTGGAACAAGAGGAAGAAGCAGAGAAGTAGAGAAAATATTTGAAAAGAAAAATGTAAGCATCCTTTATATGACTTTTGGCTCAGGGAATTTCTCTGCTTTGGAGAAAGTATCCAGTGTCCTGACTTTCCATTTTTTCAAATAGGAAAAAAATACGTATTCTCCATATTTAAAAAATTTTTTTAAGTTTATTTATTTTTGAGACAGAGAGAAAGAGTGTGTGTGTGTGTGTGTGTGTGTGTGTGTGTCTGTGTGCACAAGTGGGGGAGGGGCAGAGAGAGGGAGAGAGAGAGTCTCCCAAGCAGGCTCTTCACTGTCAGTGCAGAAACCGATGTGGGGCTCTAACTCACAAACCACGAGATCATGACCTGAGCTGAAATCAAGAGGTGAAATCTTAACCAACTGAGCCACCCAGATGCTCCCATATTCTCCATATTGAGCTAAGCCTAGTAAGGGAGAACAAGTGATTGTAATAATGGCTAACAATGTGGTGAGTCCTTCTTATGTACTTGACAGTGTCCCTGACTTTCCTTTTTTATGCACGTTTAAATTTTACTTGAACGACTGCTGACCTTCTAGCTATAAGCTCAGTTGCTCTCACTTGGGTAGTCAGGAAAAGTTGTGGGTACTAACTCTGCAGAAATCTGAGCATGCCAGCAGGCAGAATCTATCTGTACAGCTTTGCTTATTCAAAGTTGGGAAGGGACTGGCCGGTCTGGCTTACATTATTCTTGGTTTTCCTTGCCATTTATTTGGGGCACACTATCGTGCAGTTCAGTGTTGTGATATGGAAAGCAGAACCAGAGGCCCAAGTTCCCAAAGTCATGGCTGCCAAATACAATATCCAATATTGGCCACCAATATCCCCAAGACATTAAATGAAGAGAAAGTGACTACATGATGGGGAAAGACTTGTCTTGGTAGGTCCTGAGAAGGACACTAACCCAGAGGCAGCTGTAGGCAGCTATTTTGGATTTAATGCAAATGTGAATCACAGTCTGTCAGGCGCTCTCTGATTATGATTGACATATTTACTGTTGACAATATAAGGTGAACTTTGCAGTCCTCTTAGATATGTGGCTCTTTGCCTCTAGACAACATGCAGGGTGAGAATGGAATGTGGGATTTTGTTCCAGATGCACATCTGCTGGGGAATTTTTTAAAAAACCCTCTTGAGAATTCTCCAGGCTTCTCTTGACTGACAGCTAGCACAGAAGTCTTGTCATCTAAGCATGTAAATCTTCTGGCAACTGGCACATGTATTGTTTATAAAAGGGGTTTAAGATCTCGAGTGGGATGGTTCTTCCTAACTCTTGGTGCCTTGTACCATCACAGTTCTTTGTATATTTGGGTTATTCATTGACCAATGGATACTCTTTTCCTAGAGCTGGTAATTAGAAGTTACATTCCTGAAATCATGGTAACAAGGGTTTGTCTGAAGAGGTTTTTTCCTACTTTGGCAAGGTCCAAGTATTCTGGCCAATCTAGAAGTGTCCAATATTGCATTCCTCAGGGCCGGTGGTTTGCAGAATGTTAATAGGTGCAGAATTCCCCACAAAACTATGTAGTCAAATAAGTCTGTACCAGTCTTCTGCCCACGATGCCTCACTCTTAGAATTTCATGATGCATAATGAAATTTCTGAGAAGCTCTGCAGCCAAGTTGCTTGTATAATTTCAACCACATCGCCCCAGGTAATTGATTGTGGAATACTTTCCCAAAGCATCTATTTGTATCCTTAACACCTGTTAACATTGTGTAGGATGTATTTTGGAAAATACTCACATAGGAAAAAGGCTCTCATTCCCTGAAACGTGGGTTCCCAAATGTGAGCAAGCAACTCTAATTGTGGAAAGAAAGGAGGAGAATGATGTGGGGTTTTCTGGAAAATGCAGGCCTGTGAGCTGGTGAGAAAATGGCTAGTGATTTAGAGGCTGTGTACTTATTTTCTCTGCAAGGCTCAGCCCAGGCCCTTTCTGCCCATGGTAGTTTCTTGGGTAACCCTATCCCAGAGTCACTTCTATTTCCTGCTCATACTACTCATTGACTACTTGACTGCACTGCCTCCTAGCATCATGCCGAGTAAGCATTTGAAACCACCTTGAAAAACACAAAATCCAGCCCTTATGTTTTAAGTGATGGAGAACCAGAGTAGATATTCAGTTCTTTTTCTACATGCATAGATGACTTCGTGACATTTTTGTCCATACGTGGAATTACTGAATAAAGGAGTGTGAATTTTGTGAAGGTTTTTGATACCTATTACCCAAATTACCTTAAAGAAAAGTTTTACCAATTTACACTTTCACTGGCCAAGGATGAAAGTGATGGTCTTGGTGGATAGAATGTATTTTATGGTGGTTATATGGTTGTTATATTACATAGTTGCTATTATGTTTAACTCATTATATGATCATTAATTCCTGAGAATAGAAAGGAACAAATAGGTTCTCAAATCACACTAGAGGCTGCCTCCTCCCCACCCCTGAGTAATTCTGGGGCTTTCAGCACAATGGGGCTGCTTGGTGATGGGAGGCTGTCATCAGCAGCATTCAGGAGCTTCTGGCACTTCCAGAAAAGTGTTTTCCTGTCCAATTCCTGCCTGTACACTTTAACTGGGTCTGTGCATGGCAGCTTGACAATAGCCTGATATTTACATGTGTGATCTCTTCACCCTGCAAATCCAGGGGGTGCACCAAGGAAGGCATACCCCACAGCCAGATCTGTCTGATCCTATTATCAAGGTAGACAGCCCATTTGTCACAGTTATGCAAGCCCTTGTCATAAAACAGGACTGAAAAAAGGATTTGTACAGACTTTGGTGTCCTACAGATCCTGGTATTCCCCAGACCATATAATATCAATATTAAAAAAATAATAAGAATAATAGATAAAATTTATTGAAATCATACCATATCACCAGCCCTATGCTAACTACTTTATATGCATTATCCAGCCGTCTGAAGGATTTTGTTAAAACTTAAGATTATGTCACTCCCTTTTGAAACTCTTCAATAGCTTCCCGTATCACTCAAAATAAAAGACAAGTTTTTAGATGCTCTACATGGCTCGCCCACCTACCCCACCCCACTGTAACCTACATGAACTCATCTCTTACTCTGCTCCAGAAACACTGGACTTCCCCGTTCTTCCTCAAACAGCCCAGGCACATTTCTGTCTCAGGATCTTTGCATATACTCCCCACTCTGCATAGGATGTTTTGAGAACCAATATCTCTAGTTACACAATCACTCTTCTCTAGTCTTTACTTAAAAGTCATCTTCTCAGTGAGGTCCTTTCTGGACAGTCCACCAGCCTGTTACTTCAAATCTTCCTTTCCTTATTTATTTTTTCTTCACAGGACTTCACGTGATCTATATGGATGATTTCTCTGCTCTCCTGCCTGCTTCTCCCATTAGAATATAAGACACTGGAGGGATGGTTTTTGGCTTTTTTGGTCACAGTTGTATCACCAGCACTTGGAAGAGTGTGTGGCACAGAGTAGGTGATCAATAAGTATTTGTGCACTAATGAATCAACTCACCTAACTTGTATATCAGCCTGAGGAGGAAGGAGCTGTTGTCTTTTTTTATGTTCCAGGTGAGACAGCTTAAATTTTGGGGAGGTTAAGTAATCAGTCCGGGAAGCAGTGGCCCTGGGGTCTGAGCCCCTGCTCTTAGCCACTGTTCTCTGTTTCCCTGAGAGAGCAGCAAGAAATCAAAATCTTCCTCCCACACCTAGTGAGGCTCAGCCTCCATAGCCAAATATCCAGGACTGTGCAGGCTGGCCCCAACCTAACTTTCCAAACACAGCGTCCGCCCTCAGCCATCACACCCTGACCTAAACAGACACGATGTTGCCAAACAGACATGATGTTGCCACTTGGGTGATTTTGCTTACACTCTTCCCTTCCTGTCAACCTTTTCCAATCCTTTCTCCACTTGTAGGCTCAAGTCAAATGCCACATCTCTGTGAAGCCATCTGATGATCCTTACTTCTGTTGTTCGTGATAGCTGCATAAGGATCATCTCTTTTCTACAGTTCTTGGGGCAGAGGCCATGACCATCTGACCTTTGTCTTTTCCACAATGACGTGTGGAGATTCTCTACTCAAAAAAAAAAATCTATCAAAAACTTTTAACTGCCAAAAAGTCTATCACAGACAGACATCTCTTGACACAATGGAGTGACAGATTTCAGAGTGGGGAATATTTCCTAACACGGACATCCTAATAACCATGAAAATAGACTTTGATGCTGAACACGAAGCTACATTTAGGAAAAAAAACGATTAAGTGGCATGTTGGTTACAATCCACTCAATCAACACAATTTAGAAAATCAATCAAACCAGGTGTTTGGCTGTTTGACATTTGTAGACAAAACAGCAAGTAGATTGAATTTCCTCTGCTTTATATGGTGGTTTTTGCTGTTATATAAAATGCCCTTAGACGTTTAAGATACTCTACAGACATTAATCTATTATTTCTTTCAGAAATACATAATCACTTAGTAGTTTGGGGGTGGGGATTGAGAAACAGAAAGGGAGGACATATTTAGGACTGATCTACATCTGATGATATTTCACTGACAGTAAAGAAGAATGCGTTTTAAAGCCACATGTATAGCTTTATTTTGCATGTAGTAACAGAATTTAGTATATTGGGTAAGAAGAAAGAAGTGGTACCCTCCCCTGCCCCTGTGGCTCCCTCTGTGACCTTGGGCAGTTGACTCATTTGGTAAGCTTTGTGATCTCAATGACCAAGTGAGAACACTAACATCCATACCCAAATGTCACAGGCATCTTTTAAAAATAAAACTTATTTAAAAATAAAATAACTTCTATGAATATAAAATAAAAAATAATGTATATCATATGAAAGCATTGTAAGCCTTTAGCATAAAAAATATTGTAAGAATCCAAATGTAGTTTTTCCCCTCTGAGGCATTGCTTTCCATGTTTAATGTATTCATTTAACCAATTAATTAATTTACTTACCTGTCATTTGAATTCTATCCAGCACTCCTGAGTGGTTCCCACTTCTCTGTCACTGCCTTCTTTTTCCTGCCACCCATCTTTTGCCTCCTTGCTTCTTCCTCAGTGCCCAAACTACAGACTGGTGGGAATGGTGGATAAGGGGGTGCTGGTTGAGTGGGAAGGTGGGGAGCCCGATTAGACTTAGGCTTCCAAGAGGAGCCCACCACAGATCCTGCCTAGACAAAATATAACATCAGTGTTGAGAACTTTCATGAATTGCATTTCAGCGCTATTTTTAAAAACCATATTGTCAAGCATATCAAAATATGCATTTAAAAATATCTCAGCAGTGGTCTTATACTATAGACCAGGAAACCATGATGATGAGTCATTTTCATGCCAAAACACCTCTGAATAAAGCTGAAGGTCTTAAATAAATGAATGCAATCTTATGCATAAATACTGACATACCATTAATATGCTTTTAAGTTGTTTTCCCGTAGCTCCGGGCATCAAGAAAGCTTTAGCACCTGTCTCTGTAGTCAGAGTCAAACCTGAATCCTCAGACTGTTACCTTTGTGCCCTCTTAATAGAGGTCCACAAAGAGTTTCTGTTGACAAAATTAATTTTCGAAATGCCTGGTGAATCTCTGTTAACTAACAGGGTTTTTGTTTTCTGTAAGACTTTCCAAGCCATTATCATGCTATGCCAGGGATAGTGAATCTTGGAGGGAGAATATAGATAGCATGGAATGTTTCCCAAAGTGATTGCATCATGGGACCCCCCACTCCCCCTTTTTTCCAAGGGCATCTGTAAGACTAGTTTTATGTGGAACACATTCTGGAGAACACTGGTGAGAGGTACACATCAGTGTGGAAGATTTCTGTGTGAGAAACAGGAGCATTAAGCAGGACTCTTGTGTGGGGGTGCAGCCAAGAATGAAAACTCAAAGACACCCCCGATCTTTAGGGGGCAGATTTGGAATGTGAACGGAGAGAAAGCCGAGTGGAGAGATCCTAACTTTCCCTACAGTGCAAGGGAGAAGACAGGACATCAGGTTTCATTTGATAATTGAATCATAATTAACATGGAGTTAATTATAATAAGCATGGAGTCAGAAAGATTCGATCATGAGAAAGAGAAGACATTGACACCATTTTCGTATTAGCAGGGTGGAATTAAACCTTCTAATTCTTTTTTTTTCTTTGTTTTACCTTTCCACACTTTGAAATGGCAATTCACAGAGCACACCACACTTATAACTATATATAACTACTAGCAGGTCTCCTTAGGTCCAGAGCTCAGCTTGGTAGGAACCCGGGTCACCTGCCACTTCAGGAAAGAGAACTGTTGGACTTTAGCACAGGTTGAAGCAAAACCGCAGAAATTCCAGAGCCATTGCTTTTCAGCCTAGATTAGGCCTTTAAATTCTTTCTTGCAGAAACTGCTTACCACTTCCCGCTGAAATTCCATGTGATGACAGCATATTCTATGCAACTTCAGTATTTCCTTAGACAGGTTGCTATTGAGACAGCTGTCATAGGGACATCTTTGTGTGTGTTTCCGGTTGCAAGTGGTCAGAGCGACTGGTCAAGGCGTCTGTTCTGAGTGGCTGCTGGGAGAGCCGTGGCAGCTCAGTATCAGTAGAAGATGAGCTCTGATCTGCAGCTCCTCCACTGCTACACCAGTGATTTCACACTGGTGAAATTCCCTGGAAGTAACCGAACTAATGACTTAAATGGTCCTTTTGAAAATGGGTTCATTTATTGGCTTAATGGCTTAAGATGCATTCTTTGCAAATTCAGCCCTGAGGGTCCAATCAGAAGATGAAATATGTCTGGCTTGGCCACTGTAGGAATTGATTAAAGGAGGCGCTTGTTTGCTGGTGCTCTGCAGAACAGGAATTAAAATGCAAACCAAGATGTTGTCCCTAACTTGAGCGAAGATTTTGACTGAGAGGCTTCCTCCCTCAAATGGAAGTGACTGAGGCCGCTTCAAAGGAGAATCTCAGTTAAAAGAAGTTTTTTTAAAGAAAAGTTTTTCTTTTTTTCTTTTTTTTACAATTTTTTAATGTTTATTTTATTTTTGAGAGAGAGAGACAGAGCACAAGTGGGGAGGGCATCATGGCAGAGAAAAAAGGGACACTGAACTTGAAGCAGGCTCCAGGCTCTGAGCTGTCAGCACAGAGCCCAACGTGGGGATCGAACTCATGAACTGTGAGATCATGACCTGAGCTGAAGTCAGACGCTTAACCGACTGAGCCATCCAGGTACGCCCAAAAGAAAAGTTTTTCAAAAAGATGTTATTTTGACCCAGCCCTATGTGGTTCCAAACATGTCAGCTTTGCAAGGGTTGGAATGAAAATTATTTGGTGCAAAGATTGTCTGGCCAGGTAAAGTTGGCCAAGGCTACCCTGGGTTCTTTCTCTATAAAAACTGGGAGCACAATTGGATTATCTAGAAAGTACCTTGGCCACAAGGACTCTGATGAAAACTGTCAGGAGTGAACTTTCCTTCTCCTTATGGCTCCTAGTGACTCAAGAGAAAGATGGAGCCTCGGGGGTCCATGTGAGCAGGGCTCTGAAGACCCCTCACTTGTGTCTTCTACATCCTACCCCATCTCCTTTGGGATGGTGAACTCTGTTCTGCTTCTCGCTTCAATCTAATCCAGTGATTGAACACACCCGGGCACAGAGATAGTGAAAGTCAGGACTGTGTGAGTTACAAGTTACAGAAACTCTATTCAAATTGATTTTTATTTATTTAAAAAAAAATTTTTTTTAACGTTTATTTATTTTTGAGACAGAGAGAGACAGAGCATGAACGGGGGAGGGGCAGAGAGAGAGGGAGACACAGAATCCGAAACAGGCCCCGGGCTCTGAGCTGTCAGCACAGAGCCCGACGCGGGGCTCGAACTCACAGACTGTGAGATCATGACCCGAGCTGAAGTCGGACGCTCAACCGACTGAGCCACCCAGGCGCCCCTCAAGTTGATTTTTAAAAAGACAATAATAACAGTAATAACAATGGGGGAGAGAGAGAGAGAGAGAGAAAGTTTATTGTCACTGTAACTAAAAAGTACAGGTGTAATTTCCTTCAGGCATAGCTGTACCCAAGTGCTAAAATGTCTTTGGGAACCTGTCTTTTTTTCTCTTGGCTTTTGTCCTCTGGTTTGTGTTCAGTCTCTAGCAGGCTTTCCATTCATGAAAGTAAAATGGCCACCAGTAGCTTGAGGTGTAAATATTGCATTAGTTTAGCAACCCCCCATGGAAAGTGAGTGTTTCTTTCTTCTTAAGTCCCAAGATTCATTTAACATTCCTCAAACAAGTGGTAGGAGACACAGCAGTGGGCAAAGGCAGGTGAAGTCTCTGCCCTTTCTGGTGGGCACTCACTGGAGTAACTAAGGCAGAGTGTGTGTCCCTGAACCAGTTGCTTTGTTCAGGGGTCTGGGGACTCCTGCTACCATCCAGTGAAGCTCATATATTGGAGGACAGCTCTCCCTTGCCCCCAGTATCTCACTACGTAAATGATACTTTCTATTTCTCTGTTCATCATAAGGCTAGCACTGCATGGGGAAACTTAATCATCTTCTCCAGCTTAGGCAATAGTAATAATAATGATAGTAAATGCTTATTGAATGGCTTTGGATACATGAACACATATAATCCTCATCACAACGCATAGATCATATGCTCTTTATGATGTCCATTTTAAGGATGAACAAACTGAGGTACAGAGAGGTAGGGGTGTTGCCATAGTGCGGAGACTATAGGGAACTGTGAGACTGGTGCTTGCTGAGGATAACCTGACACTTAGTACGCCTCCCCCTGCTCCTGTCTGATTCCTTTCTCTTAGCAAGGGGAGAAGGTGATCTAGAGAGAGTTCAAGGGAGAAAGTACGTCCTCTCTTCTAAGTGGCAATCTCCTGGGATGTATTTCACCTCATGTAGTAGGTATGTTTCTGAAATAGGTTTGAAATTTCCCTTCCATAAATTAATTCCTCCTTCCCCTTAGAGTCTTTGATAAAACACCTGATAAGTAGTGTAGACTCTTTCACTGTAAAGGAATTTTCTTGAATGGATGATGACTTAAGACAATTGGACCCTGGTTAGGGCTTGGGGGTCTTTTTATGCAATGGTGGCTAATGCTCCAATGGGTGCTTATTGAAGATGGGTTCTTACCTATAAGCCATCTGTCTCATCCGAATAGGTAAGTTGACTCCATTTTTATCATTACTGTGCTTATGTTCTTAAAGAATCGGCTCCCCTCTGATTTACTTGAAAGGAATAGTATTGCTTTGCATCATTTGTTGTGGATTTTTAATATTGTTTTTCTCAGCTAGGAAACATACCAGTTTTTTCCTGGCCTGTCTGTAAAGGTAACTTATATTCTTGTGATGTTTTTACTAGGATGAACTTTATAGATTAATAAATATAATGCTATTCCTGGCTAGGTTTTGTGAAACCATGTGACAGCATTGTCTTGAAGTGGCCAATTACTGAGCCTCTCCACTAGTTAATAATGAGAAAATGAAGAGAAGTAGATTGTTAGATACATACTGGCTTTGACCTACTCTTTAAACTATTGATTCTAGGCACTGATTTTCATATGCTATTGATACAGGAGACTGTTTGGAGGTATAGTAAGCCAATTATCAAATATAAGGTACTGAGTACTCATCCTGTAGCACATTAAAATAATTTTGTCCTTCCTAAGACTTTTAGAGGAAGCAGAAAATAGTTTCCAAGAAGAACTTCTGTTTGTCAGTTGATTAGAAAAAATGGAGGATATGTCCACTCTTCCTTTAAAAGAGTTGATGTTTCTTAGAGCTTTGGAAATAGAAAATGAAATGCCCTTGACCATCGGGTCATCAATTTCAGAGGCTGTCATTTTCTGGGTAGAGTTCAAGGTTTGTTGTGTTTGGTGGTCATTTGTAGCTTCCTCTGAGTAGAATAGATTTTCAAGTCATAAACCAGCAGGCAGGTATCAAACTGAATGTGAAAATCAATGACCCATCATAGTTATGAGCATGTAGATGATGGTGCCTTGATGAGTAGACCATTGCAGGGAAGGACATGCTTGAAGAAGAACAGACAAGGTTGGCTTTATTTATTCACTTCTCTCTGCCTTCTACTCCCACCACCCCAATCTGCCATTCAAATGTATCAGCGAATTTAAGTCAAGTAATAATCTGTGACTAATCTATATGCAGCTTCTAAGTCACTTCCTCCGTTTTAGTTTAGTAGAGGCTTCTAGTCTACATTGAACAACTTCCCTCCCTTCACAGAGATCCCTCCTGCCATCCTCATTTACACAGAGTGTGCCTTATGTCTTCATCCTCCCAGCAGCTTCTTGTGACCTTGGAGCTCTGTTGGTTATTTGTAACAATACCTACTGTTTCTGGAAACACTTTCTATTTTCAGGAGCTGTGGTAGCATTTTTAAACCTTGTCTAATAAGATCCTTTGGAGGTATCTATGAGCTGGGCATGATGATTCCCATTTTATAGATAATAAGGCAGAACTTCAGAGAAATCAAGTAAAATTATTTCAGACCAGATCTGTATTCTCAGCTACAGCACAAAAATTAAATTTAGAGACTCAAACATTTTACCCAGTGAAATGCCCTTCTCAGAAGTGAATTGTAAAATTGTAAAATTTTTTAGCTTTTTTTTTTTACTTTTTAAAATAAGTTTAGCTTTTTAAAATAAAATTTTAATTTTAGAATAGTTTTAGACTTAAAGAAAAGTTGTAAGGATGGTAACAGAGAACTCCCATATACCCTGAAACCAGTTTCTCCTACTGTTAGCATCTTATATTAGTATGACACCTTTGTCACAACTAACGAATGAATATTGCTACATTAGTAGTCATAAATTACTGTAATTTATTTGAGTTTCTTTTAATTTTCCCCTAATGTCCTTTTGCTGTCTCAGAATCCCATCCAGAATTCCACCATTTCATTTAGTTGTCATGTCTTCTGGACTTGGACAGTTTCTCAGACTTTCCTTGTTTTTGATGATCTTGACAGTTTTGAGGAGTACTGATCAGATATTTTGTAGAATGTCTCTTAGTATGGGTTTGTAGGATGATTTTCTCTGGGATCTCCTTTGACTGTTAAATAAACGCATGATAGCATCATCAGGAAAATTTCTTGAATCAGCTTTATATTGCCAGAGCCAAGGCATACAGATGAGGGATGAATTCTTCTGTGCTACTCCAGGGTCAGTTTTAAATGAGCCATTTAGGAAAAGTGTGCATATGTACAGCAAGGTCAGCTACATTGTTTTGAAAGAATAAATAGAAGGACACATTTCATAAGAAAGCCTTCACCACAGAAATCTCTCTCTCTCTCTCTCTCTCTCTCTCTCTCTCACACACACACACACACACACACACACACACACACACACTATTTATTAAAAAGTTAAAAATTTACAGAAAAATAAGGTAGGTGAGGCCATGATTTCAGTTAATGATAAAACTGTTATTGTAAATAGCATGTCCATGGCCAACAAAAACAGATGTCCATATAACAATTTGGAGCCATCCAATGCATAAAGCAATTTGTAGATAATCTCCTCAGCAGATATAGTATCAAAAAGTATTCATTGTCAATTAGATGTACATCCAGGCTGTATGTCTAATTGACCAGTTAATTTCCAGGCTGTCTGTCTCAGGAGCTACTAAAAATGGCTTAAAATGGAGCCCTTGGCACCACACCTCCGAATGACCTAATGTTGATAAACAGAAGAACAGATTCCTCTGCTTGTTCAAGGAACATAGAGTTCAATGTGCTGCGTTCTGTATGCAAAATCAGGTGCCTCATCAAGCTGTTGTTGACTCCATCTGAATTGGTAACATAATGGTGTATTAATGTATCATCCCCGTTTGAATGACTGGCAACTAAGATTATTATTTAAAAAAAAGACATAGTTCACAAAAAAATTGAAGACATGGATATGAGACCCCAAATGTTCAATCACGTCAAAGAAAACAACCTTATCAGTGAAGCTTGTAAAATGCACCTGATTTTGGTCATTTGAGTGACTGACAAAGTCCATCTCTGTCTTTCTTCTTCAGTTCACAGCTTCCAGGAGATTCCGTCTCAACTCTTGGTGTCCATTTAGAAACTCCTTACAGCTTCACGACTGGACCATGTTTATTGTCTCCCACTCTGATGACTACACATAAAAATTACTATTCCAATTTCTTTTTAAATGAGGAAACAATATGCATTAGAATAAATAGACAAGATTCATTATAATAGGATTAAGATATTTTTAAGCAGCAGTCAAGGTGATTTTTCTCAACACCCTACTGACAGTGATGGGTTCCTGTACGCATTTTTCTGCCCCCAATTCCCAGTTGTCCGTGGCTGGAGGCGTGGCCATTATACTAGAATGTAGCCAGAGAAAGAGTCAGAAGAAGTGGGGGCCTCTGACGGTTGAGCAACATGAGGGCTTTATCTTCCATTAAGGGGTCTAAATTTTCTTATGGGACTTGGGTTTTGAAACCCCTCATTTTCTGGAAGCCTGCACTATATCAGAAGTTGGAAACAGTCTGTTATTGATTGCAGCTGTGTCCTTGTTTGGCGGAGGACGAAGGGTGTAGAAAGCAAATGTAGTCCCATTTGGCAAGGACACATTCCAGGTGAACAACAATCAGGAAAGATGCCTAGAGGCAAGGTTACAAGCCACAGAGACAGAACTGACAGTCTCAGGATAGATAATAAGTGCCTTGTCTTTTAAAACGAATCTCTTTCTCAAAACTATTGGGAACCAAAACCAGCTTCCTATGTACTCAGATACTCTTTACCTATTAGGACACAGGGCAAATGTGTACGTGTGTGTGTGTGTGTGTGTGTGTGTGTGTACACATGCATTACAAGCCCTTAACAGATTTGCCCAACCTCCATACACACTTGTGTTTCAGAGTTTCACTGTATGCCACACATATTATCAAACGCTCTCTCACTTAATTTAGAGAAAACAAGTATCAATGTGTTTGTGCTCCTTTACGCATATCCACACCTGAACTGGGCCTGTAGACAGGTATTTGGGGATTATTAACCTTGGAGGTGTTAACGACTCACAAAACCCCAAAAAGTTCTTGATGCGATGATTTGTCCTTCGGGTGAGGCACAAGTTTGAAATTTTTCCTGCAAGGTTTGAGTTATTTATCTATTGAGGACTTAATTGCCAACTCAGCAAGCACATCACAGTGGAGTTTTGTGGTAGAATAGTAACTCTTAGGATAGAGTAGTGTCTTGGTTTCTTTGTTAAAAACAAAAAGTCCTGCAATGTATTCCATTTGATGGACTGGGAATGGAAATGGAAGTCAGGAAGACTTTGGGTCAAATGTGGAAGGTTATACATAGGTGTGTATCTTATCTAAAACTGAATAAGGGAATTTATAACGTGGAAACTAATCAGAGCCAAGAGAGCTAAGGAAGAGGCAATAGGAGACAAAGGATAGTAACAGAATTTTGAAAAATGGATTAAGTGGATTAAGGGCCAATAACTGATTTACAGAGCAGAAGAAGTTACATGCTGAGTGCCCACAAATGCAGGTACTGCATGATTAAGACACTGAGTATCTTGGCAAGTGGGAGAAAGGCACAGGACTAAAGACAGATGGATTGATAGAAAATGTAGTATGCATCTGGACTCCCAGGTCCTTTTCTCTAACTCTTACAGCTAGATAGTTTCTCCCTCACTTGCCCTCGACACACACACACACACACACACACACACACACGTACACACATGCATGCATGCAAGTTTATTCTTTAGAGAAACTTAACCACAGGAGAAGAATCAAGCAAAACAGAAGTGAACCAAGTGTAGTAGGAAGAGTGGTTGACGGTGAAGCTGAAAATGGAGAAGGAGGAGCTACGTGAAAGCCTGCAGAACTGAAGGTCCTTCAGGTCGCTTTCTCTCCCGTCTTAGGATCTTCACAGGTATGCATACAACCTTGAGTAAGAAATGGAAGGATTTGTTAGTAAAGAAACTGGGCGTCTCTATGGAAAAGACTTACAGATATTGGTGCCTGTAATGCAGGGGACCCTGCAATGAAAAAGCCAACTCAGGGGTTCCTGGGTGGCTCAGTTAGTTAAACGTCCAACTTTGGCTCATGTTATAATCTCACAGCTTGTGAGTTCAAGCCCCATGTCAGGCTCTCTGCTGACATTGTGGAGCCCATTTCTGAGCCTCTATCTCCCTCCTCCCCTCCACCTTCCTCGCCCCCACTCATGCATGTGTGCACTTTCTCTGTCAAAAATAAATAAACATAAAAAAAGAAAAAGCCAACTCAGGGCTCAATCACCCTATGGTAAAAGGCTGCCAGTCAAGAAGCCCTACCTACTCACACAAAATTAAAATTTTAGTAACTCATCCATATACTGCCTGAATTCTGGTGAAAACCTTCAACATGAAAGATGGAGACTTTCTGGAACCACCCTGGAAAACAGTAAGGAGGATTCTCAAAAAATTAAAAACTACCCTATGATCCAGCAATTGCACTACTAGGTATTTATCCAAAGAATACAAAAATACTGATTGAAAGGGGCACATGCACCCAATGTTTATAGCAGCACTATGAACAATTTCCAAATTATGGAAGGAGTCCAAATGTCCATCAACTGATGAATGGATAAAGAAGATTTGGTATATTTATATAATGGAATACTACTCAGCAATGAAAAAGAATGAAATCTTGCCATTTGCAACAACATGGATGGAACTAGAGTATGTTATGCTAAGCTAAATAAGTCAGTCAGAGAAAGACAAATATCATATGATTTTACTCATATGTGGAATTCAAGAAACAAAACAGATGAACATAGGGGAAGGGGAGGAAAAATAAGAAAAACAGAGAGGGAGGCAAACCATAAGAGATTCTTAAAGAAATAACAAACTGAGAGTTGCTGGAGGGGAGATGGGTGAGGGGATGGCAAAATGGGTGATGGGTATTAAGGAGGGCACTTGTTGGGATGAGCACTGGGTTCCTATGTAAGGCATGAATCACTGGGTTCTACTCCTGAAGCCAAGACTACACCATATATTAACTAACTTGAATTAAAAAAATGATAAATAGAAAAAAGGAACTGGGATGAGAGTGATGTGAATGGGCAAAGAAATGCAAGGAGCTGAAGAAAACACACATATTTATCTCAGGGAGATAACAAGGATATGTGTTCCTGCTGGGAACAGGAGCAGTCAAAAAAATAAGGTAAGACTCTTGGTACTTTAAAAAAAAAGCCATGATTGATAAAAATAAAGTTTTCAGTTCAAAATTTTGAAAATAAAGTTGAAGTAATGCTCTAGAAGACAACAAAAACCAATGAAAAGAAAATTCAAGAAAAAATGTAAGGAAATTAGAAATTCAATGTAACATTTAAAAATCCAACATGTAGAAATTTTGGAAGAAAAAAAGGGGAAGGGATCAAATTCTTGAAGAAGTAATAAAAAATGCATAGAACTGAAGTACATGAGTTTCCAAATTGAAGTGGTTTGTGGCATGCCCAATGATGAGCAGAAGAAAGCCCTACATCAAACATATTATGATAAAATTTCAGATACCAGGGATACAGAAAAGATCCCCAAATAAGAATGAAGCTGGGTTTCTGAGGAAAAACACTTGAATCTAGCCCAAAAGACAACAAAAGGGCATCATAAAAATTCAGAGGAAATATGTTTTTAACTTTAAATCCCAAATCCTGCCAGATCTTGATCAAGTGGGAGCATAGAATTAAAAATGTTTTCATATATGCAGGGACTCAAACATTTTACCTCCCAGGCCCTGTTGCTTAGGAAAGTGCTGAAAGGAAGAAAGAAAAACCCAGAAGACTTGAAAGGCCATTAGTATAAAGATAAGATGAAGTAAAGTCCTGAAACAGATAGTGAGCTGGCCTAAAAGGCAACTGCTCAGATTGAGCAGGAAGATGAGGGGTCCAGAAAATAGCTGATAGGTTATTGGATACATTTGACCATGTGGAGAATAGTGTGGGTGCGCACGTGTGTGTGTGTGTGCGCGCGCGTGTGTGTTTTGGGTAGGGAGGGAGAATAGATCTACTAGAGTCATAAGGAAGAATTAATGATTGGCACCTAAGAAGATTAATCAAATGAATAAAGCAAGACAACTATAAACTCCAGGAAAAAACAAAAGTTATTCAAGAAAAGAAGCTTTGCTTAGTCTGTAAAATATAAACACACAGTATGACTCAACCACAAAATGTGGACAGAAATATCTTTAAAGGACAAGCATGTGGGCAAGACCATGTGTGTCAGTATCTGTGAGGAGGAGAGCTAACCTTTATGTACCAGGATATAAGTAGTGAGTGTCTCAAATTGATACATGAAACAATGGAATCAGCACATTATGAAATTATGGAGGTATCTTCTAGAAGAAACAACTAAAAGAGTCAAAAGTGGTTGTTATTGGGAAACAGAACTGCCATTTTCTTTTATAAACCTTTACTGTTATTTGGCTTTTTAAATGTTTATGTATTGCTTTGATAAAAAATCAAAATAGTTAAAAAATAAAAGGCATTGATAAAATTTGTAAAAAGATATTGAATAGGTCTACATAATTGACTGGTTCTTATCCAAAAAATAGAAGTCCATGATAAAGTAAAAAGTAGGATATACTGTATTAAAAAAAAAAAGCATCTGAAGATGTCACTTACAATATTCAGTTATACTTTGTGAATTTTATTGGGGCAGGAGATGAAAAATATAATGACTTTTTCACATTTGGAAATTCTTGAAGATCTTTGATTATATCCCTATGAATGTCAAAGATTTATTGAACTAAATCCAAACTAACAAAGCAGATAAATTATGAATCGATTTTTGGCATCAGGAAAAATTTCTTCGTTTATTGAAGTGTTTGTGAGGACTTCTTTAAATATCAGCCTCCCCTGGTACGTTGAAGTGTTAGTGGATATCAACCTCCAGCAAAGAGTCTAGGGAAGATCAAAAGAAGGAGTAAATCTAAAGAGCTAGGAGTTATTGCTACTCCTTGATTTGTAGAGAGATGAGACACAGCAGCTCTGGCACTGTAGTGAGTTAACAGCAATAGACTTCCTTCCCCAAAGTTTGATATCTATGCTACTTGTGAGGAGCAGACCCGCTGCTTTATTAAGCAGGCTGCGTATTTACAACTGTTGAATGCAAAGACCAAACGTGAACTTTCTCAGCTTGAGTTGGAAACTGCTGAGATTAAGAAACTTCCAAATCACCGAGAACATTTTTTTAAAGGAAACAAAAATCAATCCCCTTGAACAAAGTTAAAGGTGAACTTATGTCACTTTTGAACAATTTCCAACCCTTCTTGTTGCAAAAAATAATGTAACTGTGGGAGTTGCCTTTACTGGCAGGAAAACAGCAACATGTACTAAGTCTTGAGGGGGTAAACATAAAGGGTAGGTTGCCATCTTGCAGCCTCATTAGGCAAAGCTCACTGAAACTGAGTCCCATTCTTTGAATGGATGGTTACACACAGCCCCTTCTTTATCACCAAGCCTGAAAATGCATCCTCTAGTTATAAAATGAAAGAGCTGTTTAAAGAGCAAGGTTGCACACAGCTCCCTCCTGGTGCATTTTCTCATTTTTGTTGACTTCCAGAAAGCTACCTACCACCTTCACCATAAGAATGTCCAGCACATCCTAATGAATGCTCAAGGCATCCTCTCTGAGGTGGGGCCAGATGGCTCCCTTGGGGTGTTTGGGGGTAAAGAAGGACAAGAACATCGAAGCAGCAGCCTCTTTTGTTGACATTCCAGAACAGAAGGACATTTCAGTCTTTGAGGCATCTCCTCAGGGTGAGAAGATTCCTGTGTAACAGGAGGGAGGCCGGCAGTGTTGTGTAGTATCCGGATTTATGCAGCGCTGGTGAGATCTGAAGATGTCTCCTTTTTCAGTGTTGAAAGGACACATGAGCCCCAAGCAGCAGCTGGGTAGCCTTTTGTTGCATGGACCCTAAGAAGAGGCTTCCCTGCTTTTTTCTCCTTGCGAAGCCTGGGTGGCCCCCTGCTCTTCTCACTAATTCCAGAGGCCCTCACAGATGCCGAGGCCAGCGGCCCAAGGTTGCTGACAAAATTCCGTAGGAGAAGAGTTTAAATGATTTGGGATGATGATTCCTTGCTTTACTGCTGAATATTGGTAATAGTAACCACCTCATGGGGCTGTTGTGAGGATTAAAGGAGTTATTAATTAAATGGAATGTATTAGAACAATGTGTGGCTCAATAGTGTCAGCCATCATTAGTACTGATAGTTGTGGTAGTATTTGAAAGTTCAGTGAGGACGTAAGAGTGAAACTACAGTTTACCTAAGGAGGCAGCTGGGTGACTGGACTACTGTTTGTTATTACCTGATTGAAGTAAAGTGTCACAGGTCTAAATGAGGACTTCTGTACTGGAGGAAACAGGTCAACAGAGCCCTGCAAACAGCTCAGAGGGGTTATGAAAACCAAATCTATCAGAAGTCGGATGTTGGTTACAGAATCGTTGGATGTAGGAAGATAAATATTATCCATTTATTCATTTTGAGATTTTCATCCAGAGTCTTATTTAGTAGTTGAGAATATTGTGGCATCAAGAGGTTAGATCAGGGGCATCTGGGTGGCTCAGTCAGTTGAGCGACTGACTCTTGATTTGGGCTCAGGTCATGATCCCAGAGTCATGGGATCAAGCCTCATGCTGCATGCCGAGAATGGAGACTGCTTAAGATTTTTTTCTCTCTCTCCCTCTTCCCCTGTCCCCTACTCTCCTGTTTGTGTGCCCTCTCTCTCTCTTAAAAAAAAAAAGAGGTTTCAGCCGTAGCAATCTCTTACTCGGCACATCCCCAAAGGCAAGGGAATTAAAAGCAAAAGTGAATTACTGGGACCTTATGAAGATAAAAAGCTTCTGCACAGCAAAGGAAACAACCAACAAAACTAAAAGGCAACCAACGGAATGGGAAAAGATATTTGCAAATGACACATCGGACAAAGGGCTAGTATCCAAAATCTATAAAGAGCTCATCAAACTCCACACCCGAAAAACAAATAACCCAGTGAAGAAATGGGCAGAAAACATGAATAGACACTTCTCTAAAGAAGACATCCGGATGGCCAACAGGCACATGAAAAGATGTTCAACGTCGCTCCTTATCAGGGAAATACAAATCAAAACCACACTCAGATATCACCTCACGCCAGTCAGAGTGGCCAAAATGAAGAAATCAGGAGACTATAGATGCTGGAGAGGATGTGGAGAAACAGGAACCCTCTTGCACTGTTGGTGGGAATGCAAATTGGTGCAGCCGCTCTGGAAAGCAGTGTGGAGGTTCCTCAGAAAATTAAAAATAGACCTACCCTATGACCCAGCAATAGCACTGCTAGGAATTTATCCAAGGGATACAGGAGTACTGATGCATAGGGGCACTTGTACCCCAATGTTTATAGCGGCACTCTCAACAATAGCCAAATTATGGAAAGAGCCTAAATGTCCATCAACTGATGAATGGATAAAGAAATTGTGGTTTATATACACAATGGAATACTACGTGGCAATGAGAAAAAATGAAATATGGCCTTTTGTAGCAACATGGATGGAACTGGAGAGTGTGATGCCAAGTGAAATAAGCCATACAGAGAAAGACAGATACCATATGGTTTCACTCTTATGTGGATCCTGAGAAACGTAACAGAAACCCATGGGGGAGGGGAAGGAAAAGAAAAAAAAAAAAAAAAAAGAGGTTAGAGTGGGAGAGAGCCAAAGCATAAGAGACTGTTAAAAACTGAGAACAAACTGAGGGTTGATGGGGGGTGGGAGGGAGGGCAGGGTGGGTGATGGGTATTGAGGAGGGCACCTTTTGGGATGAGCACTGGGTGTTGTATGGAAACCAATTTGACAGTAAATTTCATATATTAAAAAATAAAAATAAAATTAAAAAAAAAAAAAAGAGGTTAGATCAGCCATAGAGGGACGTATGGATCGGGGTCTTACATTGCATCACAAATGATAATTATAATAACAGTGATGATGATGGTGATAATATAGCAAAGTCATTCAGATCCTTCCCTTGATATTTTTTCTTAGGTAAGTTACCTAAACTCCCCAAGCCTTGATTTTCTTATACATGTGAAACATGGTTAAGTATGGTAACTGCCTCGGAATTGTGACGATTAGGAAAAGATCTAAAACTTATAGGGTGCTTGACACAGAGCCAAGGTAACTGCCTAATAAATGTTAGCTACTAAGAGGAGGTTCCCTTGCAAAAGGGATTCCAAGTTTTCCAGTTTCCAAGGAATGCAAATAGTATTGTACACTAGGATTTGAACACAGAGCTCTCAGACTCCAAAGCCCACTCCCGAAATGTACCAAAATGTAGGCAACTTCAATACAAAGCAGAACTGAGGCAGAGACAGATGGGAAAAGGATTCTAGGTCTGTGTTTTAGGTGTCACTTAAATGCTCACATTCGATTCTAAACTTAAGAGAGTGAGTTAAATTCTAAACTTGGCATTGTGGTTGCAACGGGCCACTAAATATGTTGCCAGGTCTCTTGGACTTCTTCTGGGTGGGTCACCTGAGTTGTTAGAATTCTCCTGTTCAGTGCACATGGGTGTCCAAGGGAGAAGGCAGATTGAGACTGACCCAGAAGGGTTTGAAAGTGGAAAGTGAGAACTGGCCTCTGACCTGTAACTATGATGCCCCAGGCACTCACTTAGCATGTGACAGCCATGGCCTGTTTGGCAAAAGTCTTCTTTTGTTAAGGAAGAGTAGGAGCAACCCCTCTGGGAAAAGATGGCAGCTGTCCAGTAGAAAGGGAAATCAGGGTTCAGTAATAGCAATTGCTGCAAAACTGGGCCCTGAAGAGGTGAAAGCATCTCTCATGTGCAATTCAGCAATACACATCCTAGGGACAGGGTTAGATCCACAAACTTATAATAGCGTAATTCTGGAGATTTGATGCCTTCCCCACAAATGCAGGCGTCCCTACCCTACGTTAGTTCAGCATCCATTCATTCAACAAATACTTCTGCATACCAAGTGGGTTGTAGGCACTGAGGGTACAGTAGTGTTTGTTGTTTTATTAATGTGGACAAAGTTCACGGATCTTACATTCTAGAAGAGAAGATAGGCAACAAACAAGTAAAGAAATATAAAATTCTGGGATATGGTGTGAAGAAAAAGTAAGCAGGGTAAGGAAGAGAAAATGTTATAAAACTGGGCTGGCAGGGAAGGGCTTTCTGATGCGTGACCTTTGATCAGAGACAGATGGGAATAAGTGAGCAGATGTCTGGGGAAGGAGAATTCCAGGCAGAGGAGACAACTACAGAGTCCCTAAGGCAGATATATGCGGGTGTAGCAAGGGGCCTGGGGTAGTCAGAACAGAGAGAACAGGAAGGAAAGTGCAGGAGAGAAGATCAGGCAGGAAGCAGGAAGCAGTGCATGTAGATTTTGATGGCAGGGAAGCTTGACTTGTATTCTGAGATCAGTCTGTCTTTTCACTTATGTTTTCATAGTATTACTTCATTTAAGATGAGGCCAGAATGTTGGGTTCCTAAATGTGCCCAAAGAAATAGTCTAACAGTGCTGAAAAGGAGAATATGAAGAGGAGGAGGGGGACCTTACAGGAGGGGTTGTGTTTACATCCCTTCAAATTTTAAATGAATGTTATTTCTGCACTTTAGAAGTCCCTCTTAAAGCACAATGGCATAGCTGTCCATCAACCCTTCAACCCCTCTCAGCTGTGGGGATGGAGAAGGAGGAGGAATAGTGACTTAGAGAATTCAAAATAAGCAGGAGTTCATTGGACCAGTGTCTGAGAAAATCATTTAGAAGCAGTGGATATAAAAATTAACTTGTGTCCATGGCTGGGCAATAGAAAAAGGAGGCAGGAGCCCAGTGGTTGTCCTGGGAAAGCTATGCCAGCCAGTATTTAAAAACTTCCTAAAAATGGTCCACAAAACAGATAATCCATATGTGAATTGCAGGTAACTGAAATTCGGCAACAGTAAGACAGTAATTGAGTTGAAACAACCTCCAGAGCTTATGAAGCGATTTACAAAAGAAAACAGATTAGCTTATGCCTTCTAAAATGGGCGAGTGTCTCAGTAACCATCAGTGCAAAGGCCTTGGGAGGGAACACAGCAGGCTTTAGCCGTTTCCTCCCCATCGCTCCACCTGCTGTAAAAATGTATCCTCTGGATTGTCGATGAGAAACAGCTTTGTCTTTGACTCAGACTCCTCCTCATCCTGTGCCCTTGATGTGGAGGAACCTCAGGTATCATGACATCTTTGGACGTTTGAATCTCCGGGCCACCAATGGGTGGATACTTCCATGTCATCGTGCTGAGTCCTGACGCATAGGTACTGAGGGTGCAGAGCCTCGACTGTGGAACAGGACTGCCCGTATCTGGATCTTGGCACCGAATCCTGGCTCTGTATTTGCTGCTTGGGCTTGGACGCACCTACATTTCCTCATTCATAAAATAAAGGGAAAAGAACAGTGCACCTATAAGAGCTCACTGCAAATACACTTGTACACACACACACACACACACACACACACACACACACACAGTAGTGCTTGATACAAAAAGTTCCATGATCAGTGCTGTTTGCTCGTACTGTTAATGATATTGACTATAGTTTTCTTATTTTTCTTTCTTTAATTCTTTCCTTCTCATTCTTCTTCCTCTTCAGACTTCTTTTTTTTGCATACATGTCTTCTTTTTTTTCTTATCACCATTAACCCTCCTCATGTCATTATTATGACTGTATCCCAGGAATAAGCTGTAGACTCACTTACTTTGATAAATAATGTGGCATGGTGGTGAGTGGGAATGTATGCATGGTCAGTGTTAGTACTTTATAGATGATAAAAAACTTGAGCACACCTTTTTATCACCCCTTGTCCAGAAGGGAGGTAGGTGGAGACAGGGACAAGGGAACAGAGGCGTTGTGTAGAGGAGGAAGGAGGGGAAGGTGGGAAGGGAAGGGTGAGAAGAGCCACAGAAAGCCCTTAAGGGGACATCCCACGGCGTAAAGAACATACACGTGCAATCATCTCCCAGGGTGCATTATCATCTTGTGAAGGGGCAATTTATCCTTGATTATCACCACTACTCTGATTAACCTAAAATGTGAACGTGTGCTTCAGAAAGGCCTGATTTTGCATGAAAGAGGTCCTTACGGGCCACCAGATAGGCTGGAAAGATGTAAAATGCAGTCGGAGGTGGAGACCAAGAGGAAAGAAAGCCTTTAGGGAAATCGGATGAACAGGTTGATACAATATCAACTAATGGGCTGCCACGGAGGCAGATAAAAAGCATTAACTCACACGAAGAAAGTCAGGAAATGCTCCACCTTTTGAGGAGCGGCTGCATCATCTTCACCGTGACAAGCTGCTGTGTATCTGGCTGGCAGCATGTTGTAAAGTGCTGAAGGGCATTGATGAGAGTGGAATATCCTTATGGTTTCAGGTGACACCAGGGAGAGAAGTTGTCATCTGGAACTGGGGAGATGGATCTGAAACCCAGATGGGACGAACTGACCCAACACGCGGTGAGAAAGGCATGAGTGCTCTTCTGGGAGAGGTAGAGAGACAACCAGGCTGGCCCCTGACTTGTTTATCCCGCTGAGCCCTGACGAACTTCATCGGTCTGAGGACAAGAGCATGCCTCACACACACCTAATGCCTGTGTTCCATGACCCAGGACAGAAAGAGTGCGTTCTGCCCCGTCCAACCATGGGAACTTGAGCACAGTGCTTATCCTTTCAAGGACTCAGCTGCCTTATCTGCAAAACGGGTGATAGAAGAGTGACTTCAGATCAGGTTAGTGTTATTAATGATATCCTTTGGAAGCCATCAAGGACAAAGGCATGAAGGGATGGGGAAGGTGGGGAAGTGTTGTGTTCCAGCTTTGCTCACAATTATGCCTGCCTCATCCAGAATAGCTCTCTTACTTACATGAATGATGTGATTGCACTACGGGCGATGTTTGGTCTTAAAAAGGGTTTCAAGGTAAGGTTGGAAACCCATTGGTTCCGCCATCTCTAGATTGCTTTGGCCTCATTTTCTGTTTCTCATGAGGTGACATGAGAGTATATTGTGCTGAAAACATGCTAGAGAAAAGGACCTAGATAAAAGTAAATTGGAAAAACGAGTCTGCCAAGGATGCAAGGGCTTTGGCTCAGGGGACCCTCAAGTCCTGCTTAAGAAGCAGCAGTGGAAAGGTTCTGCACCAGAGGGGGTCATTTCCTCCTGCCTCCTTCACATTGATCTCTCTCAAATGCAGAACTAATCCTGACTGCTTCAGATCATGGGCAGAAACCTGTTTAAAGAGCCTATTTCTTGTTAAGAGTGTGTTATGTAGGCTGTAATTTAAAATATATCACCCAAGACAGTATGATAAAAACAGGTGCTGCTAGCTGCACCTAATTGGACACACATCGCCGTGTTGGTTTGCTATAGGGACGGTTGCTACAAGCATCTAGCTCTCTTTATCTCTAGCATCTCCAGCGACACCAGAGTTTCAGATATTAGCATGTTGTTATAGATGGGTTTGCAATGATGAAATTGCTGGTATTCAAAATATGTGGATTCTAGAAATATTATAAATATTATAGAAACCTAGGGGCACCTGGATGGTTCAGCATCTAACCCTGGATTTCGGCTCAGGTCAGGATCTCACAGTTCATGAGTTGAAGCCCTGCATTGGGTGCTGCTCTGACAGGGGGGAGCGTCCTTGGGATTCTCTTTTCTCTGCCTCTCTCTTCCCCTCCCCCGTTCATGCTTGCTCTTGCCGGTGCATGCTGTCTGTCTCAAACTTAAAGGAAACCCTAATGGCACTTGCACAGAGCATAACAATCGGGGGAACCCCTAGTCTGTACTGTTCACAGTGGTGTCTGGAGTTTGATTCTGAGACTGTCCTTTGTCTAGCAATCAATTCTGGGATCGTCTGATTCATTTTCTGAGGTTAACTGAATCTCTGCTTCCGGAACACTGCCACTTTTGGTTTATACACAGGTACGGTGACAACAATTAACAGGGCAAAGATCTGGGACCTCATTCAGTTTCTAGAGTATGACTGTTTTGTTCTTTTACTAATAAACTCTCACGAGTGGCCAACTTTGGTTTGAGGTCTGTTTCCAAAAGAACCTGGAAGCAAAGTTTTGGGGCAGAAACTTCTACCTTTGCTACTCAGAATGTGGTGTATGCAGCCAGCAGCATAGGCATCACCTGGGAGTTTGTTAGAAATACAGAATCAGGCCCACCCCAGATGTACTGAATCAAACTCAGTATTTTAATAGGATCCCAGGCGATTTGTGCACACATTAAAGTTTGAGGAGTTCTGTTACAGGCTTCACCTACCTCCGACTTTAGATATTTATTGATACTGAAAAGAATCTAATAACTGGAAGCATGAGATGGGCTTAGGCCACTTTGCAACAGAAAGCGAGAAGGAAAATTTCTGAGGACGTTATGCTACGGGCCCTCTGTGAGAGCTTGGAAGGAAGGGGAGGAGAGAAGCAGGGAAGGAAGAAAAGCTTAATAGAAGTTGCAAAGTCAGATACTGGTAGGGACAAGGCCGGTTAGGGAAACAAGAAAGGTGGGAGGGATGGGAGCCATGCAAACCTGAGAATTCATGCCTCTTTCCAAGTCAGCTCCCGTTCCTCAGCCTGGACCCTTGGCGCACGGAAACATGGGCCTCATGTTGTCAGACCTTCTGACTTTCTTAGAAGCCCAGAATCTACATTTTAATGGAAAACTCCATGATTTTTATTCATTGAGGCCCGATAGACTAAATCTAATTCTATCAGCTAATAACAGCTGAGCTTACTCAGTCACCAACTCCTTAAAAGGGTCCGTGGCAAGTCCCTTCTCCTCTCTGTATTTCTATTTGTGTGTTCCTTTCATAGGTTATTATTAGAGAACATGTAATTTCCCAAATCCATTAGAATAATAATGATGTGCTTGGGAGACCCGAACCAAAGGCTCTGAGAATACATTGCTGATTTCAGCTGGAGTTGATCTCCTTGGAAGGCTGTCAACGTGCCGCTTTCTAACAGGGTCTTGATTTTCTGTTGGCAAACTCAAGGGTTCAGAAAACACCCTGCTTAACCATGCATTACTGTCTGAACAGGTTGCTACTATAAGCTTTGCAACTTGGTGATGTACAACTGAGTTCAGATTTGAGGTGTTTGATTAATAGAGTTTTATTTCTCTAGGGAGACACAGGGCATTGGGGGGGGTGGTGAGCGGTGGCAGGAGGTGGGATTGCTCAGAATCCCCAGGTGAAGGTAGTAAGTTGCTTCCCCGGGGATGTGCCCCAGAATGGTATGATTTTCAAGGTATCGTCTAAAGACCACCTGCATTAAAATGACTTGCAGTGCATGTTTAAAATGCAGAATCCCAAGTATGATTCCAAATCTATTACATAAAAATCCAGGGAGTGAGACCATGAAAATAGTACTTTCAACAGATACCCCAGATCAGTTTTATGCATATTAAAGTTGTAGAGCTATTATAGCCTATGAATGAGATCATGTTAGGTGGTAACCAATTGTTCTCCATTTCTACGGAGGACAGCATAAACAGAAATGCACTTGACCTGCTGCAAAAAGAATTAGAATGTTTTGGAAGTGCCAGTAGGATTGGGATACTTGCATGATGCTGTTATGCCAATGAGAGAGCACTCCCGCCTTAGACTAGGTGTATGGTGTGCCATAACCCACTTCTCTAGAGGACAGTGCTCCCGTTTGTAGTGTTTTCCTGGTTCTGTGGGGCACACCCTCCCTTCATGGCCAATTTCATGCTATCAGTGTATCCTCACTGAATAGGGAGATGGAAACGACATGAAGAATAGGCTGTCACTAGCCTGTGCCAGCTGGCTCTAGCTCACCACAGACAGCCCCTAATGAAGTGGTCCCAGAGGGAAATTTAAGTACGGGGAACAATGGCATTGCTACATAAAAGAATAATACTGTCTTTTTTTTTTTTTCAAATAGAAATTTAAACCAAATACCAACATAGTTTGCAGTTTATAGACCTGGGCTGGGCTTCTCAGAATGTCCATATGAATCACCTGTGGGTCTTGTTAGACTACAGATTCCAGTTCAGTAGGCTGGGCTGTGGTCAGAGTCTTTGTTTCTCACAAGCTCCTAGGTGAGGCTGCTGATGCTGGACCAAGGACCACACTTTGAGAACCTCAGCCTAGAGTCCAAGCAAATTCACTGACTTTGCCCCCTTCCCTCAAATACCAATCAAAGCCTTAAATTTAACTATTCCAAGAGGTTGAAAGCCACACCAGTACCAGACTGAGAGCTCCAAATACTAGAAAAATTGTCCTGGTATTTGGCCAACCAGTTCCATAATGTTCTTCTTCTGGAATGGAATAATTAGAATAGGAAGGAAGATTTCTCTTACCTCGAGACCAGAATCAAAGGGAAATTCCCTGCCTTGGCAGGTATCTGAAAATGGGGATCATTAACAAAAGCTAACTCTGAAATCTGCTTTACTAGAGATGATTACAGACATGATACCTTGATTGCCCATAAAGACCATAAGGGACTTCAGAGGACCCGAGACGTCCAGTGAAAGTGGGGGTTCTGCCTCATGTCCGTCTTTTAGATCTACCACTTTAGGGTTCCTCAAACGTCTTTGAAGGGTTAGGACTGACTCTTGGGGCCAAGAAAACTAGCCTGTTACTGAAATAATAAATATTTCCTCCCATTGTCTGGACAGTAGAGTGTTTTTTATTGTTTATGGGTGTTAATCATTGTGCTAGATGTTTTATCTGCTTTTTCTCCAAATCCTTTACCATTCAGGCAGAGTCGGTAACATAATCCCCATTCTCAGGTGAGAAATTGAGGCACAGTGAGATGATATAACATGGCTGATGCCAAGGTATGAGTAAATGGTAGAGCCAGAATTTAAACCCAAGTTTGTTTCTCCTTTTTTTGTGTATGTTTGACCTTTCACTTCTTCTTACCTTTAAATTTTTAACAATAAGGGTTATACCCTTTCTTTTTTCTTTATTTCATCTTGGAGTACCCAGGTAAGTTGTATGTGTGTGTTTGTGTGTGCACACGTGTTTATATACACAAAAGTCTACACAAGATGTTTGTTTTTTGGGGTCTGATAACTGTGCAAGTGAAAATAAAATAAAAATGTTAAATCCACATTATTTTTATACTTATATGTTCATACCAGTCAATGTGCTGCAAAAAATTGCAATACTATTTTCTAGTTATTACATGTAATTTTCAATATGCAACTGATAGAATCCACGAATGATGTGCAAGAAATGTGTATGTGATGTGGTATGAGAACACACCTGGAGCACTCAGGGAGAAAGCAACAAACTCAACAGCAGAATGGAATTGGATAAGCTTTCTTCATTGCCGTGGGCAAAGAACTGAGGGACATTTAAAAGCCTGGCAAGTGCCTTGACCCAATGAGAAGTCTGAGGCAAGCCAAAGCTGAGGGGCCCTTCTCAGATCCCTACTCCTCAGACCCAGGAGTGTGGGCTCTACTTGGGCAAGGTGTAGATGACCTTGAGTGGCCCAAGGGGAAGGCTGCTTGGCTTCCTAGAGACCTCAAACTCAAGAGCCCCTCAGGAAAGGGAGTGACATTTCCTAGGTTTTAAAGAAAGAATCTCCATTCCATGGGTGCCAACAGTGTTCCTGGCGGCCTTTCACTGATGCTTGAACACAGCAGTGGTATTGAGGTTGTAGACTGCAAGTACTGAGGGATGGCTTCCCACCCCTTCAACATGCTGTGGGGTAAGAGGTACTTGTGTTTTGACATAAGAGCCAGCTCTGTCCACCTCTGATCTTTTTAAGTGTACCAGACGCTGTTGGAGAACAACTTGGCCAACACCTTCTCCTTCCTGGCAAAGCCAGCCTCCAGTGACCGTGGCTAAAATACCATATATCCCCTTGTTCGGCATCCCTTATGGCTACAGGCGGCATGTGACCTGTTCTGCCAAACGAGAGTTCAAGAGAAATGTGTTAGAGGGTCTGAGTAAAATTCTCTTTCCTGATGAAAGAGGTGTCACAGCAAGACATGTCCCATCCCCCTCTCCGTGTGGTGTTGGCAGTGTAAACAAGCAAAGCCTGGAACTACAACAGACACCATGCAATCATGAGACAGGAAGCTTGAAGACTAGAAGACAACACAACAGGGATGGAGGTGTGAAAAGATGGATAGAGCAAGGGTCCTTTTTATCTCATTTTATTTTATTTTAATTCCAGTTAACATGCAGGTGTTATATTAGTTTCAGGTGTACAATATAGTGATACAACAATTCTATACATTACTTAGTGCTCATCATGATAAATGTACTCCTAATCTCCTTCACCTAGTTCACCCAGCCCCCTACCCACCTCACCCCTTTGTTCTCTGTAGTTAAGAGTCACTTTCTCGGCTTGTCTCTTTCTTTTCCCCTTTGTTCACTTGTTTTGTTTCTTAAATTCCACATATGAGTGAAATCATGTAGTATTTATCTTATTCTGACTTCTTTCACTTGACATTATATTCTCTAGATCCATCCATGTTGTTGAAAATAGCAAGATTTATGTGGCGCCTGGATGGCTCAGTTGGTTAAGCATCCAACTTCAGCTCAGGTCATGATCTTGTGGTTTGTGGGTTCGAGCCCCGCGTCGGGCTCTGTGCTGGCAGCTCAGAGCCTGGAGCCTGCTTCGGATTCTGTGTCTGCCCCTCCCATGCTCATGCTCTGTCTCTCAATAATAAATAAACGTTAAAAAAATAAAAAAAAAGAAAATAGCAAGATTTCATTCTCTTTTTTATAGCTAAATAATATTCCATTGTGTATATGTGCACCACATCTTCTTTATCTGTTCGTCTAACAGTGGACACTTGGGCTGCTTCCATAACTTAGCTATTGTAAATAATCCTGGTATAAGCAGAGAGGTGCATATATCTCTTCAAATTAGTATTTTCATATTCTTAGGGTAAGTACTCCGTGCAATTACTGGATCAAATGGTAATTCTATTTTTAATTTTTTGAGGAACCTCTGTATTGTTTTCCAAGTGGATGCTCCAGTTTGCATTTCTACCAACAGTGTGTGAGGGTTCCTTTTTCTGCACATCCTCAGCAACATCTGTTGTTTCCTGTATTGTTGATTTTAGCCGTTCTGACAGGTGTGAGTCGATATCTCCTTGTGGTTTTGATTTGTATTTCCTTGATGAGTGATGTTGAACATCTTTTCATGTGTCTTTTGGCCATCTGCATGTCTTCTTTGGAGAAATGTCTGTTCAGGTCCTCTGCCCACTTTTAATTGGATTATTTGTTAGAGCCGGAGTCCGTGATACCATCATTAAGCTTGTGACCCAACCGTGGGGCCTAGACTTCTGGACTTCTTGTTCTGGGTGATAACTCGAAGTGTTTTTTTAAGTGTTTGTTTGGTCTTTTGTTACTTGTGCTTCAGGGCATCCTGAGTGACACACAAGTTCTACAGTCTCTCTAAATCTAAACTCTCTTGTCTGAAAAGTGAGGCTGGCACCACCTAGGAGAGTTGGGGATAATTTTATAATTGGATCTGCATAGGTCACCTGACATAATGCTGCCTCCGAGTAGGTACTCAGTACATTTTAGTTAAATGTGAAGAAAAATTAGGAGCATGAAGCACAGCTTTTGACCAAATATGAATATTGCCACAGCTATTTGATGAGGCTCCTAATGTATAGAATGAACAGTACAATGAATTTTTGCTTTGTATTGCTTTATGTTACCACTTGATTTATAAATGTATAAATATGCATTTATTCATTTTTATAAATAAACTACATTTATATATATTTTTTTCTGCTGACATCTTTTTCAACGCTTTGTTAGGGAGCAGACTATTTTCCTCTTTCTCTGGGGAAGGAGGTTTCTCACAGCAGAGTTTAAAGGCTCAGGAAACAGTCTGTTTACTTTCAATAGCCCTGCATTAAGAGCTCCCTCTACATCTATCCAGGCTCGTTTAAGCCTCATCCTATCAGATTTTCCTGGTAACATTTTCCAAGATTTTATAAGCTTCCACAGGCCACAGGCTTTACCAGAACCTTGCACAGGATGCTCACTGATCTAATATGAAAATATTGTGAAACCCATTTTCCTCCCAGATGGGGGAAATGCACTTGCTGGGGAAGCTGCCTCTCCTTTGTTTCCCCTCTCTTTGTCCCTTCAGAAGTGGCCACTCTCAGACTCTTGGGTGGTTGCTGAAATTGGCTTTATTTTTCCGCTTCTTAGAAAGCGATGAACTTGTCTGTGAAAATCATCTTCCATTGTCAGGACAACAATGGCTCTTGTAGCCTCCTCTCTGTCTTCAAGTAGAATTCAGAAAGCATTGGTCTCTTCCAATTCCACAGGGGCAGAAAGCAGCCAAGGTTTTGCTCCTAATGTGTCTGAGTAAAGTCCTCCTGTGTAAAAAAAAATGACCTGTCCTCACTGGGAATTTTTTTTTTTTTTTTTTTTTTTTTTGGCAGTACACTATACTCCAAGATGCAGAGACCCATCTCTTTGGTAAAAGTGACTGTGGCAGCTGGTCTGGCATAGGTTAGTGCTGAGTTGGGCAAGGGAGCCCCATTACACATACCCACATTTGCTATGTAGATAGAAGTCATATGATTGTCACATCTCCCTAAATTCAGAACCCAAATATTGCCCAAAAGGTAGCTTTCACAAGTGGTGTCAACTCCTGGAGGCAGAGACTCAATACTCACTTTCCAGAACATTCTAGAACATACCTACTCAAGCAAAACAGCTCCTTCAAGAGTGGCCCCAAAGCATGGTTCTTAAAAGCATTCATCTTACACTATGATGACCTGAATGTGAATCTTCTGTCAATTACTAGTTCCATGTCCCCAGGTCAAGTTCTTTCACCTCCACTTTGTGATTTGTAAATTGAGGGTTTTCATGAAGGCTACCTCCTAGTAGTGCCTGTAAAGGCAAGTTGATAACCACAAGGCACAGAAATCTGCACCTGTTATATACTGTTTTCATGAATTCTTTATAATCTCCTTAAGAGTTCTCGTTCATTCAGTAAATATTCTTGAGTGCCTATTATGCGCCAGGAACTGTTCTCATGCCAGGAACTATCCCCTTCCTGCTGATGTTCACAATGGTCCATTCACTTGAAAGAGTGTGGCTTGCTGGTCGGCTCTCCATCTCCTCCTATGAGCTGCTGTTTGAGCAGTTTCCCACAGAAAGCACGGCCTTGGCTGAAGAAGGCAGTCTACCCCCTACCAGGGATAGAACCCATTCTCAGTCACCTTTTGTGTTCTGTAACCAAACCTGGCTTGTGAGAGTGTCTCAGATCTGCTGAGCATTCTGGGAACCCAGGGCTTGCTGGATTTTTACCGAACAGGCCTCACATAGTGAAGTGCTCTGCTTAGCCCAAGTATTGCTTTGATTTGCTAGATGCATTTGGATCCCCTTATGGTGAAATGCCTTGAGTTTGCCTGGTGGCTCCTGAGCAAGTATGTAACCAGAGACAAGGAAAATAGATGAAAGAAAGTACAAAGGAAATCTGGGGGCAGAAAAGACAAGGGAAGATGAGATGGCCTTTTTTCAGGTATAGTGTTCTTTTTCCTTTCCATGACCTACCTGTTCAAAGAGGCCTTTAAGACCCTGCAGGAGGAGAGAATAAGAAAAAGGGTTTTAAATCCCTCTGTGAGGAGAAACCCTGAGAAGGCAAGCGAGATGCCGTTTTTATGTTCTAGGGAACCTTAGTCCTTAAGTGGCACGGGTCATCCCAGCGTGCCGGATGGGAACATGGTGGTGGAGTACTTATTTACCAAGTACTTGTATGAACCAAGCCTAAGTCAGAGGTGTACAAATATTATCACATTTCATTTCTTTTTCTCAGGGAAAGAGGAGTTCAAGTTCTGAACAGTCTAAATCTTGCAGGGACACTGAGGTCTTAATGCGGCACAGCTGTCTGAGTTCTAGCCATGTTTTTGCCTCCTCTAGATGGTCCATACACTGACTAAGAGTGAGGATGCTGGAGCCAGACTGACTGAGACTTGAGCCAGTTCTACTACCTTCTAGCTGAGTGGCTCAGGGCAAGTTATTCAACCTATCTGGGCTCCTGTCTCCTGGCCTGTAAAGTGAGAGCAATAATTGATCTTATTTCATGAAGTTATTTGGGTTGAATGAATCATTACATGTAGTACAGGGTCTGGCACACAAAGCCTATTATCTTTGAGTCTCTATTATATCTTCTCTGAGGAAAAATACCCTTTTGTGTTCAGTCTTCACCCCTTTTCTAGCAGGTATCAAGCTTCCTGATCTGTAAAAGAGGATAGTATCTATCTCCTATGGTTGTCTTAATGATTTACTATCTTTTTAAAAAAAATTTTTGAATGTTTATTTTTGAGAGAGGGAAAGAGAGGGTGTGTGGTGGACAGGCAAAGAGATAAGGAGACACAGAATTCAGAGCAGGCTCCAGGCTCTGCTCAGCACAGAACCCAACCTGGGGTTCGAACTCACAAACTGTGAGATCATTCATTACCTGAGCTGACATCAGACACTAAACCGATACTGAGCCACCCAGGTGCCCCAATGATTTACTATCTTAATGTATGTAAGTTATTGCCTTATATACTGTCTGTTCATAAATAATAGTCTCTCAGTAAATGAGTTTGAACTTTTCAATGAAATATATATGTATACTCATTAATATATATTTTGACCTCAAAAGAATTCTATCTTGCATCAAGTATAATGAAAAAAAAAAAAACCTTTAAGGCAGTGTAAAAAGTAAAAAGATCACTTCTTCAGCAGTGTGAACTTATGAACTACAATGGATTTTGACAGCAGCAAACTCAGCCTCTATTAAGTGAATATCTGTGATGGGCATAGCATTGTGCTGGGTGGGGAAAGAGGGAGAATTAATCCTAACCCCAGGGAGCTTTCCATCTACGCAGGCAGACAGAGCACACACATGAAACTGGAACATAAGAGCAGAAAGCAAGGTGTGATTGGGCTGTGAGTCCCCAGAGCTCAGAGATGTTGGAAGTCAGTATGGAACGATGTCAGGGGCAGCAGTGTGGTTTCAGATGAATCTCAAAGGATGGTTAACGATTTAATCAGAGAAAGGGAAGAACTCACAGGGCATCCAGGTTGTGGAAGAGGATGAGCCGGTGTTGGATTTGCCAACATTAGATGAGGCGGATAGGCTACAAGTAGACCATCCTGAAAGGCAACCGTTGTAGTTTACCTGAGTGTGTCTAAGGGAGGTTAGCATTTAGAAAACATGTGGAATAAAAGAGAGCCAGAAGTTGGAGACTAAGAGGACAAAAGTGAAAGAATGAAACAGATGTGATCAGAAAAGCTCGGGGTACGGTAAGGAGTTAGGGCCTTGCTGAAAGAAAATGGCAATGGGGATGCATCTAATTGAGTTTTTGAAATCCCACTGTGAATGTGAGGAAATTTAGTGCTGCTTTGCTGAAGGCAGTTAGAGGGAGAATGGCTTGTGGAGGGGGTGGAAGTGATGAATTTATTTCAAAACCTTTACTTTGGACTGAAGTCCAAGTAGAGAAAGCAGTATCTGATATCTACAGATCCCCTTCTCTTCTGTGTGGGGGGCATAGGGCTAAACAGTAATACACCTCCTCTTATTTCATCCTTTTCATATTTTCATAAGTTATTGAGGTGTTTGTTAGGTAAGACATTGGTAGATGTTAAGTAGATCCTTTAAATCTAAACCTCCCTGTTTTTGGAGTAGTTTAAAAGTAAAATCCACAGGAGAAAATACTGTTTGTCCCTTTTTCAGAGGAGAAAGCCAAGTCCTAAGCAAGTTGAACAGTTAGACCCAGGGAGCAGCTGGTAAGCAGCATGGGTGAGGTACAGGCCATTTGTCTCCAGGCCCCACACTTTCACCCACAATTCAGGACTCAGTCATGGGACAGGGTGAGAATTCTTGAATAGCCAGGTGATCCTATTCTCTACCATCTGAGAGAGGAAGACCCTTCCCTATCCACTCTCTCCCTGTCCCCCACAAATACCTGCCTACAGAGAGTGTTGTAAACAAGTAAATAACCCAATACCTTACAAAAATCCTGTAGAGGTATGCCCTGCCCCCCCCCCCCCCCCCCCCCCCCCCCCCCCCCCCACTGAATTAGGTGCTCAGAAAAGAGGCTAGAAGCTCTAGGAAATGCCCTCTCTGACCGTTCCAGGTCACCAGACCGTATTGCTACCACCTTGTGTGGATTGGCAAGAACAAACATTTAGGAATCCACCAAGGTGAGCATCATAAGAAAGAAACTTGCTACTACTTAATTCAAAGTCTACTGCTACGACTGTTTTATGTCTTAGTTATTTCTCACCTGGACTATTGTTGGTTTCTTGGCAAGCCCTTTCTGTTCATCTGTCATGGTTTTACTGTCTATTCAAAACACAGAAACACATTTATTTTTTTTCCCCACCAGCTGTAATTCTCAAACCACCCTTTACTCAGGCAATTATACCAGTTTCCTGTTTCATCAGAGAATTCAATTTAAAATTTTAGTGCCAGTGGTTAAAATACTTACTTCATACATAACTTCAAGTTTGTATGGTTTTAATTCACATTTATGTTTCTGTTCACACTCTGCATTCTTTAATTGATTTATTTGTTAGCTATGCCATCTGTAGATTTTAAGTACTGAGCTTTCACAAATGACTTTTCTTCCCCCTCCGAAAGCTGTTTTGAAAACTATTTCCCTCACCTTATTGCAATTAAATCTGTGCTACATTCTCATCTTCCGGAGTTGAACATTTTTATGGTGTTGCCTTCTTGTATCTTTATCCTGAGTTAGACTATTAAACAGTTCTGGGCATATACAACAATATAACTTTTTAACCACATAGATACTATTTTTGTATGGTATCCCATGGGAAGGGGATCTCTAACTTGAGCTGTATAATCTGCTCTACAGGCATCATGAAAACACAATTCTCCTTGGAATAAGTGTTTCACAGAGTTCACTAGTTCTTTGGGTTGGTTGGTAAGCATCCCTCTTGTGGATGCACAGAAGTCCTCTGACTAGCCTAGAGTTTGTGTATATGAATAACTCTCTTCTAGCTCATATTCTATAACTTTGAGTGAAAGGTCCTTTCCGTCTTGGTATACCCAGCGCCCACCATCGTGTCTGGAGTCTGTAGGTGCTCAGTAAAGACTGTTAGATGAGTAAATTATAAATCCAGGTTGGTTATCTTATCAGTAAAAAAAAAGATATGGCCATCTGCAGCATGGAACAGAGAACAGAGACAAATGTCTTCCCTTTGACTTCACCCAACCTCTTTAATGCCTAGGAAGTATTCTGACCTATGAGGATGAGAGACCACACATCTGTCTCCGTCTTTCCCTTCGCCTGTAAAAGTGGTTGACTGTGTGGCATGCTTGTGGATGATGAGAGTGAGGGCTCTTTGTCTCTGGAGTTAGTCAAGTATCCTTACAAGAATAATGTGAGTATAGGTGAGTTTTAGGATTTTGACTTCTTGAAGTTCTTTTCTCCAAATATTTAACTGTGACTAGAAAAATCCATCGCTCAAGCTCTTTTCCATACCTATGGATCTACATAGAGCAATGGTTCTTACCTTGGCTGTACATTGGAGTAACTTAGGGAGCTTTAAAACACATCGATGCCTGGATCTCACCCCAGAATTCTGATTTAATTGGCTTGGGGTGTGGCCTTGGCACAAGGGATTTTTACCATTTGCCCAGTTGATTCTAATGTGCAGCCAAGGTTGAGAACTGCTGATAATAGAGTATTATTTTTAAATACTCAAAAGGCTAGAAGTCTAAATACGGTGTAATATAATTTGTTTTATATTAATATAGCAATTTTTGAACAGGTTTCATATAAAATTACTCAAATGACTCACTAAACTGCATAGAAAAATATTTTTCCAGTGTCAGCGATAGATCACTGGGAAACTTGTGAAATATGCAGATTTTTATCTTCCCTTAGGCATTCTGATTCAGTACATTCGTGGTCAATCCAAAAATCTGTATTTTAAAAAGTACACCCAAGTAATTCTTGTGTACACTCAACTTGAAGAGATTCTGCCTCAAAAAGGTAACTGAGTGACTTAAAACAAGTTGTGGTCGTTCTGACAAAGAGCATGCCATTTGGTTTTCTTCGGTTTCCATGCTGTAGAAGAGTAAGACCTCAAGGTGTGGAGAAAATATAGGTTCACATTTTCTTTGTAAATATCTTAATATTCTAATTTTGGAATGTAGATTACCTATTGACACTAGTAAGAATTTTTGAGAAAAAAAAGGTGTGAATCATCAATGCATACATTTACTGACGTAAATATCTTAGTGCCTAATTTAATCCTGTGTGAAGATATAAACTGAAAAGGTATTAAATAAATTTAACTCTAATTCTTTAAGTTAAGAAAAAAAGATGTGAAAGAATTCAAGATTCCTATCATGTAAAAAAAAAAAAATATATATATATATATGTATATATATATGTATATATATATATATATATATATATATATATATATACATATATATATATATATATGCATCCCAAATAGCTTTCAGTTTATGCTTAAAAAAATAAGTCCTTGGTCCACAATGTTTTATAGGAATAGAAACAATTTTAAGGCATCCAGTTATGTTGGACAAATTTAGGAGCACTCAGGATAACAAACTCTATGAGCTGTAGGGCAAGCACACATTTTAAGGCTGAAAGACTCCTCGATCTAGCTTAAACTTCCTTGGGAATTTAAGGAAATAAAATGAATTACTCAAACTGGAACTACATCAAAATGTCAAGTTAACACATTTTGGCTTGTAATGGTGCCAAGGGATCTAATGTTTGAATGATCAGGGCCTTAGGTTTCCCATTCATTTTAAAGATAATTTTATTACCATGATGCTGGAGTTTTCATTTTATTTTATTTTTTCCTTAGCTCTTTATCTTTGCTTCTACCCAGGCTAGACTAACCAAGGTCTGACAATATCACACTGTCCTTAATTAGAGCAGCTATAAAGGAAGATGTCAACATAGAAGTCCACAAATTCAGAAAACATTTTAAGTTTTCTCATGATCGTGAATAATCCATTTGATTTTCTGTAAACTCTTCTTGGGTTTTTGAGAGTTGCTTCACTCATTATTTAAGGTAGTGGTAGAACGAAGGAAGAGCAGGCATCAGTGGACTGTGTTTGCTGTTGTTTGTTTTTCTTGCAAATTTTCCTAATTGGTGCCCCTTCACCCCCCCTCCCCCCCATATTTGTTCCCCATTCAATGACTTTTCTATGACTCTCACACTCAATTCTTGGCTACAGAGATGGGCTCATAACCTGGGTCAGTCTAATCATGGTACCCACATATGCAACAGTTGGTCCAAAGGTTGGTTATATGGCTCCAAGCTGTGCTAATCAGGGTCCACTAGAGTTCTCCACTTAGAGAAGTGGCCCAGCCTTGGGGGTCAGGGTACAAACATGTGAAGATGGAGAACCATCTTTCCATTTGGAGAAAGCCTACCTGCCGTAGAAAGAATGGAGCAGAGAGCCAGCAGAAATTACAGAGGCACCAAGAACCCTGGGACATTGAATCTGGGCTCTAATTCTTGAAGCCTGAGTTCCTGCAGATTTTTTTTTTTTTTTCCACACAGAAACTAATAAATCCCTTTTGGCCCAAGCCATCTTGAATTGGGTTTCTAACATTTGCAACTAAAATTCTAACACAGATCAACAAATGCCACCTATCCTTTTGTAGACAAGAAAACTGAGATTAATGTGCCCAAGCCATCTATCACAACTGAACTGCCCTCCTGGCTCTTTGGTCTACCTATTGGCTTACTCTCCCTCAAGAAAAAGCTAGAACTTTCAGGATTAGTGGGGTCTGTGTGTTTAATAACCCCCAACCTATTCATAATTGGTCCCAAGTAGATCTGTGCATAACTGGATAAACCGGCATCAGTTCTGAGGGCTGAAAGCACACTCCCCGAATTTGGGCCACAGTTCTGTAGCTGAGTGTAGCTACACTGACTTTTGCTCCACAGTAGAGCTACTGTCTATAGAACCAAGGCCCTAAAGACATGATTTCCACATTCGTTCCAGAGCTAAGTTTGTGGCACCTTGAATGATACAAGGAATTGAGTGTGACGGTTTAAACAGTTTAAAACAATTTTTATAGGGGTGCCTGAGTGGCTCCGTCAGTTAAACATCTGACTTGATTTTGGCTCAGGTCCTGATCTCATGGTTTCTAGGATCAAGCCCTGTGTTGGGCTCTGTGTTGACAGCACTGAGCCTACTTGGGATTCTCTCTCCCTCTCTCTGTCCCTCCCCCCAACCCCGCGTGTGCACGCGCGCGCACACACACACACACACAGTCTCTCAAAAATAAACATTAAAAAAACACTATTTTTATAACTGTTTATTAGTCAATACTCGAACACTAAATTTGCAACCATAATCAGCAATCTACCATGCAAAGGATGTATTTATTATTAGTAAACATCTGTAAAAACCTTGCATGTCCAATTGGTGATAGGCTAAATAAAATATATTACCCTTAGATACTACAGATTTCTGAGGTAGATTGAATTATCGGTCCTAGTTCTTGTCCTTGTCCTAGCTTCATATGCCTTTACTTCTGCTTGAAACTGCAGTGCTTCCCAGTGTGGGCAGTTAACTCCCCATCTAACATTGGGCTTGCTCAGGAGAACTGCTTTGATAAGTGTGAGTTAGAGGGTCTGGAGAGGCCCACACACGGTTAGGCTTGTCTTCTTGTGCGTCTGCCACTTGATATAGGTGGGAGTTTATAGAACTTAAAATGAAATGTCACCTATTTTTTGAATAGTCAGTATTTGCATGATATAAAATTTCAAAGGAACCAAGGGGTACACAGTGAAAAGTAAGCATCTTCCTCAACTGTCCAGATTCCCTCCCCAGAGGAAGCTTGTGTAACCTTCCAGAGAAACTTTATCCATATACAAGAGAAGTTGAGTAGCAGTATTACTGAGTCAGAAGCAAGTAAGATAGATAGGGGCTTCTGGATTAGTCCGAGAATCTGAATCTCTTATTTGAGAGTACACTATAATCTGAGAGATGTGCTCCTGTAGGCAGACCTATGAAGGACTTAGTGTGGACTGACCACCAATCTATAGAAGCACTTGTCACATAGAGCTATCTCATTTAAAACTCCTAAAAATTTACTGTTTCCAAAAGGCCCTCAAGGTTACTTTAGGCTATATCTGAAGAATGAGGTAGGGTGTTGCCTCTTGGGCTAAAGCAGGTAGCAAATAAGCACATAGTTGTGATTTCAATTTGTGCCAGACTCAAATTATTTGGTTCTCTCTGGTTAGACATAGATCATTCCAAGTAAGACCCAACACTTAAAGCACACATTAAAAGTAATTTTCATCAATTTACAGCAATATACAAGTTAATTATTTCCTCATTTTAACCTGTTTGGGAGGGGCATCTGGGTGGCTCAGTCAGTTGAGCATCTGACTTAGGCTCGCTCAGGTCATGATCTCACAGTTTGTGGGTTCAAGACCCATGTCAGGCTCTGTGCTGACAGCTCAGAGCCTGGAACCTGCTTCAGATTCTGTGTCTCCCTCTCTCTCTGCTCCTCCCCCATTCGTGTTCTCGCTCTCTCTCTCTCTCTCTCTCTCAAAAATAAACATTAAAACATTTAAAAAAAATTAACTTGAGACTCGAAAAAAAATTAAGCTGAAATGGTGACTTACAAGTTTAATTAGTTTGTACTACAGATAAGACAGTACTTGATATTTCCATATGCAAAAATGTTTAAACCTTTACTCCTAAAAGGGTAATAAAATGAGCAAAACCACCACTGATCAAGTTGAAAATTTATTTACAAAACTTATTTTGCTTAAAAAACTCCTGAAGATTAACCAAAACATAAACCCTATCAAAGTTTATTACAATAATTATTCACAGAATCAATAGCTTAAAAAAAAACTGCCAATGAATACTTTAATGTAAAACCGCAATGTAAAAATAGGAACTTTAATTCTAGTGAGTAGAATAAAAGCAGATAAATAATCTTCTTCAAAGGGAAAAAATACTTGAGGGAAAAAAAACAGCATAACGTGTAAAGCAGGAAATTTAAATATCAGTTTAGTTCCGCATTGCCAACATGGCATTTATATCCCAGATGAGATTTCGTAATTGATCCATAATTTGCTTCAGCTGTTGATTCTTCTGTTTGAGTTTCTGTAGAAACAAAAGAATTTATCAAAAATGTTTCATGAATTATAGACCATGAAGTGAGAAGATTAACATGTCAAAAGTTAGAACTCTAATGACCCAGACAGAAATAAGCTTAAATACTTCCTTCATGCAGAAAAGGTCTCTATCTTTTCTGGCCACATATATTCTCTGAAAGGCATAATGAATTCTAATTCAGCCCACAGAGGCCTCTGGTTCCACCCCTGTGCCTCCCTTTCTGCCTCCATTCCCAATCAAAGAAACTAAGCTAAACGTTTAATTGTTATAAAACCTAAGATACAGGTTTTCTAAGATGCAGTGTAGCCTAATGTCAAGAGTATAACCTCTAGAGCCAGAATCTCTTGGGTTCATGCTCCTCTCCTTCACTAACTAAATATATGACGTTGGCCCAATTACTTAAACTCTCTGTGCCTCAGTTTCCACATCAGAAGAACAGGGATAAATTTGAACCTACCTCCTAAGAGTTATTATGAGGATTAAAAGATTTGATTCACATAAATGTTAAAATTAGGGCTGGCATATAAGTAAGCACTCAACAAATGTTCCTCGTAGGCATTGAACATAAAAAACCGTGAATACAGGAAATAAAGTTTAATGCAAATACAATGCCTGATGCAACTGGTCTTTGAAAAATGTGGCAGAAGCCACTCCTTGCCCACAGCAGGAATTGCAATCTGCTTCTGCTTCTGAAAACTGACGACCAATTGGCACAGTCTCTGATGTAATCTTGTTCACAGCTAAGATCTGCAGGATGCCCTCCCTGAACGCACACAGCTCTGAATCTCCATATCTGGGTTTCTACCAGACCACGGTTTATAAACTTGTCTGTAAGCACTTCCTTCAAATCCCATGTGGCAAATGTCTGCTGAGGTAAAACAAAATAGAGAACTTCTGGTCAAAGTACTTACTAGTTATTATAATAATAATCATTACTATTCAGTGACCTTTTAGAACCTTACATTAGGAAATAATATCTTTAATTAGATAATTTTAAAGCTACTATATTAAAATACCTCCAGATAAAGCAGTACATTCATTATAAAGAGGTCTAAAAATCTTAATTTTGATTTCATTAAAAAGCAAACTAGGATTAAGTTATCCTATTTTATCTAGAGTCAGAGAGCAGGAAGAAGCTAAAAGGGAGGAACAGGAAACTCTTACTGGAAAACAGAAAACAATGCACATAGGTTTGAATGTTTAATATTAAATTTAATTCACATTTGAGGAAGAACACAACACAGATAAAAACAGGATATACAGTACACAGGGCATGTGTACAGTATGCAGTCTCATGAAGCTCACGTTAACACTGTTTTTGGGAAAAAGATACTGTTAGCATTTTAACTACTCAGTCTCCTTAGCTTTCAGATTGGCCCATCTTCTAGTTCTGTTGTCACAAGTATGTGGCAGTTATTGAAGCAACTGTGCATAGAATCTAATCAAATGGACCCAGATAATTGGGTGGAATGATGGGTGACCAGATGGCGGGTACCAGGCCCGTAAAGTATTTTCCATCCTAGAGATCAAGAAACAGGTACTTCTGCCGGCCATCAAGGGGATCAGCAAGCAGAGGGACACAGGAGTAAAGGTGCTCTACTGTATACTGGGAGGTGGGGGGGAAACCTCAGGCCCAGTTCTAACTTTGCCCCTAACTTGATATTTCATCTCAGAAAAATTCCTCCTCAGTTTTCTTATGAGATGGCGTCCTAGAATGGACGAGGACCCTGCCAGTTCTATCTGTACACCCATATCTGGGAGCACAGTCAGTTACATAGACACCTGTGATGAAAGCCAGTGAGTTTAGTTGAGTGAACTAATTGCTGGCTTCAAAATGGTTCAGAGTCCGCTGCCATCCCCACGGAGCCATTGCTCACTCCCCCAGCCATGAGAGGCTGCCATTCCCACAACTCCCCTCTCTAATTTTTCAGGGACAGTGCAAAAGAGCTACTGAGTAAGAATAAAAGGAACAGAAAGAAGGCAAGTTGATATTAAAAAAAAAAAAAAAAACTCATTTGAATTAGTACCTTCTGACATATCTTGAATATGATTACTTTTAAAAGTTTCAGAACTTTTCTTTGGAATGGAATTCTGAGCCTGTAACACATTCTGTTCTGTATTTACTGAGGATATGTTATGTACAAAGCTCCAGGTCAGGCATTGTAAAGGGAGAAAAATGAATAAGGAATAGTTTCTGCCTTGAAGAAATCCTGCATCAAGGAGGAAGAAAATAATGTCCAAGTGACTAGGCTGGTAGCCTGGGAAGGCAGAGGCTGTGTGACCCCAGAAGACAGAGACCCTACTTCTGACTGGTGGGGCAGCAAACAAGAGGTCCAGAAAACTGGTAGTGAGCAGAGTATTAGGAGGAGGAACTTGGGCTTGGTAGTAGGGGCCCATTAAAGTTCTGGAAGAAAAAATATGGTTAAAACTTGAATGAAAAAAGGTTAACTAGACAGATGTGGGAGATGGATTCTCCTGAATAATTTCAATGGTGACAAATCTGTGCCCATGAAAAAGAAGAAAGAGGAACGATTTAAATTTTAAAAACAACTGAAAACCATTCAAAGGCCAAGCTTGGTGAAACAAGCTCAGTGATCAAATTTTCAGTATAAATTAAGGAGTGACTGGAAGTAATAAAACTATATTCTTGAGTCGTTAAAAATACACTTTAAAATCAATATCAAAACAGGTCCAATGGCTCCCACAGTGGGTGCATCACTGGCATAAATGCGTAACTTAGCAGTAAGACTACTTTCAAAGAATATTCCTTTGGAAATACAAATTCTTTTTTTTTTTTTTTTTAAAGTTTATTCATTTTTGAGAGAAAGAGATAGAGCATGAGTAGTGGAGGCGCAGAAAGAGAGAGGGAGACACAGAATCCGAAGCAGACTCCAGGCTCCGAGCTGTCAGCACAGAGCCCGACACGGGGCTTGAACTCACAAACCACGAGATCATGACCTGAGCCAAAGTCAGACGCTTAACCGACTGAGCCACCCAGGTGCCCCTGGAAATACAAATTCTAATGTACTTGTCTAAAAAAATTTTGCCTCATTCTTCAAAAATGGACCCAGATAACTGGGTGAAATGATGGATGACTTAAGAAATAAAGAGAACTAAAAAAATGTAGGGTTTTCTCAAGGTAATATTCAACTCTAGGTAACTGTAATTAAAAAAATATATATGGTATATTTTAAGGCACTTGGAAAATTTTTCTCAAAGATGCCACAAAGTTTTAAATTAAAAATAATTAGCAAAGAAAAATATCTAGAGCCAAAACGCATCATGAAACTATCAACAGCAAAGCTGACAGTTATGCTTATGAGTGGTTAAACTGTAAATAAATTTTCATGACATGATACAGGATTTAATATATACAGTCTTGCCCGGATTGATTTTAACAGAGGTTGACAGCTGCTATTATCAAAATCCATCAGCTGTGCCTAACTTGTTACATTAACAGGTGAATGTGTAAGTAGAGCAGACACTTAAAAATATGTTTATGTTAAGTCATACCATGTAATTTAATATTCACATAAAGGTTGTGACCACTGGTCAAAAAATGCTTTAATTTCTAAATGCATGGACTCAATGATATGTCAACCCTGTAAAAACTACCCACTCTTTCATTTTTCCATCAATAAAATAGTTTAAGCAAAATAGAACTCATTCTGATGTCCTTAAAACATATAGTCTCAAACAGGTGTTCAGTCTTTACTTGGGTTATTAGGGATTATGGAGTCTAGAATGCACAAAGAGAAAATAAAAAGTATTTAAATAAGCCAAACATCTGACTATTGAAACTAGACCATCCTGTCATCTCATGATTTATATCAAACACTAATTATAAAATTTTGTGTCGCCAAATTTCATGGCCTATGGTAGGTACTGGTGGTATATACATTGTTAGAAGCCAGGCAGACCATATATTAAATAGTAAACATACCAGTAATGTGGTGTTCTGTACAATTTTAAGTACACAAAGATATAGTAGTATTTTGAAAATGACTGAATGAGAGTTCACTGAGGGGTACTAAAGCTTATTTTACATAGCTTATTTACAGTAAAAGGAAAATATACATTGTAATTAATTTTGAATAATTTTAATTGAATGCCAAGAATATTTTATTACTGATTAGGTCCATAAAGCAACTTAATCATTTAATATAAGCAAATACCAATGTATTAAAAATATGATCTGGTATATATTTATGTTTTTATTTAAGTTCCAGTTATTTTTGTAAATCTCTGTCACAACAAATGGGTACATGAAAGGGTGCTGCTTTGCTTCCATTAGAGTCTTCTGTCCTCAGAGAAGACACCTAACCACTTGCATGAAATATGCATGGTGCCAGGCAACACATCTGACTGATTCGTGGCAGAAACTCCACACTTAGAATGACGGCTGGCACAGAGCAGGGACCAAAATATAGGAGTATTTTAATATTCAATAAAAAACCCCAAAAAGCCAAAGAAAAATCTTTCTAAATCCTAGAGGAGAAAAAATAAACAAAAATTCCCTAGCAATCATTTTGAAGCTTGTTCTGTTTCTGTTTTCCAGTTAAATCTGGTATGTTGGTATTTCAAAACAAAAAGAGATACAGCCATTATTAAAAATTATTCATTTTAGTAGTCTAAGATAAATTACTTTGATGTGTGTTACTAGCTAAGATTGCTGTGAACCTTAAGCTCTACTACTATCACCTAATAATAAAAATTTTACATAACAGCAAAGAGAATAGATAAAAATAATAGACAAAAGGCATGTAAAATTTTAAGTTTATGAATATAGTTTATAAGTAGTTGAAAAAACAAATCAAAGAATTTAAACTATTTTTTAGTAGCATCTATATGATCACAAAATTAGATCAGGGCAACATTTTACCATCTGTAGGTAGCTATTAAAAAAAATTCTTTGGGGCACCCAGATGGCTTAGTCACTTAAGCATCCCACTTCAGTTCAGGCTGTGATCTTGCAGTTTGTGAGTTTGAGTCCCACATCAGGCTCTCTGCTGTCGGTGTAGAGCCTACTTCAGATCCTCTGTCCTCCACCCCTCACCTCACCCCTCCCCTGCTCGCTCTATTCATTCTCTCAAAAATAAACATTTGAAAAAAAATTCTTAAAAAAAAATGATATTCTTCACAGAAACACTCAGGTGTGTGTGCCATCAAGGCAGAAAAATATATCCATTCATCACAAGCTTAGTGTTATAAAGATTTTCAATTACGGGAGCCTGGGTGGCTCAGTCAGTTAAACGTCTGACTCTTGATTTTGGCTCAGGTCATGATCTTACAGTTTGTGAGTTCGAGCCCCATGCCAGGCTTTGTGCTGATAGCGCGGAGCCTGCTTGGGATTCTCTCTCTCCTTTTTGCTCCGCCCCTCCCCTGCTCGCTCTCTCTCTCAAAAATAAATAAACATTAAAAATTTTTTCAATTATACATTTTAATCTTGTATTCTAGAAGCGAAGTATAAAGTTGAATGAAATTGGAAGAAAAGAATAAAATAACGTTAGCACTAATTATACGTAACTTTATTAATAGTCAAAATATGTGTTACATTCAATTCACACATAATGTTTTATTTCAGGAATGAATTAAAACTTTTTTAGGTTAAAAAAATCCACTTTGCTTAGTTTTGGCTATTTTCTCTTCTGCCTTATTTTTTGGATTTCAGTTTGAGTTAACCAAATCTTAGTCGTCCCTCCTCCTTTTTTGTTTACACTTCTGTTTACTGCCTTATTCTCCATTCCTGTTTCAAAATATAGTAACAGTTTCTAGGAAGTAAGAGAGAGTATGAGACCATCAAATGAGATTTCCCCTGCCACTCAAGATACTTTCCCCCTAAATTCTCCTTTAAAAAATAGCTCCTATAGAAATCTAGGGCTAAGCTTTAAATCTGTTCAATTAAAACATCTAAACAGATTCTTTCTTCTTTGTAATAATAACCTTCAATATGTTAACTAAAACAAGTTTTACCCCAAAGTTAGAAGCACTTAAAACAGCAAAATCAGCATTCAAATAATTTAATCAAAGAAAGAGTTCTTAAATGCTTTAAGTATAGATAGGAACACAAAACTTGAAATATGGGCTTTTATTCCATAAATAGACAAACCTTCAGAAATACTGTGTATCTGTTTTGTGTATTGAAATAAACCTGCTGCAGATAAACACTGTGGACTAAATACCTGTGCTTATCTCTTTTTCTCAAAGCCCTAATAAAATGGCAGGAGATAAATGAAAAAAGCTATAAACCCATGTGGAGAAAAATGATCGGAAAGGAAGCAGCAGCAGATACAAGGTGGTAAAATTTAAGAGGACAAGTAGAAGGGGAGTGGTAAATGACTTAGGAGGAAACTACAGTACAGGTGGATGCAGGGACGATGCCACTGAGAGCAGGGAGACTGCTCCTCCATGGAGACTGGAGATGGGTGCCATGGAAACTGCACCAGGTGAGGCCTGGGGATGAAAACTGGAGGAACAGCTCAAAGAGCTCCAGGGACTACCAAGAGCCGCACGTGCTCACTCCCACTCCTTACAAACAGGTGACTGAGTACCCTCTCCCTGTGCCCTGTCCCACCTCTAAGGATCAGGAGGTTTGTTTTTTATGAAACTGAACCACAACAGCTGTGGATTTAGTCCTACCAGCACAGCAGAATGCAAGAGGACAAGAGCATATCTATGTAGGACACTGGAAGATTCTTCTCTGAAGAAACTGAACAGACTTAAAAAAAAAAGCCTCAGAAAATGATTGTTGGGGATCCCCCAAAGAGAACACCTATCTTGACATGAAGTCCACTCACAAAGCCTATTATTAGCTTTCTAGAGCCTCATTCTTAAAATATAAATGGCTCATGAGTAAACATCAGATGTTCACCAGATCTTTTAGAGCCTCAATTTAGAAAGACAACAAAATGAAATAGATAGCAGTTGCAAACTCTTGACACATGACCTGGTTTTGTACGGCCTGTGAGCTAAGGATGGTTTTTATATCACAGCAAAGATCATGAATGTCTCACAAAGCCTAAAATATTTATTATCTGGTCCTTTAAAGTTTGCCAAACCCTATTTGAGAAGATTATGGAAGAATACCTTCAAATTTCTGAGGGAAATTAATTTACAACATAGAATTTTTATAGCCAGCCGAACTATCAAGTGGACAGCTATGGGAAGACTAAAACTTAAGTCCCTGCATTCGTTCTGAAGAAGCCACTGATATTTGAACCTAACCAACAAGGCAGTAAACCAAGAGAAAGGAAGACAGGAGACTGAGAGAACAGTGAAGCCAACAGAAGGGGTGAAGGAAGCCCCAGGACAATGCTAAACAGCAGGCCTAGACAGCATTCAATCCAGACCTTGCAAGATGATGGGAGGATTTGGGTAGGGGTGGGGGGAAAGAACCAATAAATTTCCTGATAATTTTGACTCTGTGGAAAGTTGGAAAACAGTAGTGAGATGCTGCTACAGATGCATAAAGAACTAACCAAAAATTTTAAAAAATTACTTATTAACCTGGAGGCTAATTATTAACTCCAGATGGACAAAAAAATTGTTCAAGAAAAGGACACTAGTTTAATATGTGGCTAAGGAATAAACAATATTTATGTGCCTTAATAATACACAGAATATTTTCTGAGCCTCAATTATAACTGTATTGGAAACACTGGGGTAAGGAAAGTATGTAGGTGGGTCCATGAGAGGGAGAGACTGGAAGAAAGCTAAATCCTTAACTGGGGAAAGAAATTTTTTTATATATCTTATCCTTTGTATCATATCCTTCTCTTAAAATTCACAAAATTCTAAATCAATAGCTAATAAGATTTTTTGGATTATATACTGTCAAAGTATTACTGTATTCCGATTATATAAAAGACCTTTTTAAAAAAATCAAGTGTTACTTCTAAGCCATCAAATTAGAAAAAAAAAAGAAGAGGAACTCAGAGAAATGAAAAGTGAAATGAAACCTATATTAAGAAAGATTATATTTTAATTTACACAGCCTTCTTTTTTTCTCTAAAATACATAAAATCTTCTATGGTAGAGAACAAACTCTATGTCACACGTAGTAGTCTGAAATCAAAGTTACCACTATAATGCTATTTTGTTTATGTGCATAATCCATTGTATTTTATTAAAAAAGGCTTATTCCAGGAAAAAGTAACAGAGCACATCTATTGTGAATTAATGCATAGATTATCAACAGAAACATGTAACACTTCTTTTTTTTTATTTAAAAAAAATTTTTTTTAAGTGTTTATTTATTTTTGAGACAATGCAAGACACTGAGTGCAAGCAGGGGAGGGGCAGGCAGAGGGAGATACAGAATCTGAAGCAGGCTCCAGGCTCTGAGCTGTCAGCCCAGAGCCCGACGTGGGGCTCGAACTCATGAACCGTGAGATCATGACCTGAGCCAAAGTCGGATGCTTAACTGACTGAGCCACTCAGGTGCCCCAAAACATATTTCTTAATAAATGAATGCCTCATATCTCTACCAAACGCCATTTGTTCTTCAAAATATAAATTAAAAGTTCCTAATCACCTCCTCACCCCCTACAGATTTCCTACTGTATGTTCTTTATGCTCATTCATTACTATCAAATTTTCTTGAAATCTTCTTAATCTGTATTTCTCCTTTTATGAAAAAAATGAAAACTTTGTAAAATCCAGCTTTTTCCTTTCTCCTGGTTTTGATATACATTTTTCTCTTAATTTTCCAATATTTTGTTTTTCAGGTCTTATTTTCAACTCTGAAATTAATTTTGACATATGGCATAATGTAAAAGCTAGCTAACTTCCCCTAAAGCTTCTATTTTTAAAGAAAAATTTTCCAAACAATCCCTCTTCGGTCATAATAAATTCTCATATGTAATAGGAAGACTATTTTTTCTGGCTATTTTACTAATCTGTCTCATACCAGTATTTCACAATTTTTTTTTTATAATATTCTCCATACTGTGTTTTAATTTTTGAAGCAAAGAGATCTGTTTCATTACTCTTTGAGAATTTTCCTTGATGTTTTAGTTTGTTTGCAAGAAGAAATTCCAATTTGGATTTGTTTTTTCATTGGTATTGCACTAAAATCTTATTATTTTGTGTACTTTTAAGAGAATTCACACTCAATACTGGCATTTTTAGAATATTTATTGTCCACACAAGAACTTTATGTGTTCTTTTAATTATTCAAAACTTCATTATGTATTTTGTATTATAATTTATTTATTCTGAGAGAGAGAGAGAGAGAGAGAGAGAGAGCGCGCGCACAAGTGGAGGAAGGGAGGAGAGAGAGAACCCCAAGCAGACTCTGTTCTGTCTGCACACAGCCTGATGCAGGGTTCCATCTCCCAAGCCAAGAGATCATGACCTGAGCTGAGATCAAGAGTCCACTTACCCAACAGCCACCCAGGCACCCGTTTTTTATGTATCTTAACAAGTTTAGTCACATAAATCATTGAGGTAATTCCTAACTAAATATTTGTTGTTGCAAATGTGAATAGGATCTTACAATCCAATTACTTTATAGCAAGTGAGCAATCAAATAACTATGTCCTGGGTTAGGAGATTATAGGGAACGTGTTGCAAAAATTTTCTATTTGTGAATTTTTATCATTTGCTGCTCCAAATATGCCATAAGCTAGAAAGCAAGAATTCTGCCTAGAAAAGAAAAGAGTAAATGAGTTGTGACTGAATGCCCATGAAGTTTTTCTAAGAGCTTTATGGCATGAATTCTGCAATCTCTCTTTTGACTATTCAGGTGGCTTTTCTGCTTACCCTTTTAGTTCTTGGTTATACTCTTAACTAGGTTACATTTGCCACAGAAATGACTTCATGTAATTCTAGAATGCAAATTATGTCTTTGAGTTACATAGACACCCTTGTAATTTTTATCCATGATTGCAAAATATAAAATACATAGACTGATAACTCACCTTATTCACTTCAGCAATTTCTCGCCTCTCTTCACTAGCAAAACGAGGTGGGCCAGTGCGGTCCTCATTCTTTGAGCCATCTTCTTCCACATATGGAATCAGTTGCTGAGAATGAGAGACAAGAGTTAAAAGTTAAAAACATGATATGAATTTTCCAATTACATGGGTTTACAAAATGTCTCTAATTAAGGTTAGTTTGTATGCTTTTCTTTTAATGGTATATAAATAAATTTCAATTCAGGTGATAGCCTAAAATAACAGCATTAGAAGTTTATCATTTCAGTGCCTTCTACACATTAGCTTTTCAGGTTTCTTTTGCAAAACAGCCCTTATAACATTACATTAACTGTTGCTTACAATTAAATAATACACTATCCATCCAATCAGCAAATACTGAGTTCCCAGACACTGGGTGAGATACTACAAAAATAATGACAAGTAAGGTGTGATCCCTGCCCCTAACAAATGTATAGTCCATTGAGATAGAACAGAGTTTCTTTCATCTATACTAGAAAGAAAGGAACTTCATGGATGTGCATTATATAAATGTCATTTACTTTGCTATCTAGAACTTCAGCGTCTATGTAGATTTCTAGATGTCTTAACTGGTTGGGAGAAAGATATTTTGTAGGACAAAAAATTATACAGCAATGGAACATCAGAATTAACAATGAAACATGTATGGTTTATGATAAGGTTTATTTGATGAAGGCCCTCATAAATGTGACAGAGACTTCAGGAATCATTTAGTCTTTTCCATCTTACATTAACAATGTAGGAACAGCCAGAGGTGAACACATGGTACAACCAGGAGTCATCTGGCCAAACTTCAAATTCTTGGGACAGATATAAACTTATCCACATCCACAACCACTCTGTCTTCCTTTCCTCTCCCAATGCAGAATTGTCCTCCCTCCTGAAGATGATTAATTTCTATTCCTGTGCTCTCATTTCTTCACCCTCCCCCGAGTCTCTCTCCCTACTGCTTTCTTGCTTTGTAATCTAAACATGTCTGGTCTCTCTCATTTAAAGGCTCTTTTCCTTTCCTTTCCCCCAAACCCTTGACGCCAACCATCCTTCCATCTACTGTTTTTCTCTCTTTTTATCTAAGCGTTTTGAAGATGAATGTCTACTTGTTGGCTCCAGTTCCTTATTTCCCGTTTAATCTTCAACCCATTGCGATCTGATTTCTAATTGCTAACATCTCACCAAAGCTCTGCTCATATAAACCAATGATTTCCCTCTAGCAAAATCTACTGGAGAATTTTCATTCTCTGTTTCCCTTTGCTGCAGCATCTGACAATGTCGACCACATTTCTGATCTTTCTTCTGTATTTCTGACCACTTCTTTTCAGGCTGTTTTGCAGTTTATGCTTTTCTCTGTTCATCCTTTACATGCTGATCACTCAAAAAGGAAGCACTCAACACAAAAAATTGTTTTCTATATGTAGTGAGAACATCCAGACCTTCCCAGCTACTTGTGTTGGCAGAGACAGAACTTGTCAACAGGAAAGGGCCACCTATAAAAATATCATATACCTAGTGAACTGAATATATCTATGACCCAAGATGAAGTTTAAGAAATATATTTTACAACTAAAGTGATTCCACTCAGCTAATCTAAATTAATAACGATGAAAACATAATCTTTCATCTGTAAAGGGCTTACATGAAAACTATTTTAAAAGGATTTTACAACACTATCTAAAATTCCTGCTAAAAAAATCATGTACTGATTTAATACAGACACCAGCAGTATTAATAAAAATTGCCATAGACCACTCTCTTCTCTAACAACAAAAGTTCACTATAAGCCTAGATGTTAAAATCTGTAAGGTATTAACATGAAAAGATAGTACTAATTCTATGCATACGTATCCTATTTTCATCTTCTCTAGTCAGAAGTAAAACCAATATAATTAAAACTCTGGAAATACCGTGCAAATAGAGAGACAGGAAAACATTACAAATGTCCTGCATCTTATATCATCCTCCCTCTACCACTAACACTTGCCTCCACTGGAATGGGATCCATCCCTCCACAATTTTCATTGCATTTGTCATAGACCAATCTCAGCTTCCTGAAGAGAATAGAAAGTTGGCGAAGGTGATCCTGTAGCTTTGCCAGCCGGTCTTGATATGTTCCAGTATGGTATGTGACACCATTTGGCAGCTTATCGAACAAAACAAAAACAAGAAAAATATGAAGTAATGACCATCGAGATTTTCTAGAAGTAAAGCTGGCAGAACAGAAATATTTTCTTAAACACTGCATAAAAGCAAACTGTTCCTCACAATCAAGTGCAAAATTTTAAGATCTGAAGAGTAATATTTGCTCATTTGTTAGCTCCTTGGCATACTGCTTCAGTGCTGTAAAACAGCTCTGGAAAAAACTGCATGATAAGCGTCTCTGTCCAGCTGAAAAACTTTCCCCTCTAATATTTGAAGTATGTTAAAACTTTAAAAATAATGCCATGATTTTAATATTTCTTACTATTTAAAAAAGGCAGCAAGCTGCTGAACTTACCTTGGAAGTTAAAAACAAAATGCAATTTAAACTGGGAAGTTAAAAACGAAAAAGCAAAAGAAAAGTACAAAATACAAAGTGAAGATCATGACTTTTCAGCAGAAGAAAGGAACAGTATACTGCTGCTATTGCAAAATGATCTCAAAATAACTAAAAGATCATTAAGATGCTCAAGGCATGCACTAAAGCATAAAGCTGTCACCAAAAGTTTTACTTTAAAAAGAAATCAACAGGAGAGAGAGATGCAAATCAATCTATACTTGAGGATCATTAATAAATTATTGCAAGTAACTGCTATGATCACAGCTCTGTCTTGGATGCTTATATATTTTTAATTCAGGACTTTTATCAAAAGAAGCCAAAAAAGTATGTATTGAAATGGTAAAATCACAGACATATGGAAATTGACTATTATTTAGAACTTATAAATAAATGCACCTTTTGTGCATTGCTGAACCTCATGAACAAGCTCTTCCTTTCTTTGTACATCAAAATACTCTGTACAGTATTTTATTTCCACAATTTGATGTGTGAAATCATCCTAACATTTGAATTAACAATACTTGTACCATGTTTTCTAGTATATGAGGTGCTTTGATTGTAAGCATTCACTCATACACTTATCTTGGGGATTGAAATGACTTAAAACCAAGACACTAACTACTACCCGATAGATAAGATTAGCTAGTCTTTCTAAACCTCAGTTTACTCTTTTTTTCTAAACAGATGAGGTAGGAATACAAAAAAAAAAAAAAATGCATAGGACAGTACTTGGAGAAAAAAAGAAAACAGGATACTATCATTGCAAGTAGATAAAACCATAAACATGAAAAAAGGACTGGAAAGGCCTACAAGTAGTTGATAACAACATGTAATAGGAAGTCATCTTGAATAATTACTTCTTTTCTATCATTTCTCAATTTCCTGCAATATTATGATTTATAAGTTAAGGAGATGGATCTTCTGAAATTATCTGAAATGAGTTATTAGGATTTTCAGCAATTTGTTTTTAATGTTTATTTTGAGAGTGTGTGAGTGAGCGCAAGGTAGAAGCAGAGAAAGAGGGAGAGAGAATCCCATGGGGCGCTCAATCGCTTAGCCCTGGTATCATGATCTGAGTCAAAATCAAGAGTTGGACGCTCAACCGACTGAGCTACCCAGACGTCCCAATTTTCAAAAATTCTCAAGCATTTCAACACTCTGAGGACGATACCTCCAAGAAACGTGATAAAATATCAAAGGCTGAATCAGTCGAAACTTTTAAAGAAAAAAGGCATTACAAGTTCACCCTCAAAAAGGGCTTGAACTAAATACAATGTAGAGTTTGTCCAGAACCTTCAGTTAACAAACTTTCGTCATACTAACAAACCAGAGAACAGTCTCAGAGGCTCCCTGCTTTCCTGTTTGGGTGACAATAGGCGGTATAATGATTACATCTTGCATACAAAGCACTGTATCTTTACCTGTACCTTTATGTAGTAGGTTTAGTACTTGGCCCATATTTTCTACTTTGTGAAGACTGTAAATTATTCACATTTATATCCCTGTGTTTAGTATAGTGCATACCCACAAAAGGTTTTAAAGTACAGTCTGAATTATTTTACTTCAATGAATTATTTTATCCATATATCTGTACTTAAAATTCACTAAGAAGTGTGTGTTATGTAAAAGAAGTAAATCCTTTCATAAAGAAAAACAAAATCCTTTTGAAATGCAAAGAGTCCCCCTCTTCAAGTATACCCACTTAACCAAGTCTGGGTATTAGTTTTCATAGAGAGCATTAGATTCTCAAAGAAGGGAAGATTTAATTTCTCCAAAAAATTCTTTCACACTTTTCATGTGTCAGACAGTATTCTAAAAGCTAAGGTACAGTAGTGAACATAGGAGGCAAGGTTTCCTCTACCACAGAATATAAGCTGTAATAGTGCCTAAGATCTTTTGGTATATATCCGTAAGGTACACGTTTAGCTGAAAAGCTCATCAATAACCATCTCACTCTTGAATACTGAGGAAGATCTGTAAATATATGATCACGTCCCTGGACACTAAAAAGGCGTTCAATTAAATTCAACATTCATTCTTAAATATAAAACAGTAAAAATTTCCCAGCACTATAAAATACATGTATCTTGGTTAAAAACTCAGCAGCATGATTAATGTAGAAACATTAAAAGCATCCTCACTGAAGTCAGGAACAGAACAGGATGTTTATTAAGACCACTAATACAAATAGTGAACACTATTCTGGAGGCCCTGGCCAAAGCAATTAGAAAAATAGAAAAAGTTGAAACATTAAAAAGGAAGTGGTCTAATCATCACTATATATGGATAAGATATAAATGATAAAGTGCTACTCTCAACAAAGGTAGTCAAGAAAGAGATGGGCACAAAACTAATATAGAGAAAATAGCTTTGCTTTCATTTATGAAAACAAATGAAAATGAGAAAGGAAAAAGACCCCACTTAACAATAGCAACAATAAAGATAAAATATCCAGGAACAGACTTTAAAATTTTCAAGATAAAGAAGAAAACTTAAATAGTTCACAGGACAAAATAAAAGGTATTTGTGCTCTTGGTTAGTAAGATTCAACATCACATTGATGTAAGGTCTCTCTAGGTTAAATCAACCTAATAAAATGCTAGCAGGTTTTTCTCAGAACTAATCAAGCTATTCTAAAGTACATGTGGAAAAACAAACAAGGATAGCCATGGTAATTTTGGAAATAAGATAAACAGATTATAGAGTCACAATAAATGTAAGAAAATTTGGGATTACTACATAAATGACAGGCAACCAAATGTAATAGAGCATCCAGAAATAGATTCTTTTGTATGAAGTAGCATCTGAGATCGATGGAAGAGGAAAATGAATTATTCAACCTTTTGGAAAACAAAGGGCTGGGGCCATACCTCACACTTTATAGAAGGATAAATTCCATATGGTTTAAAGTTTTAGATATAAAAATGGAAACAAAACCCAGAAGTCTTCCTGAATTTGCAGTGGGAAAGTCCTTCCTAACTAGACCTAGAACCCAAAAGCCCTAAGAGACTGATAAATTCAACTACCTTAAAAAAATACATATGCAAAACTTCCATAATCAGAGCCAAAGGGCAAACAACAGACTAGGGGAAAAATACTTGCAAGTTCTATCACATAGACCAAGTTCTTCTAATACGTAAATAGCCAAATCTTATAAATTGAGGGAGAGGGTAAAAAAGACCAAAAAAACAAAAAAAAACAAAAAAAAAACCCCACAAACTAAAAAACAAAAACACACACACACACAAAAAACACAAAAAAGGGGGGGCAAATAATATGAACAAGCAGCTAGCAGAAAAGGAAATATGATTCATAAATGTATGAAGAGATGCTCAAACTCATTCCTCATTAAAACTAGAAGAAATATAGATTTTCATCTATCAGATGATCAAAGGTCCAAAAATATAACTCGCTATTAGTCAGAGCCCGGTTGTTGGTCTCGGTTAGCACATGGTAGCATAAGCTGGTACAATCCCCATGGAGGGCAATTCATCAAAATTTATCTAATTACAGAAGCACAGAGCCACTTCCAAGAATTCATCCTACAGGTATACTTGCACATTTATGCAGGAGGTTATTCACTGCAGCATAACAGTGAGAGATTAAAAGCAACCCAAATGCCTAGAGAATGGGATGAATAAATTACAGTCTTTCCATGAATTGTATTACTGTAAATACACCCTAAAAGGAAAAGGAGATATATTCTGTGCAGATATCAACAAATCCAAAATATACTAAATGAAAACAAGGTGCAAAGTGTTGTGTATAATATACTGTTATTTGTGCAAAAACAGGAAAAACTGAAAGAATAAATACATTGCTAAAATATGCAAAGAATATCTAGAGGGATACATAAGAATAATCATAAAAAGCATTAACATTTATTGCCTATGGAAAGGGGTTAGAGAGCCAGCAGACAGGGATGGGAGGGATACTGTCCATTTTAATGTCTTTTTTAATTTGTGAATTATGAATATATTACATATTAAATATTTTTTTCATATTTAAAGGATAACAAAACCAAAGCAATATTTTCTTATGCAGGGAAGCTTAACCTGGGACCTAGCAATCCTTGAAGAAAATTCCCCCTCAAATTTTATTCAGAATATATAGATGTGCATTTTTCTGAGAAGAGAACCCATATTTTCCCATCAAATTCTTAAGGGGCTAGTGGAGACCTAATAACCACCTCTCTAAAAACACTTAGAAATAGGGTGTGTGGGTGGCTCAGTTGGATAGGCGTCCAACTTTGGCTCAGGTCATGATCTCACGGTTTGTGGGTTTGAGCCCCACGTCGGGCTCTGTGCTGACAGCTCAGAGCCTGGAGCTTGCTTCAGACTGTGTCTCCCTCTCTCTGCCCCTCTCCTGCTCGCACTCTGTCTCTCTTTCTCAAAAATAAACACTAAAAAAATTAAAAAACTCAGGAGTTTGTATTTATGGTGCTTCATCCTTCTGGATTAGTAATATGGAAGCTAACTTAAAAATTTTTAAGACTAAAAACTGTATTAATAATTAGGTTACATGTAGTCCTGTTTGTTCCACTTCTTCTTCCAGCTTTTTGGAAATGAAGGATCACATTCTTGCTTCTTCTTCTGCCAATTATGACAGGTCTCAAAGTCTTACATGAGTTAAACCCCAGAATTCACAACATAAGAGGCACAAAGAAATAACAACCATAGTCCCTTACAAATTGGTTTTGAATATATGTCTACATGTAATCTAGTTATTGATAATACTTTAAAAATATTTTTTTTAAGTTTGTTTATTTTGAGAGAGAGAGAGAGGCAGCGGGGAGGGACAGAGAGAGAGGGAAAGAGAGATCATCCAAAGCAGGCTCCACACTGTCAGTGTAGAGCCGATGTGGGGCTTGAATTCACTAACTGTGAGACCATGACCTTTTGAAAGAGTTTGGTTCTTTTAGTGTAGGTCATGGGTGTGTATTATACCTCTGTTAATAATACAAAGTGTTTGACAGCAAGTTAGTGTTATAAAGCAATTAGTAGGAAAAACTACCAGTTATGTGTGATGTTTGGTAAGTTCTTCTCTATTTAAGCCTCAGTTTCCTTAACTGTAACATAAGGATAAAAATACTTCTTAGAACCTTACAACAGTTTGTGTGAGCAAGGAAAATGCTTGATAAATGTTAGCTAGAAGATCTACTAGTCCTAATTCAGTACTTTGCATATAGTAGGTTAAAAATAAATATGTACGGGGCAGCTGGGTGGTTCAGTGGGTTGAGCGTCCGACTTCAGCTCAGGTCATGATCTCACGGTTCATGAGGCATCAGGCTCTGTGCTCACAGCTCAGAGCCTGGAGCCTACTTCGGATTCTGTGTCTCCCTCTCACTCTGCCTCTCTCCCACTCGTGTTCTGTCTTTCTCTGCCTCTCAAAAATAAAGAAACATAATAAAAATTTTTTTTAAATAAACATTTACTAAATTCTGAGAAATCATTTAACACTGTAATCATTTTAGATATTAATCTATTAATTTTTAAATAATTACCAGATTTCATATCTTCTCTTGGATTCCCTTTGTATTGTTTTTCACACCGGCCTATTGACATGGTTAAAACATTTTCTATGCACCTGGATTACTTGTACAGTATAGAACATTACTGAATTACAGTACATTATTGAAATCAGTTGTAAGAGTCTTAGACCTGGTTTCAAATTTACCCTATCACTGACTTGCTTTGCACAAGTCACTTCACCTCTCTACCAGAAGCCTCAAAAACAAGAATGACATCCACATGACATACCAGTAAGATAAGCAAGCGTTAAAATTAAGTAGTATGTGTTAGAACAACTGGATATCCAAATGCAAAAAAAATGCATTTGGATCCTTATTTATCATGATATCCAGGAAAATAATGTGCATTACAGACCTCCATGTAAAACCTAAAACTACAAAACTTCCAGAAGAAAACACAGGGGAAAATCTTTTTCACCTTGGATTAGGCAAAGATTGTTTTCGGTGTGACGTCAAAAGTAAAATCTGTAAAGGAACAAATTGATAAATTCGATTCTATCAAAATTTAAAATGTCTCTTCAAAAGGCAATGTGAGGAGAACGAAAAGCCACAGACTGGGAGAAGGCATCTGCAAAGCAAAAAGACATACAATAACAAGTGTTGTCAAGAATGAAGAGTAACTGGAACCCTCAAACACTGATGGGATTGTAGAAAAGTTTGAAAAGTTTCTCAAAATGTTAATAGATATTTGCCCTATTATCCAACAGTTCCACTCTAGGCATCTAACCACTTAAGAGAAATGAAACACGTGTTCACACAAACATTTGTTAGGTGAACATTCACAGTATTCTTCACAGCCAAAATGACCGTCAGCAGATGAACAGATACACAAACTGTCATATATTCATACAATGGGACACTACTCAGCAATCAAAAGGAATGTACTATTGATATATCCTGAGGCATAGAAGCCAGACCAAAAACAAAACAAAAAACGACATAGTGTATGATTCTATTTATATGAAACTCTAGAAAATACAAAGGAATATATGGTGCCAGAAAGCAAATCCAAAGTTGCCTGCGGATGTAAGGCCAGAGTAAAGACTTAAACGAGGCATGAGGAAAACTTTTTGGGGTGGTGGATAATGGTTTCCTAAGTATATACACATGCCAAAACTTTAAATAAATGCATTTTATTGTATGTCAGTTATACCAAAATAAAAATGTTTAACAAAACTGGGTAGCAGAATCTGAATTCTTCAGCTTCTTAGGCCCTCTGTATTTTGTCTGAAAATGAGATGAAAGTTAAGCCAGTCTAGTGAGGTTAACAGAGTGAGAGACCCACCGTTACCCTTAAAGGTACAAGAGTTTGCCTAATAAGTAGAGAATCCGGTGGAATCTAGAAAATGAGGCTTCAATCTTCCAGAAGTCCTATCTGGAAAACATCACCATTACATCGCAGAATCCTGGGGACAGGCACATCTTTGGGAAATGCTTCTGAATACAAATGGGGCGACCCTATACTTGAGGTTTGCCCAGGGCAGCCCAGTTAACGCCCAGCGGCCTCACGTAACGACTAAGCCAGCGCCCCTCTCCTCCAAGAAGCATCCGCTCTCTCCACGCGCGGCCCGGAGCGCGCCCACCCTCCTTCCCACCTGCATGTTCCTTAGGAGCTGGAAGATCTCCATGGTGCGGTACACGATGTCCTGCACGGTCTCCTGCCCGATCCGGCAAAGCGATGCCGTGTTGACCTCCCGGGCGGCCTGCTGAGCCTGGGGCCCGCCGAAGGGCCCTGGCGCCATCCCCGACGCCGCCAACGGAGGGGTGGACATGGCGAGGCTGCGGCCTCAGGCCGATAGGGCCTGAGAGCAGGCGTCAGGGGTTCCCGTCTGCCTGGGGCTGAGCTGTTGCCGGCCTCTGCGGAAAGAGGCGCTGGTAAGACTACGGCGGCCCGATTTCAAAACAGCGGCTGGGACTTCCGCCCACCGCGACGTAACGCGTCATCTCAACGTCACGGGAACCGCCCGCTTGGTGGCCTCCTGGGAACTTACCTCGGCCTAAAGCCGGCCGGGATTGGACCGGAAGCCCGGGTGGGGCGGGACGGAGGAGTTGAGCAGCCAATCACCGGCTGTACTCCAGCCAGAGGGCGGTGCTCGTGCTGTGAGGTGGCTGAGCTTTCCCGGAGTTCTTTCCTGGAGTCTGAGCCTGTCATTAGAATTCCTGAAAAGAACTCTTATTTTGTATTAGTTTGCTTGCTGAGATTTCTCGTAACAAGTCTGTGAGGTTTGTGGTATTATCCTTTTACAGCCAGGAAGCAGACTCAGAGGGGCTAGTATATTTTGTGGAGTCGCATACCCCTTAACTGGTAACCTGCGATTTGAATTTAGAAAATGAAATTCCTGATCTTGTATGCTTCACTGTGACCGGATACGGACTCCGCATTTGCTATTGGCCCCTGCTCAGATGTTGGTTTATTCGAATAGCTTTCCCGATCACTCTAGAAAATTAACACTACACACACTCCCACACACTTAGCTACTTACTTTTCTGACTTTGGCACTGATTACAGTCCACGCTCTATATAATTTTCAGTTTACTTTTTGATTTCCCCTCACCTTATACATACGCTAGAATGTCAACTCTTAAACACAGAGACTGTGCCTATTTTATTCATTTACTGTATTCTCAGCACTTAGCAATTTGCATATAGAAAGCACTCAATAACTACATGTTGAGCGACATTATAAATGTAGGAAAAATTAAAATAAAGCCATTCTCCCATCTACCTCTTACTGCCCATTTGCAAAGGGGAGGGGGTGAGTCAAGAATGTGAAAAATGGTGATTGGCACAGAAGTTGTGCATTTTAAAAAGTATCTGAACGTTGTATTGTAAGTACTTAATAAAGGAAATAGTTACTAAAAATTACACAGGAATTATTGTAGAGATTTTAAAGATAGTGATTTACAGGTCCTTAGCGAGCAATTATGATTTCACAAATCTTTACCTCCTATATGCTGGGTACTAGGAATGGAGATAGGAGTAGTGAACAGTGAGGCAAAGCCCTGTCCTCCTGAGACAAACAGAACACTAATTATTGTGATGAGTATTTTGAAGCAAAAGTTAAAGATTCTAATACCAAGGTGCTAGCAATTTAGGAGATCAGGAACAATCTGAAGGGAATAAGTTGGGCCCTGATGGTGAATGGAAGAGGATGCTGAACATTGGAGCCTTTTCTATGAGAGGGTCACGGGACAAGGAAGGCCAGTGGCAAGTGAAGAGGCCTCCAAATGCTTTCTAGGATCTGAAATTTAGTATGAGGATAAGGGTCAGGAAATAAGGCTGAGGACAGAGGCAAGGCATGTCAAGCAGTTTGGGCTTTATTCTGAGTGAAACAGCGAGCCATTGAAGAGTTTCAGGAGAGAGGAATAATTATCAGAAATATTCAGTTTGGAAGGCTTATTCTGGCTACTAAATGGAGAATAATGGGTATGTACTGTCTCCTTTTTCCCTCTCAAAGAAAGATAGTGATGATCTGTATTAGAGAGCTCGTACAGTGTGTAACTTTGAGTAAATATTTATAAGTGGAATCTAGAGAACTTGATGTCGATTGGATTGGAGCATGAAGGAGAGGAAGGAACTAAAGATGACACATGTTTCTGCCTTGAACAGATGGGTGATGTTTATGCCATTTACCAATAGGGTACACTGAAGAAAAAAACATGTTTCAGTGAAGTTATGACTTGTATTAGTTTCCTGTTGCTGCTCTAACAAAACCACCTACCATGGACTTAATGACTTAAAACATCAAAGTTTATTATTTTATACTTCTGAAACACCAGAAGTTGGAAATGAGTCTCATTGGGCTAATATCAAGGTGTCGTCAGCACCCTGTTCCTTTCTAGAGGCTATCGGCAGTAATCTGTTCCCTTGTCTTTTCCAGCTTCTAGAGGTTACCAGCATTCCTTGTCTTGTGGTCCTTTCTAAGCCACCACCGGCCAGTTGAATCTATTTCATGTTGCTCTTTCTTTTGTTCTGAGTCCAATGCCTCTCTCATCCCATTTAAGAGCCCATTTGATTACATTGGACTCACCCAGGTAATCCAGGATATCTTTTTTTTTTTTTTTTTTTTTTAAGATAAGCTGGTTTGCTACTTTAAATGCCCCCACCCCTGGCGTGTAACATAACACACTTACAGATTCTGGGGATCAGGACATCAACATCTCCAGAGAGGAGGGCATTATTCTGTCTACCACATGCCTCTAGCCAAAATTATTCCTGAACTTTAAACTCACGTACCTGACAGTTATCTGACATCTTGACTTGAACAGCTAAATAGCATCTAAAACTCAACATGTCCAAAACCATACTCATGATCCCCCCAACTTTCTTCCATGATTTTCCCCATCTCAGTAACTGGCACCACCACGTGCTCTGTCGCTCATCTGACTTCTCTTTCCCACCTTACTTTCTAAGCCATCAGAAAATACAATGGACTTGAACTTTCAAATATATCCTATATTGAGGTGCCTGGGTGGCTTGGTTGGTTAAGCATCTGACTTTGGCTCAGGTCATGATCTCACGGTTTGCGAGTTCAAGTCCCACGTCGGGCTCTGTGCTGACAGTTCAGAGCCTGGAGCCTGCTTCAGATTCCATGTCTCCATCTCTCTCTGTCCCTCCCCTGCTGGCACTCTGTATCTCTCTCAAAAATAAATAAACATTAAAAAATTTAAAAATTCAAGTATATCCTATATGTGACCACTTCTCATGACTTTGCCTCTTCCACCTGGATCCAAGCTGTCTTCTCTTATTTAGATTATTGAATAACAGTAAAAAAAAAAAAAAAAAAAAAAAAAAAAAAAATGCTTCCTAAGTGAACTTCCTTGCTTCTCCTCTTGCCCTCTTTAGCCTACTCTCGTTATAACACCCACAGGGAGCCTTTTAAGCATATAAGTCAGCTTGTGTCCCTCCTCTGCCAAAGTGTCTTCCCATCATGGTTAGAATAAAGCGCAAAGCTCCATGACCTGCAGAGCTTCACGTGTGCTGGCCCCTGGCCTCCCCTGCCATCTCAGCACCTACTGCTTTCTCTTCACTCCAGCCACATTGGCCTCTTTGCTGTTCCTCAGATATCCTAATCTCCTCTAACTTCAGAGTTATTCCTTTGGGTCCAGAAAGCTCTTCCCCCAGGTATCTCTGCAGGTCTCTGCTTAGGGTGGTCTTCCCCAAACACCCCCCTTAAAATAATAGCCTGAATTTGTTTTCTCTTGCTGCCATAACAAATTATCAGAATTTAGTGCCCTAATACAACACCAGTGTAATAGCTTGTAGTTGTAGGTCAGCTGGCACAGGTCTTGCCAGGCTAGCATCAAGGTATTGGCAAGGCTGTGCTACTTTCTGGAAACTCTGGGGGCAGAATCTGTTTTCTATTCATTCAGGCTGTTGTGAGAATTTAGTTATTTGTGCATGTAGGGCTGATGTCTCCATTTTCTGCTTATTGTAACTAAGGGCCATTTCTAGCCTTTATAGGCTGCTACATTCCTTGCCTTAAGGCCCCTTCCTCCATCTCCAAGGCCAGCAATGGAGGTTGAGTCCCTCTCACACTTTGACTATCTCCTGACTCTTCTTCCATTGTCATTGTCACATTGCTCTGACTCATGATTTTGCTTTCCTCTTTTACTTCTAAGGGTCCATATGATTTTATTGGGTCCATCTACATAATGCTGGATAGTTTCTCCACCTAAAGGTCCTTAATCTTAATCACATCTGCAAAATCCCTTTTCCCATATCGTGAAACATATTTGCTGGTTCCAGGATTAGGTGGGTAAGGTCAACATCTTTGTGGGGCCATTATTCTACCTGCCACCTGGCCGTCTCCATCTCTCTGTCTACTTACTCTGCTTTATTTTTCTTAATAGTGCTGATCACAATGGTTGCTGATTGTTTAATCTTTGTCTCCCCTGCTAGACAGTAAATTTCATGAAGTCGGAGATTGTCTTTTTAAGTTACATTGGTAGATTCAGCACCTAGAGCAACACCTGGCATACAGTAAGTGCTCAATAAATAACTATTGAGAGAAGTATGAGTTTACTGTGGGGCATCTTGAGTTGGAAATGCTTACAAGATAGTCAAGCAGAGCTACGCAGTAGGCAACTGAGTATACTCATGGGATGTGGTATTTTGTTTTGTTTTTGATTGGTGGGATGTAGTAGTAAGCTCAAAAACAGGTAGCCTGGACTAAAATTCACACCCAGCACAGTCTAAGTTTGGACAAATCACAACAACCTCTGTATTAAACTTGGGGATAACTATGGCATTTACCTTTGGGGTTGTTGATAGGATGAAGTTAGAGTGTATGTATAAAGTGCTCACAGTTCCGTGCATATAGTAAATAAACATATGTTATACTTTCTTTCACCATGTGGCACAGTGAAAAGAATGGGTAAAGTGGGAAGTGAGGAATGAAGTTACTCCAGGACAGAGCCAATAGGAACACTAAGACACAGAGGGCAAGGAGGCAGCAATAACAACAAAAGTTGAGACTGGCCAGAGAGATTGGAGGAAAATGAAGACAGTATCACACCATGGAAGTCTCAGGGAGCACGGATTGTTTCAGGAAGGAGCTCAGGGGGAGCAGTGTCAGATGCTGCTGAGAGGTGAAACAAAATAGTTCACAAGAAGGAGTTATTATCTTAATTTAAAGAATGAGAGTATTCATCAGAAGAAATGTTTGCTCAAGTCCTGTAAGTAGTGAGAGAGTGAAACCAAGAGTACTATTTTTACCTGGTATCTGCCCTGGCTTATCCTTTGCAAAATAACATCTGGTTTTCTGGTATTTTAGCAAGTCACCCAGAATACAGGTTTGTGTCAGTCTTCTTTTCATGTTGTTAGTCTGACCCTAAAAAAATCAATATTTGAAAACACACTGAGTGGAAAGACGTATGGGATTTGAGGGTAGAAAAGGGAGAAATGTAGGTTACAGAAAGATGTAGTGGGACATAATGGAAGGAAGACTCCTCTCAAGTCAGTGCAGTGGGTACCAGACTTGTTTTATCTTTAAATAGTTGGGTGGTCCTTGACTGCCTTATAATCCAGGTTTGTCACCCTAAGACTCTTACACTTTTCAATATATTACACAAGCCATGGAAAAGCCTCAAAACAATGTAGGTGCATTTGGAAATATCACTGCATTGGACCTAGCAAAGGAAAGGGAAGTGTGTAAACATTACTGCCATGACGTTGGCCTTCCAGTAGCTATGTTGAAGTGCCCCCCAGTTTATGTGCAATTTATTCATGACGAATAGCCTATATTTTTCAATTCAGCCATGCATGTCAGGAATATTCCCTCTGGGCATAGAATTATTGAATTTAAACAAACACTTATTGGGCACCTATAATTGGTCAAACTAACAAGCATTTAGGTTGATTCAGACTATTGCCTACAACCTAATTAGTATTCCAATTTAACAAACTGTGCTAACTGGTCCCTGAAGGTTCATTAGTAAAGGTTTCCTTTGCTTCACAAATGCTCACTTAGAATTCCATACTTAAGAAATAAATGAATTAAACCACAACGTCATGTTCAAGAATGGTTCCTCCCCCAAGTTTAGAGAATTTGTATGCCCTGGTAAACTGTTTTGGACTCTTTGAGCATCAAAGACTAGTATTCAGAAATAGCCAGGATAAGGAGACATTTGTAAATACCATTAATGAAAGCATGAGGCTTTAATTAAAGAAACATGGTTTGAGATGAAAGTAGTCAAGCTGTATATGAATTTGCCTATTGTTTGTGATTGATTCTCATGACCACGTGCCCAAGTAATAGATGTACCTGTGTTGTGCTAGAAGTGAATATTTTACTCCTCCTTTTTAGGTTTTGTAGTCATCAAAAACTAATCAAAACTTATTATAAGGCATTTGTGATAATGATACTTCAAGGTGGGTAGTAAGCAAGGAAAAATAAAGCAAATAATACACCTGTCAGAATATCCAGTACCCTACTCTGCTATAACTTCTCCTGAAGTTTTTTCCCCCCAAACTTCTCCTAGAGTACAACATAGAAATATCTTCTGCATTTTTGTTAATGGCCTAAAGAATAGTCTTCAAATTTGTTTAATACATTAAAATGATTGGATACTTGTTCAAAAATATCAATATTACCTCCACTCCTCCTGTTTTAAACCGCATAAAATCTATTGCTCCAGTATCTAATTGGCTGATGCCTAGAAAACTATTTCATTTTTTTTTTAATATATGAAATTTATTGTCAGATTGGTTTCCATACAACACCCAGTGCTCATCCCAAAAGGTGCCCTCCTCAATACCCATCACCCACCCTCCCCTCCCTCCCACCCCCCATCAACCCTCAGTTTGTTCTCAGTTTTTAAGAGTCTCTTATGTTTTGGCTCTCTCCCACTCTAACCTCTTTTTTTTTTTTTTCCTTCCCCTCCCCCATGGGCTTCTGTTACGTTTCTCAGGATCCACATAAGAGTGAAACCATATGGTATCTGTCTTTCTCTGTATGGCTTATTTCACTTAGCATCACACTCTCCAGTTCCATCCACGTTGCTACAAAAGGCCATATTTCATTTTTTCTCATTGCCACGTAGTATTCTAGAAAACTATTTCAATAGCACCCATTCTCTCTCCTTCCCTTAGCTTCTCAATTATATTTGTATTCTGTTAAAATTTCCCCCCATGTCCCACTCATCCTATTGAGAAGCTCTGACCCCCCCAAAAAAAAGAGTAGACCTTTTGTTAGAAAAAAAAAATATCCTTGCATCAGAGAGAGTTGTCATAGGGTGAATTTGTTGAGTTAGGGTGATGATGTAAAGTGGAAATTACCTGTATTACCTATTATAAAATATTTACACATTCTGAGGTAAACAATAGAGGTATGCTAAGTCAAGGTGTTTCTTTTGGGGGCCATCATACACAGATTGAATTATGAGCATATTTTAGAAAGGAGTAACAGACCATGGTGAAGAGGGAGGGGAAGGCATCTTGTGTATTGGCAGAGGATGAAACAGACGAATCAGAGGTGAAGAATCACAAGTGTTTAGGATAAAGATGATATTAGGGGAAAGAACTTACTTGCCACTTGCCAAATTTTCAGAAAGTACCTGTTATGACAAACAGCTCCCCCTTTTCACTCACACCTTCCCAAGGTCAGAGAGGTGATTGCATAATGAGACTGGACCCAGAATCTCTCTCTCTCCGCCTTGGTCTTAGGTTAGTCCTGCCACAGAGCATGCCTTCTCCTCCTCTCCCTCAGACTATGCCCCTACCCTGCCTGGGACTGGCAGGCAATTCCAGGGGAAGGCAAAGCTAAGCCTTGTTCTATTATCTAGCTTTATCAATAATAAGGCTGGTGTTGTATCCTCATCCCTTTGATTTCTGTGCATATTGCTCATCACATATGATCCGGGAGTTTAAAAGAAAGGCCATCTTATATGACCTTTAAATCTCAGTGCATGGCCTAATTGGAAAAGAAGCAGAAAATTAAGATAAACTTACTATCTTTCTGAAACTACTTTCATCATGTAAATTTCTGTTTATCTCTTCATACGAATTCTGGTCACTGCCATAAAAAGTCTGTTTCTTTGACCTTTCAAGGCCTCCCATGTTTTACTCCTACTTTACTTGAGCAATCTTTTTTCTCACTGTATGGGGCAGATCAGTCACACGGCTTGACATCCTCATGGCCCTTCCTAAAGGAACTGCTGTTCCTACTGAAGTGACAGTCACTTATGTACCATGTGATCCCTGGTCACAGCTGAATGGATTAGTGACGGGTGTGTGACCCAAAGGCAACCAATTGATAAACTGCTCAGTAATGCATTGCATGGCTTTTTACAAAAAAAATCTCTGCCCAAACAAGGCTTGAGGTAATGAACTGTGCCGATCAGATAGTCTTTCTCAGGGATTTGAAAGGGTAAAGAGTGAATCAGGAAACAGTCAAAGGGACAAGATGGTTGAAGCTGGAGGAGATGTGAACCTCAAGAGAAACAGAGAGACAGAGAAGTTGGTGGTGTTAGGAGGGATGAATGGAGGGAACTTGCCTTTGAGGAACGTATAACCTAGGGTACTGTCTACCTACACTGATTTATTTGACCTCAGAGGGCATGTTGTTTTACACCAAGTACAACACCTTTGCACATAAAATCTGGGATCCTGAACTTGGCCAGTGGGTCCTGCATGTTCCGTTCATATCCTACCTTTATGCAGCTCTTGCCTCTCTTCCATCCACGCACTGTCCATTGTCTCCTTGTCCTTGAAGTGTTTCAAAGGTACCAAGGTCTTTCCCTCCTCTATGTTTTCATACAGATTTTTCTCTCTGTATGGATTGCTCTACATCGTCCCAGTCACTCCCAGCCCTATTATTTTCCTGGCTGCTTCCTGTCATTTAAGTCTTGGGTGAAATGTCACTTCCATGGCTCCTCCCAACTGAAACACTATCCCTGTTTTATTCTTAGCACTTCACATGCCATTCTTTCATAGCATTAATCATATTTTTCAATTACATTTTTATTTGCATATTTATTTATTTGATGACTGCTCCTTCCATTAGTCTGGAAGCAATGTGGGGTAGAGATTATGTGCATTTTTGTTCACCAGTGTGTTCTTATCATTTAGCTCAGTGCCTAGGACATTGTATATTCTTAATATCCTTTGAATGAATGAATGAATGAATGAATGAATGAATAGTAATGAATGAATGGTTCCTCCACTTCTGTTTATTCCCATCTATCTCTCTCAAGTTCAGACATAAGACCCTTCCCTCCTTTTTCTATCTTGGTGTTTCTTTCTTTTCTAATCTTTTGCGTGTATACTTTGACCATTATAAGCACACTTGACATTTATTATTATATTATCTGTTATTCCTTAATTGTTTTATGTGCTCACTAGTATACACTAGTAGAAGTAGGGACAGTGGCTCATGCCATGTAACCCCTTCTTCCCCAGAGTGCCTAGCACAGTACCAGACTTGTTATGAAAATTTAATAAATACTTGATGACCCAAGACCCTTTCACCAAAAGATTGAGATGCAGGGTGCCTTGAAGTTCTAGACTACTTTTATCAGGAATAAAGCTTTTCAGTAGAAGGAGCTGTGCTTTCTATCATCATTGTCCCACTAATTGAGGAGTAAAGGCCCACAGGTACTGAGCTCTGGAGTTAGCACTGGGGAAATTTTAAGGACCATTTGTAAACATAGTTCTAAAATGTTTTTCAATTAAAACTTAGACAAATAAGACTTGCTTTGTGTTTTGAGTACTAATAATCAGACTCATGATTACTTTTGCATGAAGAAAGTCATTAAATGGTAAATGAGCCCTGTTTATTCATCTAAAAATTAGATTTTAGGTTGACTAACATAAAAAATTCAAAATTATTGTTCTTGGCTCTACTTTTTGTATCTGTTCTACTCAATTTTTTTTTTATTTTACTCTTTCATCTGTATCTCATCTCCAGATCTAGATTATAAAAATCTTTGAGAGTAGATATGATATCTTTTTTCTTAAAAAGTATTTATTATTTCAGTTTTACTTCTCATTAAAATTTTATGTACAATAAAACTGTACATATTTAAAGTGTACACTTTGATGAGTTTTGGTATATACTTACACCCAAAACTATGACTATAATCAAGATACCAAACATTTCTTTTTTTTTTTTTTTTTTTTTTTATTTTATTTTTTTATTTTTTTTTTATTTTTTAATATATGAAATTTACTGTCAAATTGGTTTCCATACAACACCCAGTGCTCATCCCAAAAGGTGCCCTCCTCAATACCCATCACCCACCCTGCCCTCCCTCCCACCCCCCATCAACCCTCAGTTTGTTCTCAGTTTTTAACAGTCTCTTATGCTTTGGCTCTCTCCCACTCTACCCTCTTTTTTTTTTTTTTTTTTTTTTTTTTTCCTTCCCCTCCCCCATGGGTTTCTGTTATGTTTCTCAGGATCCACATAAGAGTGAAACCATATGGTATCTGTCTTTCTCTGTATGGCTTATTTCACTTAGCATCACACTCTCCAGTTCCATCCATGTTGCTACAAAAGGCCATATTTCATTTTTTCTCATTGCCACGTAGTATTCCATTGTGTATATAAACCACAATTTCTTTATCCATTCATCAGTTGATGGACATTTAGGCTCTTTCCATAATTTGGCTATTGTTGAGAGTGCCGCTATAAACATTGGGGTACAGGTGCCCCTATGCATCAGTACTCCTGTATCCCTTGGGTAAATTCCTAGCAGTGCTATTGTTGGGTCATAGGGTAGGTCTATTTTTAATTTTCTGAGGAACCTCCACACTGCTTTCCAGAGCGGCTGCACCAATTTGCATTCCCACCAACAGTGCAAGAGGGTTCCTGTTTCTCCACATCCTCTCCAGCATCTATAGTCTCCTGATTTCTTCATTTTGGCCACTCTGACTGGCGTGAGGTGAAGATACCAAACATTTCTAACACATCTAGAAGTTTCTGTGTACCCTTATATTCATTCCTTGTGCCATGAAATCACTGATATATTTCTAGGATTATAGGTAAATTTACATTTTAGAGACTTTTATAGAAATGGAAACATATAGTATTACTCTTTTATTGGCTGTATTCTTTTCTTGATATGATAATTTTGAAAGTCATTCAATGTTGATGCATATATTAGTAGGTAGTACCTTTTGGCTGTTGAGTCCCATTCCATTGTATGATTATACCACATTTTGTTTATTCACTGCTAATGAACATTTGTGTTATTTCCAGTTTTAGAATATTACAAATGAAGGTGCTATGAAAACTTATGAATAAGCCTTTATGTGGACATAGGTTTTCATATGGATTAGGGTTATAGGTGATGGAACCACTGGATTATACATGGCATATGTTTAACTTTTAAAAAGTCTGCTTGGATGCCTGGGTGGCTCAGTTGGTTCAATGTCTGACTCTTGATTTGGGCTCAGGTCATGATCACAGGGTCGTGGGATCGAGCCCATGTTGTGCTCTATGCTGAGTGTGGAACCTACTTAAGATTTTCTCTCTCTCTTTATCTTTCTCTCTTTCTCTCTCTCGCTGCTCCTTGCCCTCTCTATAATAAAAGAACAAAATAAAAAACTGCCAAACTATTTTCTAAAGTGGTTATACCATTTAAATTCCCAGCAGTTTATGAGGACACATCATCCCAACAGTTGGTATCGCCAGTGTTTTTTAATTCAAGCTATTTTCATGGGTTTTTAAAGGTATATCATTGTTTTAATTTTCTCTTGATGACAAATGATGCTGAACATTTTTTCTTTTTTTTTTTTTTGGGGGTAAATGAATTCTTTTTTTTTTTTTTAATATATGAAATTTATTGTCAAATTGGTTTCCATACAACACCCAGTGCTCATCCCAAAAGGTGCCCTCCTCAATACCCATCACTCACCCTCCCCTCCATCCCACCCCCCATCAACCCTCAGTTTGTTCTCAGTTTTTAACAGTCTCTTATGCTTTGGCTCTCTCCCACTCTAACCTCTTTTTTTTTTTCTCCTTCCCCTCCCCCATGGGTTTCTGTTACGTTTCTCAGGATCCACATAAGAGTGAAACCATATGGTATCTGTCTTTCTCTGTATGGCTTATTTCACTTAGCATCACACTCTCCAGTTCCATCCACGTTGCTACAAAAGGCCATATTTCATTCTTTCTCATTGCCACGTAGTATTCCATTGTGTATATAAACCACAATTTCTTTACCCATTCATCAGTTGATGGACATTTAGGCTCTTTCCATAATTTGGCTATTGTTGAGAGTGCTGCTATAAACATTGGGGTACAAGTGCCCCTATGCATCAGTACTCCTGTATCCCTTGGATAAATTCCTAGCAGTGCTATTGCTGGGTCATAGGGTAGGTCTATTTTTAATTTTCTGAGGAACCTCCACACTGCTTTCCAGAGCGGCTGCACCAATTTGCATTCCCACCAACAGTGCAAGAGGGTTCCTGTTTCTCCACATCCTCTCCAGCATCTATAGTCTCCTGATTTCTTCATTTTGGCCACTCTGACTGGCGTGAGGTGATATCTGAGTGTGGTTTTGATTTGTATTTCCCTGATAAGGAGCGACGTTGAACATCTTTTCATGTGGCTGTTGGCCATCAGGATGTCTTCTTTAGAGAAGTGTCTATTCATGTTTTCTGCCCATTTCTTCACTGGGTTATTTGTTTTTCGGGTGTGGAGTTTGGTGAGCTCTTTATAGATTTTGGATACTAGCCCTTTGTCCGATATGTCATTTGCAAATATCTTTTCCCATTCCGTTGGTTGCCTTTTAGTTTTGTTGGTTGTTTCCTTTGCTGTGCAGAAGCTTTTTATCTTCATAAGGTCCCAGTAATTCATTTTTGCTTTTAGTTCCCTTGCCTTTGGGGATGTGTCGAGTAAGAGATTGCTACGGCTGAGGTCAGAGAGGTCTTTTCCTGCTTTCTCCTCTAGGGTTTTGATGGTTTCCTGTCTCACATTCAGGTCCTTTATCCATTTTGAGTTTATTTTTGTGAATGGTGTGAGAAAGTGGTCTAGTTTCAACCTTCTGCATGTTGCTGTCCAGTTCTCCCAGCACCATTTGTTAAAGAGACTGTCTTTTTTCCATTGGATGTTCTTTCCTGCTTTGTCAAAGATGAGTTGGCCATACGTTTGTGGGTCTAGTTCTGGGGTTTCTATTCTATTCCATTGGTCTATGTGTCTGTTTTTGTGCCAATACCATGCTGTCTTGATGATGACAGCTTTGTAGTAGAGGCTAAAGTCTGGGATTGTGATGCCTCCTGCTTTGGTCTTCTTCTTCAAAATTACTTTGGCTATTCGGGGCCTTTTGTGGTTCCATATGAATTTTAGGATTGCTTGTTCTAGTTTCGAGAAGAATGCTGGTGCAATTTTGATTGGGATTGCATTGAATGTGTAGATAGCTTTGGGTAGTATTGACATTTTGACAGTATTTATTCTTCCAATCCATGAGCAGGGAATGTCTTTCCATTTCTTTATATCTTCTTCAATTACCTGCATAAGCTTTCTATAGTTTTCAGCATACAGATCTTTGACATCTTTGGTTAGATTTATTCCTAGGTATTTTATGCTTCTTGGTGCAATTGTGAATGGGATCAGTTTCTTTATTTGTCTTTCTGTTGCTTCATTGTTAGTGTATAAGAATGCAACTGATTTCTGTACATTGATTTTGTATCCTGCGACTTTGCTGAATTCATGTATCAGTTCTAGCAGACTTTTGGTGGAGTCTATCAGATTTTCCATGTATAATATCATGTCATCTGCAAAAAGCGAAAGCTTGACTTCATCTTTGCCCATTTTGATGCCTTTGATTTCCTTTTGTTGTCTGATTGCTGATGCTAGAACTTCCAGTACTATGTTAAACAACAGCGGTGAGAGTGGATATCCCTGTCGTGTTCCTGATCTCAGGGAAAAAGCTCTCAGTTTTTCCCCGTTGAGGATGATGTTAGCTGTGGGCTTTTCATAAATGGCTTTTATGATGTTTAAGTATGTTCCTTCTATCCCAACTTTCTCAAGCGTTTTTATTAAGAAAGGGTGCTGGATTTTGTCAAAGGCCTTTTCTGCATCGATTGACGGGATCATATGGTTCTTCTCTTTTTTTTTTTGTTAATGTGATGTATCACGTTGATTAATTTGCGAATGTTGAACCAGCCCTGCATCCCAGGAATGAATCCCACTTGATCATGGTGAATAATTCTTTTTATATGCCGTTGAATTCGATTTGCTAGTATCTTCTTGAGAATTTTTGCATCCATATTCATCAGGGATATTGGCCTGTAGTTCTCTTTTTTTACTGGGTCTCTGTCTGGTTTAGGAACCAAAGTAATACTGGCTTCATAGAATGAGTCTGGAAGTTTTCCTTCCCTTTCTATTTCTTGGAATAGCTTGAGAAGGATAGGTATTATCTCTGCTTTAAACGTCTGGTAGAACTCCCCTGGGAAGCCATCTGGTCCTGGACTCTTATTTGTGGGGAGATTTTTGATAACCGATTCAATTTCTTCACTGGTTATGGGTCTGTTCAAGCTTTCTATTTCCTCCTGATTGAGTTTTGGAAGAGTGTGGGTGTTTAGGAATTTGTCCATTTCTTCCAGGTTGTCCAATTTGTTGGCATATAATTTTTCATAGTATTCCCTGATAATTGTTTGTATCTCTGAGGGATTGGTTGTAATAAGTCCATTTTCATTCATGATTTTATCTATTTGGGTCATCTCCCTTTTCTTTTTGAGAAGCCTGGGTAGAGGTTTGTCAATTTTGTTTATTTTTTCAAAAAACCAACTCTTGGTTTCATTGATCTGCTCTACGGTTTTTTTAGATTCTATATTGTTTATTTCTGCTCTGATCTTTATTATTTCTCTTCTTCTGCTGGGTTTAGGCTGCCTTTGCTGTTCTGTTTCTATTTCCTTTAGGTGTGCTGTTAGATTTTGTATTTGGGATTTTTCTTGTTTCTTGAGATAGGCCTGGATTGCAATGTATTTTCCTCTCAGAACTGCCTTCGCTGCATCCCAAAGCATTTGGATTGTTGTATTTTCATTTTCGTTTGTTTCCATATATTTTTTAATTTCTTCTCTAATTGCCTGGTTGACCCACTCATTCGTTAGTAGGGTGTTCTTTAACCTCCATGCTTTTGGAGGTTTTCCAGACTTTTTCCTGTGGTTGATTTCAAGCTTCATAGCATTGTGGTCTGAAAGTATGCATGGTATAATTTCAATTCTTGTAACCTTATGAAGGGCTGTTTTGTGACCCAGTATATGATCTATCTTGGAGAATGTTCCATGTGCACTTGAGAAGAAAGTATATTCTGTTGCTTTGGGATGCAGAGTTCTAAATATATCTGTCAAGTCCATCTGATCCAATGTGTCATTCAGGGCCCTTGTTTCTTTATTGACCGTGTGTCTAGATGATCTATCCATTTCTGTAAGTGGGGTGTTAAAGTCCCCTCCAATTACCACATTCTTATCAATAAGGTTGCTTATGTTTATGAGTAATTGTTTTATATATTTGGGGGCTCCGGTATTCGGCGCATAGACATTTATAATTGTTAGCTCTTCCTGATGGATAGACCCTGTAATTATTATATAATGCCCTTCTTCATCTCTTGTTACAGCCTTTAATGTAAAGTCTAGTTTGTCTGATATAAGTATGGCTACTCCAGCTTTCTTTTGGCTTCCAGTAGCATGATAAATAGTTCTCCATCCCCTCACTCTCAATCTAAAGGTGTCCTCAGATCTAAAACGAGTCTCTTGTAGACAGCAAATAGATGGGTCTTGTTTTTTTATCCATTCTGATACCCTATGTCTTTTGGTTGGCGCATTTAATCCATTTACATTCAGTGTTATTATAGAAAGATACGGGTTTAGAGTCATTGTGATGTCTGTATGTTTTATGCTTGTAGCGATGTCTCTGGTATTTTGTCTCACAGGATCCCCCTTAGGATCTCTTGTAGGGCTGGTTTAGTGGTGACAAATTCCTTCAGTTTTTGTTTGTTTGGGAAGACCTTTATCTCTCCTTCTATTCTAAATGACAGACTTTCTGGATAAAGGATTCTCGGCTGCATATTTTTTCTGTTTAGCACACTGAAGATCTCGTGCCAATCCTTTCTGGCCTGCCAAGTTTCAAAAGAGAGATCAGTCACGAATCTTATAGGTCTCCCTTTATATGTGAGGGCACGTTTATCCCTTGCTGCTTTCAGAATTTTCTCTTTATCCTTGTATTTTGCCAGTTTGACTATGATATGTCGTGCAGAAGATCGATTCAAGTTACGTCTCAAGGGAGTTCTCTGTGCCTCTTGGATTTCAAAACCTTTTTCCTTCCCCAGTTCAGGGAAGTTCTCAGCTATAATTTCTTCAAGTACCCCTTCAGCACCTTTCCCTCTCTCTTCCTCCTCTGGGATAACAATTATGCGTATATTATTTCTTTTTAGTGTATGACTTAGTTCTCTAATTTTCCCCTCATTCTCCTGGATTTTTTTATCTCTCTTTCTCTCAGCTTCCTCTTTTTCCATAACTTTGTCTTCTAGTTCACCTATTCTCTCCTCTGCCTCTTCAATCCGAGCTGTCGTCGTTTCCATTTTGTTTTGCATTTCGTTTAAAGCGCTTTTCAGCTCCTTGTGACTGTTCCTTAGTCCCTTGATCTCTGTAGCAAGAGATTCTCTGCTGTCCTCTATACTGTTTTCAAGCCCAGCGATTAATTTTATGACTATTATTCTGAATTCACTTTCTGTTATATTATTTAAATCCTTTTTGATCAGTTCATTGGCTGTTGTTATTTCCTGGAGATTCTTCTGAGGGGAATTCTTCCGTTTGGTCATTTTGGATAGTCCCTGGAGTGGTGAGGACCTGCAGGGCACTTCCCCTGCGCTGTGGTGTATAACTGGAGTTGGTGGGCGGGGCCGCAGTCAGTCCTGATGTCTGCCCCCAGCCCACCGCTGGGGCCACAGTCAGACTGGTGTGTGCCTTCTCTTCCCCTCTCCTAGGGGCGGGATTCACTGTGGGGTGGCGTAGCCCATCTGGGCTACTTGCACACTGCCAGGCTTGTGGTGCTGGGGATCTGGCGTATTAGCTGGGGTGGGTAGGCAAGGTGCACGGGGGCATGAGGGGCAGGCTTAGCTCGCTTCTCCTTAGGTGATCCACTTCAGGAGGGGCCCTGTGGCAGGGGGAGGGAGTCAGATCCGCTGCCTGAGGTTTGGCTCCACAGAAGCACAGAGTTGGGTGTTTGCGCGGAGGAGCGAGCAAGTTCCCTGGCAGGAACTGGTTCCCTTTGGGATTTTGGCTGGGGGATGGGCGAGGGAGATGGCGCTGGCGAGCACCTTTGTTCCCCACCAAACTGAGCTCTGTCATCCGGGGGCTCAGCAGCTCTCCCTCCCTTTGTCCTCCAGCCTTCCTGCTTTCTAAGCACAGCTGTTAACTTATGACCTCCCAGACACTAAGTCGCACTTGCTGTCGGAACACACTCCGTCAGGCCCCTCCGCTTTTGCCAGCCAGACTCGGGGGCTCTGCTTGGCCGGCGGGCTGCCCCTCCGCCCCGGCTCCCTCCCGCCAGTCCGTGGAGTGCACACCGCCTCGCCGCCCTTCCTACCCTCTTCCGTGGGCCTCTCGTCTGCGCTTGGCTCCGGAGACTCCATTCTGCTAATCCTCTGGCGGTTTTCTGGGTTATTTAGGCAGGTGTAGGTGGAATCTAAGTGATCAGCAGGACGCGCGGTGAGCCCAGCATCCTCCTACGCCGCCATCTTCGCTCTCTCCCCGATGCTGAACATTTTTTCCATGTGCTTACTGTTCATTTGTATATATTCCTTTGTGAAATGTCTGTCAAATCTTTTGTCCATGTATCAATAGGCAAGTTGTAAGAGTTCTTTTTATATTTTGGATTCAAGTCCTTTGCCTGATTTAATTTTTAAATATTTACATTTATCTGCTTGAGGTGGAATTTTAGGTCATGGAGAATGGGTTGTATTTTTCTGGTTCTGTGTATTTTGAGTAATTTTGGAGTCTGTTATAGTCATTCTGAAAATTTTGTTGCATAGACTCTGGGTTCTATTATATTCCTCTGAGGATTTTTTTTTTTTTTTTTTTTTTTACCATCAGTTAACCAGGAATGACATAAGCTATAACTCCTTTATGATTTTATGAGGATAGTGCTCTAAATCTTCAGTCCTTTAATTGTTTACTGTGTTGCTTTAAATCTGTCATATGCATGGCTGAGGGGGCAACCTGAACCTTTTTTAGTTTTCATACGTAGAACTAGGGGGTTCACTCATCTTACTTCCTCCCCCTGGGAGTTTCCTTCTCACTTTCCTGGGGCAGCTGTGGTTGCCCAGGCTCTTTCCTTGGCTCTTCTATCCAGAAAGATGGTGGTGCTTCTCTCATAGTTTAAGCTTCCTGGGTGACAGTAAAAGTCAGTAACTGCAGCCCAACTGTGGGGCAAAGCCACAAGAAAACACCAAACTTGCTTGTTGGTGCTGCAAATTCCTACTGCCCTCCAAAAATCTGCCTGCTTTTGTTTACTCTTCAAAATCCTCAGCTTTGAATTCTTTTCCAGGGTCTGTAGTTGTTATGAGCAGGAGGATTGATCTATAAATGAGTTATACCACCTTGCTGGAAGTAAAACTCTGCCATACATTCTTCTATCTCTTTTATTCCTTGCTCTAATAGCTGTAGAACCAGAGCAGGGATTTAGAGATCAGGTCACTGTTTTTCTCTCTGCTTTTTCGTGAATATGTAAAGCCAAGACAAATGAAAGGACATATAGGCAACAAACAAAAGTTGGGAGGTTGGGGGAGAGGACAAAAGTGTCAAGGTTTCCCGACCACTACAGAGTATATATTTTGGGTCTTAAGTGGGTGCCGATACATGGACTATATTTAATTTTTTTCTGCTTCTTTATAATGAATACCATTATTGAACATGGACTATGTGCCAGACACTGCACCTGGTGCTTTATATACATTATCTTTAATCTGTATGTGTGTAGGATTAAATATTTGTTTCAACTATGTGTCCCTATGTTAGGGAGTGGGGGCTCAGGAAGGTTAAACACAGTGTGCAATGTCACACAGTTTATAAGCAGTGGAGCCTGGGAGACAGATCTTTTTATCTCTGACACTGAAGCCTTGTCCCCTCTTCCTTCATCACTGTACCTCTTGGGCTTGAATTCTACACGCACGTGTCTCTGCCTCTCTGTATTATTTTGACATAGGCATCATTTACTTTTCTTGACTTAGGGGGCTTTTAATGGTCCCTCCCAAAAGGGTTACCATCTATGCAGTAGGTTTCCAGATCTGTACAAAAACTGGGGCCTTAGAAGAATTTTATTTGCATCACAAAGGGAAGCCCAGTCTCATTTCCCTGGGTAGTTCCCCTTTTATCAAAAAGTACATTCCAGGTGTTTGCTCACACAAACCTTCAATAAATGCTTGTTGAAATGAATTGAGTCTTTGGGAAAGTGTTTAGTGAGATCAAGTGAATCATTGAAATAACCGTGGCAGTTCAAAATCATATAGAATTTAAAAGATCTAATAGTACCTTCAGTTGTGCCTTAACACATATATTGTAACAACTTGAAACTCATTAACTGCCTGTTCTCTGTCTTGTATGATCAATGGTCTGCTTTCACTTACAAGATTTTTTTTCTTGCTCTGCTTCACAACAGAAGAAATGGGGACTAATGGATATACATACCAAAGTCAGAGAAGTTTTATATATTCTTAAGAAACTTCTCAACATTTCTTAATTTCTTTCAGAGTCAAAAACACAGCAGTTTTGTTCCTGAATTCTTTTCTATCCATAACATTATAGTTCTGTTTATGTCTGTGAACTTGGTTATTTCTGAAAAGGGTAGGGCTTTTTTCTTTCTATGACTCATTCAGTGTGCATTTTGCAAACATTTATTTAGTACCTAACATGTGCCAGACACTGTTCTGAATCCTGGGGTCAAAGCAGTGAGGAAAATTAAAAACAAAAACAAAAGCAAAAAAACCCACTATTGGCCACATGAGCTTACCTTCTAGTGGGGGAGACAGAGAATAGACTAATAAATTAATAAAATAACAAAGGGGAAAGTAAATATATTGTATGTCAGTGTTGATAAGGGATGTAAAGAAAAAGAAGTCGGAGAAAGGAGATAGTGCTTTTTTAAATAAGCCAGAGAATACCTCACATGGTGGATAATCTTTGTGCCAGAACCTAAAGAAGATGAGGGATCAGGCTTTGGGCTATCTGAGTAAAAAGCATCCCAGACAGTTTGAGAGTCCTTAATGGCTTGTTATCTTTCCTATAAGACCAATGGTTTGAGGGGCCTGCATAGGGGAGGCCCTGAGGAAGGAGCTGTGGGCACATTCAAGGCACAGCAATAGGCCGGTGGGACCAGCGCATGGCAAGCAAGGGGGTTAGGGACAGGGAGAGTGAGATCGCTATAGCACATAGAGCACTGTTTCTGAAGAAGACCCTGGGGGGGATGGGGGTGGGGTAGGTGGAGGGTTGACTTGAGCAAAGGGAGATTGTCTGACTCTTATTTCAGCAGGATTTCTGTGAATAGAATAGACTCTAGGAGATCCAGATCAAAGGAACAAAATAATGGAGGCAATGAAAATAATTCAGAGGTAAGATCCTGAAGGATTGGATCAGGGTAGTGACAGGGGAAGGGGAGAGAAGTGGTCACACTCTGGATGCATTTGCAGAGGGAGCTGCAAGGGTTTGCTGAGTGGAATGAGAGAAAAGAGGAAGTCAAGAATGAATCCCACATCCTGACCTGAGCACCAAGAACAATGTAGTTGTCATTAGCTGAGATAGAGAAGGCCTTGAGAAGACTATGTTACAAAAGAATAAGAATATAGTTTGTTTGTTTATTTAAAATGTTCTATTTATTTTTGAGAGAGAGAGCGCGCGCGAGAGCATGCACGTGAGCGAGCACAGGTTGGGGAGGGGCAGAGAGAGGGAGACAGAGGATCTGCGCTGACAGCACAGAACCCAACTCAGGGGTTGAAATCACGAACTGTGAGATCATGACCTGAGCCAAAGTCAGGTGCTCAACTGACTGAGCCACCCAGGTGCCCCAAGAATATAGTTTTTACATGTGAAGTGTGAAATGTCCATCAGACACACAGTAAGTAGTAGGCAGTCGGATGCAAGAATCCAGAGTTTAGGAGACGGGTTGGACTAGAGCCACAATTGCGAGAGTTATCAGAATATAAATAATAATTAATACCATGAATATGGTCAAGATTACCACTGATTCTTAGAGTGCTGTAAAATTAAGAGATCTGGGAGATGAAGAACAATAGGCAGGGAAGATATGGTCAGTGAAGTAGGGAACAAACCAGGAGAGCAGCTTGTTCCGGAACCCAAAATAAGAAAATATTTCAAGGAAGTGAGCAATCAATGCATCAGATGATGCTAACAGGCCAAATAAGATGAGGAATAACAATGTGGAGGTTGTTGGAGATCACGACTATATTAAAACAAGCCAAAGTAAGACAAGCCAAGTAAAAGAGTCAAAAGATTGGTTGCAAAAGTATTTTAGAGATACTTGGAAGAGAGAAACTGCCAACAGTGAGTGTAGAGAATACCTTTCAGGAATTTACCTCTAAAAGAGAGGTAGACAAACTGGGGGTAGCTGGAGGCAGGTGTAGGGTCAAGAATGCTTTTTTTTAAATTTTTTTTTAGTTTAATAACATCAGAGAAATTGCAAGATGTTTGCTTGGGTGCTCCTGGAAATGACCCAATAAAGAAGAAGAAATGATGATGCAGGAGACCATGTGGAGAAATACTGACAAAAGTTGGGAAGGGGACGGAGGCTAGAACACAAGGGAGGGGCTGGCCTTAGATGAAGGATGGACAGCTCATCCAGAGCAAACAGGAGGGAAGACCTGACTCCCTTGGCAGATAGACAGGTGCATGTGGCATTTTCCTTCCAATTGCCAAAGCTGCTGGTTGATACCAAGGAAGATTAAACCATTTACAACTATGTTGGCATATAACATAAAGGCATAATAAAAATTCTTGATTTTACTGGGAAAAATCACAAAATCTGGAAGGGGTCAGCTTGTTCAGTGTTTCATTTTTCAAGATGAGAAAACTGAGACCAGGAAGTTATTAGCTACTTGTTGGTAGAATTGATGCCAGAACTCATGGTTTCTATCTCATAATCCTGTTCTTGGCTCACTACATTGTGTTACTTGGTTCCTTAAAAAGTTATCATCTTAGTTGGTAAACATAATATTTTAAATGGAATATTTCTCTGTGAAGACATATCAATAAATAAAATATTACCAAGTAGGCATATAGTAATAGGAAACCATGAATTTCAGTCTTTCGTGTTATTGTATCCAACCATCATAACAATCCTGAGTTGTGCGTGACTGTGACCAATTTTTCAGGTGAGGAAATTGATATCTTAAAGTAGTTAAGTAACTTATCTAAGGTTATAGAGCCATAGGTGGTAGAACCAGATCAGAAATCCAAGTTTCCTGACAAATCAAATATAGTCTCTAATATGTCATTTCTAGTAATGAAATATCAACTCATGCTCCTGAGCTACCCAAAAGGTTAATTTTTTTTTCAATATCTTCCATTAAGGTAGGGAAATTATGAATTCACATGCAATTGACTGTGCTTTAAGTGTTTTAACTGTTTTAACACTTGTTTTAAGTGTTTTAACACTTCGGGAAATATGTTTCAGTTATCTGAAGATATCACTCATCCAGGACTTCTTACTTCCCAGCGATGGATGAGTGTTCAGACACAGAAGAGAGAACTGATGGTCAGAAGGCAGATTATGAAAATAAAACATTTGAGGATGAGTGCCACTTAAACCTCAGACAACCTGGTAGAAGAGTCATTGGTCCTTAGAGATACAGAAATGTTTTTCTTATTTCTTAGACTCTGAGATCATTGGTGAGGAGAGAAGCTGGTATTTGAGAGGCAAGATTTAAGAGAAGATCCTGACTCTTGTCACTTGCATGAGAGCAGAGAATCCAACCTGAAAATCCAGGTGAGATCAGGACCCCTTGGAAAACACTGCAAGATGTAATAAACAAATGTAAGACCGGTCATAGTGCCGATGGATAAGAAAGGACAAAGAAGACCCAAAAAAGTACCTCTGAAAGGAAGCTAAGGGCAGGGTCCCACTCTGAGCAGGAACATGCAGAGTCAGGGAAACCAACACAGTGTTTTCAATTTGAAACCAAAAAAGGATAAGAACAGTATATTACCATTCATGTCACTATGAATTAACTAGGTACTTTCAGGAGATAGGAAAGCAAACTCTGTAAGATGTGAAGAGAACCCAAATCATTTGGCTTTTGACTTCTCTTATCTAGTCTTCATTTTTTATTAAAGCACTGACTACAAGGCAAGGTGAGTTTGAAGTGTCCACTCAATCAGAACAGCGACCCTCAACTTGTAGACGGGGCCAAACAAGTAAAACTCAAATGTTTCTCGGTGCATCTCCAAGGTGGTGGCCCTATCATGAAAATTCTCCTTCAAGGTCTATAGAGATTTGTAGCTAGAAGGAGACCTCCAATTACTGGAAAGATTTTATTGTCAACTTGTTGCCTCTCACTTTCCAACTTATCCCCTAAGGTCACTCTCACAAAAGCAAGAGAGTTCCAAGCCTCTCCCTAAGTCCTTCAACCATGAAAGAATGTGCAGAGTTACATAAGAAATGTTTACTAGCTGGGGTCGCCTGGGTGACTCAGTAGGTTAAGTGTGGGACTCTTGATTTCGGCTCAGGTCATGATCTAACCATTAGTTCAAGCCTCACATCTGGCTCCACAGTGCAGAGCCTGCTTGGGATTTTCTCTCTCCCTCTCTCTCTCTGCCCCTTCCCCGTGCACACACACACTCTTCAATTAAAAAAAAAAAAAGAGGTGAGCAATGTTTATAGCAGCACTCTCAACAATAGCCAAATTATGGAAAGAGCCTAAATGTCCATCAACTGATGAATGGATAAAGAAATTGTGGTTTATATACACAATGGAATACTACGTGGCAATGAGAAAGAATGAAATATGGCTTTTTGTAGCAACGTGGATGGAACTGGAGAGTGTGATGCTAAGTAAAATAAGCCATACAGAGAAAGACAGATACCATATGGTTTCACTCTTATGTGGATCCTGAGAAACGTAACAGAAGCCCATGGGGGAGGGGAAGGAAAAAAAAAAAAAGAGGTTAGAGTGGGAGAGAGCCAAAACATAAGAGACTCTTAAAAACTGAGAACAAACTGAGGGTTGATGGGGGGTGGGAGGGAGGGGAGGGTGGGTGATGGGTATTGAGGAGGGCACCTTTTGGGATGAGCACTGGGTGTTGTATGGAAACCAATTTGACAATAAAATTCATATATTAAAAAAAAAAGAGGTGAGGAGTACTTGGGTGGCTCAGTTGATTAAGCGTGGAACTCTTGATTTCTGGTCAGGTCATGATCTCACAGTTCATGAATTAGAGCCCCATGTTGGGCTCCGTGCTGACCATGCAGAGCTTGCTTGGGATTCTTTGTCTCTCCCTCTCTCTGCCCCTCCCCTGCACATGCTCCCTCTCTCTCCCAAAATAAATAAACTAAAAACAACAACAACAACAGTAAAAAGAAATGCTTACTAGCTGTATAGACCTGGGAAAGTTACTTAACATCTCAACACTTAATCACTTCATTTTAGCCTGCCCTCCCATCTGTCTAGGGCTGTGCCTTAGTGGGTAGGTCTAATTCAGCATCTATCTGCTCTCTCTTCTCTGACTTTCATGTTTTGGATACAGGATCATGTTTCATTTGTGCAGTCTGATCATTCATTCATTCACTCTTCATTTATTTAAATCAACAAATATTTTTCAAGTGCCTTCCAAATGCCAGGCCTTTTGTTATGTCCAAGGTACATATTGGTGAATAAAATAGACAAGATTCTTCCAATATTGAGAAGGTCCTGCGTTGGTGTGCTGGCATTTCTTCCTGGAAATCTTTGACTTATGCCGAGTTTTGGTGAGATTGCATCTAAATGAAAGTATATCCTGGTGCATTTCAAGCCTTCATAGAGAATCTCAAGGAATGAAAATTTTCGTACAAGCACATTTCTGTAAAAAGCCAACTAAATGGCAAAGTCAAGTAAATAAGAATTAAAGGTAAAGCTAGTTAAATAAATGCATTTTTCTTAATAAGTGCAATTTTAAGTCTTTTATATTATTTTTGAGGTCTATACGTAAGGAAAGGCGCAAATTTTCAGTATTGCTTTGGATAAAGTGTGATACCATGGGAACTGTTTGAATTCATCTTGCACTGCCATTTGGTAGTTATCCCAATATGTATGTGTGTGTACTTTTTTTTTTAAACACGTGATATCTAGGATCCTGAGAAGGTAAGCAAAGTCCTGTAGCTGTGCTTCTGAGAAGCGAGAAAAAGCAGGTTAGAGGAACATCTGGGGACAGAACACACAAACCTGTCACCAAAACTAAGCAGCTATAGCACATAGTTTTTTTCAAAAACAGATTAATAAAGAACAAAAAGCCTGAAATATTGTATTGTTAAAACATACACACATGTGTGTGCACAAATATCCATATCCACCTACACACACACACACACACACACACACACACACACACACACACACACTAAAAATCAGTGTCATTTGGGTAAATAATAATTTGATTTTTAAAAGACCCCCGGTCATGATACTGTGCAATTACAATTTTAACAACGACAAACTTTAATTAACTAGCTGTGAAATGCAAGCTGTTCTAAGCTGCATAAACATTATGTGTTAAACAGGACTTTCTAATGGAACTAGCCAGCTTAATTCTAGTAATCAAGTTAATACCTAAGAGATTCATTGAGTATTGTCCTTTCCTACGTTTTATTAATGGTTTGTGGAAAACTCAGCCACATAAAATGTAGAACTGCTTCAAAATTACAGACTGCACTCCTAATTGGATGGAAAGAAAATAAATATCAAAGGCAAACTCTGGGAAACAGTGTATATGATTGAAATATAGTTGCTTGGCATGCATGTATTTTGATCATGTACTTTTTTCTTCATGTTCACCTTGATTCCTGTGTTTATTTTAGAGGTCTAGAATTTATACTCTGGGAATAGTGTACGTGGAGTGGTGAATCTGACCTTAATGACTTACTAATTCAGAAGCTCTACTTTTTCTTTAAAGTATAATCTATATAGGGGTGCCTGGGTGGCTCAGTCAGTTAAGCGTCTGACTTTGGCTCAGGTCATGATCTCACTGTTTGTGGGTTCCAGCCCCATGTCGGGCTCTGTGCTGACAGCTCAGAGCCTGGAATCTGCTTCAGATTCTGTGTCTCCCTCTCTTTCTGTCTTTCCTGTGCTTGTACTATCTCTCTGTGTCTCGCAAAAATGAATAAATGTTAAAAAAATTAAATGTAATCTATATATTAATGCTCTGGCATAATTCACTATGATACCACACTTAGTATGGTACCAAGAATATAGTAGGTTCAATAAATATTTGTGAAACTGGACTTGATTTTGCTGGTCTCCATCCAAGTAATGACTGTTCTTTATTTCCCTCCCCTTTCCATGTCTGTGAAGTAAAGCCTATGCGTATTCTATCTACAGTGTCCTATCGATGCTCAAAACTCAACCTATCCAAAGAGAAATTCATCCTTGTTCATACGTCTATGATTCATGGCATTAACATCTGCCTAATCATGTAAGCCAGGAAAATTGAAGCCATCCTTTCTTGCTCTCTTTAAACAACTCCTGTCAGTATCTGTCAAATTATGTGACTACTTCTCCATACCTCTGGCTGTTACCTTAGTCTAGTGCCTTGTATCTTTGTCTAGGTTGGCACAACATGCTCCCAAATGGTCTACATGACATCTCTACCCCCCCCCCCCCCCATTTTCAGTCATTCTACAGTCTGTTACTAGAGTTTTTTTCTAAGATGTGATTTTCATCTCTTCCCTTTTGGTAATATTCTTAAGTATAAGATGGAGTCTAAACTCTTTGATGTTAAGAGATGAGAAGCTACATGGTCTACTTTAATCTGTTTCTCTCTCATCAATGGCTACATTCTCCAACACTTCCTTCAAGCTCGCTGAAATTCTTGAAGTCCTAGAAATATACCATAAACATCTATGCATCTATTCTTCTAATGCTTTTTTCTCTTCTTTTTTCAAGTCTTAGTTCAAACAGTACCTTCTCTGAAGATTTTCTTCTCTACTTCAGATAGGAATAAATATTATAGGTTATCTGCTGTTTAAATTATTCCTCAACATCCTCTGCTATTATTTATTTAATGTCTGACTCGTCTACTAGATAGTGAATGTGGCTGTAAGAAGGCTTCCAATGAGTCTTATCTCCACATACTCATGCCTGTGAGGCTCCTCTCCTTGAGTGTGGGCTGGACTTATTGACTTACTTCTGATAAATAGTGTGGCATCAGTAATGGGATTTCCCTTCTAAAATTTGATTGTATAAAGCATTGGTTTCTATCCTGGAAGCTTACCCTCTAGTGTTCTCTTGCTTACTCTGAGGGACACCAGCTACCTTATTGTGAGATGCCCTTTGGAGAGGTCCATGTGAGGAGGAGGTGAGGGCAGTTTGTGGCAAACTGTCAGTGAGAGAGTGAGGCCTTAAGCCCAATAGGCTGTGAGGAACTGAATCCTATCAGCAACCACATAAGGGAGCTTGGAAAAAAGTGTCTTTGCAGCACACTCTCTTTGATATCAATGTATCTACTGCATCACACTGCCTTCAAGAAAGGTTTATTTTAGGTCTCCTCCTATGTGCTACCCAGGTACTAAGCTAGGGAGTCATTCAATTAAAAAAAGACAGAGGCCCTTTCTTATTTTCTGGTTGTTTTTGCTTCCAGAGCTACTTCCTGTCTACCTATAGGCATGCTGAGGTCTTCCCTATCCTATGCAAATAAAGATGAAAACCCTAAAACCCTTCCCTCAACAACTGATGCTTTTTCAAACTACTGTCCTTTTTCTTTTCAACACATGAAGGGTCCTTTGAACAAGATTGCCAGTATGACTTGGACACAGTACAAAAGGGAATCGTGCATGAAGTGGGGCCAGAGAAGACCTAGTAAAATTCATACAGAGCATTATAGGTCATAACACAAAACTTGGTTTTATACCAAGTACAATGAGAAGACAGCATTATTAATGGTAACTAAACATGAGTTTTATCTATTAGGTTACTATAGGCTTAGTGACTATATTAGTCTATGAGCTTGTCAAAGGCTGTTTTAGGATCTGGAAAAAAATCATTAGCTTAAAATGGAGAAAAAATAATTCCTGGAAAATCAGAATCAATAAAAGTATAAATAAATAAGTTTCTACGGGATGTAATATCATGTCAAATAGTTAAACACAATTCAGTCCAACTCTACCTAAATATAAATGTAAGTAAGTTTAAACCACAAGAACAAAATAAATTATCTTTAAGCAAACTCCAGTTTATAAAAATTATTAAAAAAACTTAAAAACTTTTTTTAGAGAAACCATATTTAACATGTGATGTGGGTTATTTTGGCATGTTTGGAAATGATTTGGGTGGGAACTTCCAAACTGTAGAATGCTGAGTGACCAAGAAGTTCTCGTAACAGACATGGTTCTGCTTGCTAATATCTAAAAAGAGCAGCATGTCTCAGAGGACAAGAGTCAATCAGAAGGTGAATAATCTCATGTATATAACTATCAATAAATAATATCCTGGGATAGTAAAAATGTATTATATATATAATATTGGATATTAAATATAAGATATTACATATATATTTCAGGTGGCTGGGTTTTTTAAATTTCTATACAAGAAGTATGGAATCAAGACTTCAGCTATAATATATATGCCACTAGTATACAGTCCTGTCCCTTGAGTAAGGTTCAAGTTTATTTTCAATGTCATAACAAGATGTATCTGGCAGTTCTTAAAGCTAGACCCAATAAATATTTACTTGATATTTCCCTTGACATGTGTCTGAAAATTTATTTCCTAGCTGTCTAGCAGACTCGGTGACTTCTTCCCTTTCTTAATTTTTATCTCATGTTTACTAGATATACGCAAAAACACATACACTCATATGTACACATACACACAAACATACGTATAAACACACAATTATAAAGATCAGGCATCTCACATCTCCAAAGAAAATTGAAATAAGATTTTTGCTTTTTCTTTATGTTTCCAATATAACCTGGAACCTTGCCAGCCACACCAGAATTAGATACCATCTGTGAAATTAATTTGAATTTCACTAAGTTTAATTTGCTTGCCTCTAAATCAGCCATGGCAACACTCCAAATTTATTTTTCCAAGTTTAGACTTTAATTTTATTCCAAGATCTTTCTCCTGAGTATATTTCGGTCTCTTTCACTAAAGAACTGTCCATTTTAACCATTCATATTTCTTATCTTCCCAGTATTTGAGTTAGTAGTTTGTGTCTCAGACTAAGCTCTAATAGAGTTAAGAAGGAATGATGTTTGTTAGTTCAGCAAAGAATCCAGGAAATTGTTCTCAAGTCATTTAAAAAAACATTTAGTATTTAGAAATGTTCACCCTGATTTGGAAATTGTACATGGCAGGAAAGAGGGAGGGTGAGGAAGAACTCAGAGAAGCCTTTCTTAGACTTGTTATCCCAGAAGAACCCTTGAAATAATTTTCAGGTCTCAGGGAATCCCTGCATAAAATTATTATATCTTTAGCCCTGTATACATTGGTATGATGTTTAAGTTGTAAATACAATAATCCAACTAAACTCTCAATGCTCTTTTGGGTGTAAAAGATATTTTCCGTAGATCGGTTTATTCAGTCAACTTCTGAGATTCTTTTTGTATGTTTCTTCCTTTTCACATGCTAATGCTAGTCAGTAGTGAGGGTGGAAGAAACATCAGTGCTTTTGGTTTCTGAATTCTTACTTGATTGTTTTTTAAGCTTCATCCAAGTAGGTTTGACAGTCTGATCACTAATTTTTACCACACAATTGCTGAGGAGCTATTGAATGTGATAGATGACATGTACAAAAGCAGTGTAGTCTACCTAAAACTAAAAAGAAAAAAATCTTTGTAGCCAAACTTTCTTTTTCTAATTTTTAATTACAAAATTATTTTAGAAAGAGCACAAGTGGGGGAGAAAGGCAGAGGGAGAGAGAGAGGTGGGCGGGGAGAGAGAGAGAGGGAGAGAATCTCAAGCAGGCTCCACACTCAGTGTTGAACATAACATGGGGCTCGATCCCATGACCCTGGGATCATGACCTGACCTGAAATTAAGAGTCTGATGCTCAACCAGCTGAGCCACCTAGGAGCTCCTATAGCCAAACTTTCTTTACAAAAAACCACGTAGGTAAGCTCAGCTCACCTCTTTTGAAATTATTCCCTTCTTTTAACAAAATTTTAAAACTCATAAGGCAAGGTAACAAATTTCTGTTAAATAAATGATTTAAGTCAAAAAAGGGGCTTGGTAGGCAACCAAAGAGGGGCTTGGTAGATTTAATTTAAATGAAAGTTCACAATAGATTTTAATAAATGTTATTTATGATATGAAAATTACTGATAGTGTCATTAATACATTGACCTACTTATATGAATAGTGGAGCCTTTCCAACTTTTGATACTGCATATGTCCTGGCATTTTACTCACTTGAATATTATATGCTGGCAAATGCTTAGCAATTATGTTACTTTTACTTTTCTGGTCAGTAGTTTCTACTGCTAAATAACTTGGCTCCTGAGCATTTTCACTGAATATTACTTATTTTAATTTTTTTTAACAAAAGCTTTACTGTTTTGAGATTCCAGTAGCCCTTTAAAATAATTATCCCTCTTATTTGTCAAAAGGATATGATTAATATTTGTGTCTTTTAAACTTTGCTGCAATTCTAACTTTCTGGCCATAGAGGAGGCACAAAAAATTGGACAACTTAGATTATTAGCCCATTTAAAATCACTGATAAGTAGCTTTCACTGTAGTGCCAGTGTATGTGTGTGTGTGTGTGTGTGTGTGTGTGTGTGTGTGTGTGTCTTTTTCACTCTCACAGTGAAATGACTCAGAAGATTGTAATTCTTCATCAGTAAATGTATCAGACTTGTTTGTAGGCCAAGGACTAGAATCCTTCTTTTCCATTTTATACATGCCCTAAAAACTCACCACATTGTATCATCAGCGATGTTTCTAAAACAGTCTAGAAAACATAAAGGCATAAAAAAGAATTAAATGAGAAAATCACCCAAAGTATCAAAACTTCTCAACACAATCAAGTTTGAATTACACAATTCATATTTTGCAACCTTCACAGCAACAGCAAAGTGGCAAGGGATAGCTAAGCCATGGCATGTAAAAATTCTTTAGAATAGAAATTTCTCATAAGTCAGTTGGTAGTATATGATGGGAAGTTGGGAGCGATAAGCTGACACACTATTTGCCTTCTGTCCTTCCTTTTGTACAATGAAATGCTTACCAGTTATCAATGACCTCCTTAATCCCACATCAAAAACTAAAAATTAACTCAAGCAAATGAATGTGGGCCTACTATAAACCCTGTCATGCAAGACTGAAAGACCTTTATCAAAATATACCCAACAGGGTCATTCACTGTTTACCTCTCTAAGCACTGAGTGGCACATTAAGTTAAAAAAATGTGTCTGTGCGTGTGTTTTATTTTGGTCCAAATCTGCTGTGGAACCCATAGTTACAAATGTGAGAACCATAGCAATTCACAGAAACCCTGCTGAGAAACACTATATTAGAATTAAATAGTCCCAGTCTTCCTTCTCTCTCTCTCCCCACCTTGACTACACCTTGTTTTGTGTATCTACTGAAAATACAGTACCAAAATTGCCTTGTGATTTAGAGCTTGGGCCTGTTTAACCCCCAAGGCATTTGCATGAGAGAACCTAGACATAGCAGATGTGCAGGTGTGCAGTTTGTTCCCCTTTCGAGAAAGGACTCCCTGCCCTGCTGCAAAGGATGTGGTTAGCTGATGGTCTCCAGTTGTTTGTTTCCTCTTGACCCACCTCAACCTTTGAGACAAGGTCTTGCTATTCTCAGGGAAGTCTCAGGGAAGGTGGTGGTATGAGGGCCTGGCCATTTCTACCCAGTGTGAGAGCTACTTCAGTGAGCAGTTCTTGCTCTGAAGTTGTCCTTTTGGCTGGGAGAGGATTGTGAGATCTGTATTGCAGCCTCCTGGCTTCCCTGACCAATTTGCTTCCTTCATTTTCCTTTTATAGGAGTTTATTCTCTAAGAAACTATTTGCATTTCAAACTCCATCTCAGCCTTTCCCTCTTGGCAAATCCTAAATGGTACAGTTGTACCAGAAGTGGTCTGAAAAAACAGGTGGTAAGATGCGACTTTGGAAATTGATCATTCACTGGCTAGCTAGTAATAAGGATCCTATCCCCCATAGGTAGCCCCTAGGACAAGGTGGTAGTCCAGTTAAAATGTTCACCCATGGTGACCTGGGAGGTTGAGCTGGGATAGGACATAGACTGGCCAGTGAAATCATTGAGGGTTTAAAATGTGCCAAGAAATAAGATCAAAACAATGGAATTGGATAATTATTACTAAATTGCATTGAGACTCTTTGTTAACTTATACAGCAGAGGAGCAGAAAAAGCTGAAGATCAAGCTCAAGATTTGATAGAGTGGCCGAACTTCAAAGATGATTTAATGTTCAAACGAACCAGATATGTTCTTTCAAAGTCAAGGCAAATTGGAAAAACTTATAACTCTATACATGGGATGGGGACATTTGACCTGAAGATTGATTTTCCAGACTTATCTGATCTTCTGGCCTTGAAGAAGTTGCTCACTCCTCCCTTTAAGAGCTAGCCTTACCCATTCCCATGCCCCACCAAGCCAGAAGATACAAAAATAGGTATTCCACCTCAGAAGCTGCCCTCTCTGCTTTCCTGACTCCCAGCCTATAACCAGAGTTAAGTAGCAGCATAATGCAGCCAGGGATGAACTACATCTTATAAAAGAAAACAAGAACTGCACTTCAAAGGAGCTACAAGACCTAGCTAATAGGGACCAACAGGGGCTGGAGTGAACCTATGTGCTGGAGAGTGATCAGGGAGTCCAAATATAAGATTGGTTGAGAGAGTTTATTGACCTGGGGCACTTGTTTGAGGTACAGGATTTAATACCCTGGCAAGGGCTCTAGGAAATGGTACAAACTTGCAGCTCCTACTAGATAAGGCAATGGCCCACACCAAATAAGGTTGAAATACTTAATGTTGCTTAGTGATATACACAAGAGGATGGAACTAAAAGACCAAAAGATGTGGATGTGCTGGAATGGTTATATAACATAAGGCAAAAAGAAGCACCAGATGTTCTTATGTTCCATAGTTGGAGAGGTCCCCAAATCAAACATTGACCTAGGCCATCAGGAATTCACTGGGGAGAAGGACATCAGCATCACCATGGTGTTCAATGCTGCCTCTCTTTTGTGGACCAGAGCTGAAGGTAGAAGAGACACGATAATTGGGTTCCAACACAATAGAGGCCAGGAAATAGTTCTTAACACCAGACCTGGGAGATCATTGCTCTCCTAAGCATAGATAAGATCAGAGTGGCAGCCAAGGGCACCTAACCCACAGAGAACTATGAAAATGGCTTATCGAATGTTATTATATTTTGCCATAGGAAAATAAATGGATTGCCAATACAATCAAAAGAAAACAAGAATTGATGAACAGGAGTCTGAGGTCTTTTGCTTGAATAAAGCCACATTCTCCTGCCCTGTTTTTCTGCATCTGAGTCAGTTTGCAGACTAGGATCCACTGACTCAAGAAATGTGGGATCCCCAGGGGAAGCACTGTATTAAACACTGTGACGGTTCCCATAGTCCTTCTCCAGAAGAGCCAGCAATCTATTCCAGTGACTATATGTTGGGGAAGGGATAATACCGAAACATACAGAGGCCTATTGGACATAGCAAGTGTTCTGACACTGATATAAAGTGACCTGATGCATTACCATGCCTCTTCTATTAGAGTATAGCATTTGGGGGGCAGGAAATACATCTACAGATCTACAGGTCTGTGGATGCACCCATTGGTCATTTCCCCATTTCTTGAATTCTTATTTGGAATTGGCACTCTTGGCTTTTAGAATAATTCCCACATTGCATTCTGGTTCTGTGTGATTGAAGCGATTATAGTGGAGAAGGTCAAGTGGAAGTTTCTTAAACTGCCCTCCATGCTTTGGCCAGGATGGTCAGTGAAAAACAGCATCACATCCTATAGACAGATGTTGGAAATTAATGCTACTCTTAAAAATTTAAAGGATTCAGTGGTGGTAATTTATATCATATCTACATTTAATCCCATTTGCAAAAACCTGATGGATCCTAGAGAATGACTAGAGACAACCACAAAATCAACCAGGTTGTAGCTTGTATATTGCTACTGTGCTTGGTGTGGTTTAATTACTATAGCAGATTATATCAGATACATGATATGGAGCTACCAAGTTGGCAAATGCATTTTCTATTTAAATCAGGAAAATGCTCAGAAACAATTTCCCTTCATATGGAACAAACAATACTATTTAATTTACTGTTTTGCCCCAAGACAAAACTCACTCTTAGTCCTGTTACAGTCAGAAGAGCTCCAGCCCATATGGACATCCTGCAGAATGTCACATTGATCCATTACATTGGTGGCATCGTGTTGATCAGGCAGAACCAGCAAGAAGGGGCCAGCATTCAGGGCAGGACTCTCCAGAGGGTGAGAGGTAAATACTTGGAACACTCAGGGACTTGGCATCCACTGAAGATTTAGGGGTCCCGGAGCGAAGGGTGTGCTGGGTCACCTCTTTCCAAGTAAGTTGTGGGAGCTTGCACTCATCTTCATCTCAAAGGAATCTCTTGAAGTGCCTGGTCATCCACTTCAGGGTTTGAAGGCAACACACATTCTGTACCTAGGAATACTGCTCTGATTTTGATAATGACGAGAGAGGCTGCCCACTTTGAATGAAATCTAGAGTAGGAGAGGGCTCTGTAGCAGGTCGAGGTTGCAGCCACCTGGGCAGCAGACCTTTTGGAACTTAGTGTGGCAGAGAGCTTGTGGGGTGAGGAAGGGAGGTAAGGTAGGAAAGAAAGACAGGTGAATGGGCCGAACTCAGGGGTTGAGAGTGTTCAGTGCTCCTCTGAAGAATATATTCATTCTCCTGTGGGCGATTGGGACCCATTAATTTTTTGTTGGTTTTGTAAAAGAATAGCTTAGCGATAGAAGTTTTATAGAAACATTGATTAGGTCCCATGTACAAGATGGACTGAAGGATGTTGGGTGTTCTCAAGAAGTTAATTGTAGAATGTTATGGAATGTTCCTCCTCCCTTTCACCTTGAGCATGCTCATCCACAACATTTATCTAAACTAGAGCTTGGGAGGAGAAGACACAAGAGAGTAAGATTTTGTGCATGACACATTCCATTTTGTCCCTGCTTGACTCGGGGCTAATTTTTTCTCACTTATTAGTTTGCTGCAAAGTGGCTATTTCTTTCCCTGCTCCAGAAGACTGGGAAAGTCATTTCTATCAATGCCTTCATTACTACATAGATCCACTACAACCAAATTGCATGTCTTGGGGAATTCATTACAATGAGGTTCTACCTGTGTATTGTAAGTACTACATTGCCTATAAAGGACTCTTAGGTTCCTTGGAGAATAATGTTATTTATTCTTCGCAGCTCCTTTAGAATCTCTTAAAAGTGTTTGACTTCCAACAGACTAAAAACATTTTCTAGCAGGAAAAATAACAAAACTGTTTCTAGTCATAAAACAATGAGACACTTGTAATAATCAAGCTAATCAAAGCAAATGAGGTCTTTTCATTTTGCTTCCATGATCAGGATAATTGAGTTAATTCTTGATTTCACTTGCAATAATAAATATTTGTAGAATTCATATATTAGTCATATAATTCATAGTAACACTGTTTGCCAAATATGCCTTGAGACCACACACACACACACACACACACACACACACACACACACCAGAGGGAGGGAGAGACAGAGAGAGAGAGAGACAGAGACAGAGAGAGAGAGAGAGAGAGAGAGAGAGATTACACTTTGTTCTCCAAAATCTCCTTTTTCTTATAGTGAAATCTTGTTTTGTATTGATAAATATATAAACATAGGCCTGGGGTAACCTTATGGGTTGGTGGTGTTTCTTGTATTTTTCTTAAGTGTAGGTAATTAGACTCCAGGATTTCCTTACAGGTTTCAATGTGTTTCAGAGTAAGGCCAAGTTAGTACTTGAGTAAGAGCTCCCTCCACTGGAGTCTGAGCTTTAAAACTTTTGTCCACTATCTGCCTTCCTTCAAGAAGTTCCCCTTCCAGCATGCACCCCACCCAGCGCTGGCAGATTAAACCAACAGGGCATTGAATAATGTCCTTCAGAAAAGCTGCAAGTAAGCCCATTTATCATTCCAAGGAGGTTGAACTGCAAAGAAAAAGAAAAACTCGGTACAGCAACTTCTTCACTCTTGAATCCTGTCGGCCACACAGAATATGCTCTTGGAAGCTTGGAGCATAAACTGACTGTAATCACATGCCTTCAAGGTCCTAGCCCAGTTTTTCATCAAATGCACCTTTTCATGAATTATTGCTTTCAAGAAGGAGTGGGAGATTTACATCCCAAAAGTTCTACCCTAGGGTCACTGTGCTTTCTTTAAGAAAGTTTACAAATTTGAGCTATCTTTCTAAAAAATTAAAAACTCAGGACATTTAATATTGTATTAGGGTATTTTGGTTAATCAAATATTCTAGTTAATTCTGAGTGACCACTTTTGTCATACTTGGATTGCATATTTTCAATGAACTGGAATAAAATAAGACCAGATAATTAGCACAAGCTATATAGGCCATGTTCAACCATTCTTGTGAGGTCTTGGGTTCACCATTATGAATATTCATTACTAGCTGTGTAACCTTTATCAACTTACATAAGCATTTTGAAGATGCCTCTTCATCTAAAAATGGGGCTGTTACCACATTACTTACCTCTGAGGTTTGTTCCAAACATTAAATGAAATAATGAATGTAAAAGTGCCTTGTAAACCGTAAAACCCATTACAGGAGATATGGCTATGAAGTAACAAGATAAATGTTTTCAGACTAGCTGAGCTTTATAATAAAATCTGTGAATGAGTATCATATGTGGAATTAATATCATTAATATAGAGATACACTGCATACCATAGCTTGATAGTGAGGACCAGCTAACAAGTAACATCTGGCCTAATGGAGAACATTATCTTTTCACAGAATAGAAATACACCATTTTTTAAAAACTGATGTTATTTTTCTAAACCCAGTTTTCCATTTGCAAAGAAAGAGAAAAAGTGAAATTTCATCTTGGAGGGCTTATTGTGGATTTCTTTTTTGAGCGAGCAAATATTTCTAGCTTATCATAGTTTGATAGTGTCAGTGAAATTTGAGTATTTTTGCATAAATTGCACTGTCAAAGTCAACATAAGCCAATTGATGGATATAGTCCTCCAAAAATAAATTAGATTGTGTGATCACATGCTGTCAGGATGTGTGTACGCATTTGCTATGTTCAGCTTTATCAGTATCTACTCCTGACCGCATTTCTCCCTTCCGGTGTCACAGATCCAATCACAGTCCGTAGGAGCTCAGTAAATCTTGTTTGAAAGTAGTCATTATACTTACGTATGGTAGAAATACCAAGCTCCGTGGAATAACGTTGAAATTAAATATTATAACTTTTCAGACATTAAAAAAAATCAGAGACTGTTTGCCCAAGGGATTACCAACGTGTACTTCAAATATTTTTCCATGGAGTGAGTGCTCCTTATCAAGTGGAAATCATTATATAATTGGCTCAGTAAATGTTTGCTAATGATTCTCATAATGAAATCTTCTAGAATTTGTTTATTGTGACCAAAGAAGATGAGAAACAATCTGTCTTTAGAGGTTCAAATTTTGTTATAGTTCTGTATTTATGACAGCTGTATCTCATTACTCACATCATTGCCTTCTTACCTTGTCTTTTCTCATAAAGTTATGTGTTTCCTTCTTGTGTTCAAGTAATTCTTTGTATATTCCATAATACATTGCATTAGAAACAATTGTTTCAAGGACTCAAGGACTTTGAACTTTTTAAGGTGTATTTGTTTATTTATTTATTTCTTTAATCATTAGTACCTAGAACAGTGCCCGGGGTCGCCACCATAAAGAATCTCACTATACTGTTGTATAATAAGAAAGTAACAAAAGAAATACTTTCATTCTTTCTCCACCTTGCTAAGATCCTTGAGATATGACAAGGTGGTATCCTCAGGAAAATATTCTTAAATGTAGGGGCAACTGCTTGCTTGCTTTAACAATTTGCCTATAAAGCCTGCTTTAAAAAAAAATCTCTGAACTTCCCAGCGGATACAAGTAAATGATAATTTTTTGTTGTTGTTGTTTAGGGCTGGAACATTTAAAGTGAGCAGCTGGGACTATATCTTCCTTGCACTTTGTTCATACATAAGGAGAAATGAACATTCTGAAAAGACATCTGTATTGTAAATCAAAATACATTGCTGAAATCAATGTTGAGTTGACATTCTGCTTGCAAATATTCTTTTGAGATTGGTTCTTGTAAATCTCTTTCCCATCTGGTTTTTATGTCTGCTTTGGGACTTGTATGCACATAGTTGTCTAGGATCTGCTCAGAATGTTGAAATAAAGTGTGTGGTTTTTAATAAAAGGTTATCTGGGAGGGGAAGATACTGTCTTGGTCGTATCTAAACTCGCTTATATATCTTGCAGCTTGGCTTAACTTTTGGAAACTTTGCAAAGTGTTTTCTTTGAATATTTGAAAACTTATTTGAAGTCATGAAATAATTCTACCCTGCAACTTATATCTTTATAAAGAGCATTTGCTGGGAGGATAATTTTTATTTTTAAACACAGGAAGAATGAGCCGTAGAGAAGCGTTGGTGATTGCAATTTCCTCTCTTACTATAATTGCACTATTTCCATTAGATTAATGATGGAAAGGAACAATTGTTTATATAAGTTCCATTCCTTATTGAAAGTTGGTTAATTTGAGAATATTTACCCTTCTTACAACACAAATTCAATGATGACAAAGGAAAAAATGTCAATCTGAAATGTGTCATTATAAAAGCCCATGATTGGAACTTCACATCTGGAACTGATATCCCTACTTGAGTTTTATAAGGGATTGGTGTTCTGAATGGACTTCCAAGTGAGAACATAATCACCACCATCATCATGTAACATTTACTCAACTGTAGTCTCTAATTGCAGGTCAGTGGTTAATCTTTACACAGCAACCAATCTTGGATTCATGCAAGGAAAAAGAAATACCACCTTGCCTCTTGGAAGTATGAAGTTGGTCCTTATTATTTGATTTTTTATGTTCTATGGTGTGTGTGTGTGTGCACGCACGTGCCCGTGTGCATAAAGGAGCACACACATTCACATATGCACTTGTGTGTGTATCAGGGCAACCTAGGGGTTGACAGGAAGAAGAGAAAGCACTGAAGAAGCTCTGTATAACCCTGAATAACCTACTTACTGAGGAAAGAGCTAAATAGATCCACTGGAGCTAGGAGCTTTCTCTTTGAGAATAAGGATAAGGCTACTGACTTCAATTTGTCATTGGTGGGGCTGGGTGGAGGGAGTTCTTTTTGATAAATAATATGGAGTAAGAAATCATGGAAGGAGTAAAGGGAATTGAAATGCCTCCCCTTATAGACCTTTGGGGACCGTTGCTGTGTCCCTAGGAGATGTAAGGGAAGGAGAGAATAAGTCCACCTCAGCATCTTCCTCCTTCTAGTAGTGTCCCTTCCTACTTGCATTTAACATCCAGCTCTCTCCACCCAAGCTCTCACAACAATAGCAAATCCACAGCCTACTATCACATATTGAAGTTTAGACTTGATTTTAAAATAGAATGGGACAAACTATTTTGTAAAATGGAATATTTAAAAATTCTCTACAGATCCCTCACTTACCACTAGGGATTTCACAATTATCCTAGAAACAGAATGGTTTTCATGCCTTGACATCTCTTTTCTTTCTTTCTTTAGTATAGATTAGGCATCTTCAAACTTTGATTTCTATAAAAAAGAAATTTTTTTCAATAGTAATTTTGTGTATATACACTTTTTACTTTCTTGTTGACTTAAGGCTTTCACCTGTGCTTAAACTGTAAGTCCCCTTATTATGATCCCCCAGATCTCTTTCTCTGTATTTTTTTTTCCTAAGAGGAGGTAAAACCGAAAAGAAAACCCAGTGAGGGACCAACCCTGCAGCCCACTTGCTGACCTGCTGGATAATCCAGGATAACTTAAGGGCATTGATGGGCTTACAAAATAACAATTTAATAACACTTAAGGGAGGAGGAGACATACAGGCCGTGAGCCAGGCCTCTATTTCTAGAAGCAGTTGAACAGGATACCTGCTCTGTATTGGTCTTCAGAAGGGATTTGATGGTTGATATCAGATGTAAGGCCATGTTCCTTTGTAACCTGACAGTACAGCCTCATTACCCACTACATGTGCATAACCAATAGTAGCTTCTTCCAAGCTCAGGAGTAAGTCCAAGGTGCAGTGGGCACTCCCTTTGTAAACCTAAAGACAGCAGTATCACCAAGATACATTGCATTCCTTACAATTAGGTTACAAAAATGTCCATTACACTTGGATTTTATAAAGCACACCTGTTAGATGACCAGTTCTTACAGTTAGGACTTCCCAACATTACATAACATCAAATTGAATGGATATCATGGGGCTTTCCTTCCTGAGTTTTAACTACTTTATCCAGATATCTTGTGAAATACATGTTTCCTTGTAGTTACCACTGCATTCTAATTCTTCCTTATTATTTGCAAGTCTGTCTGTAACTTTGGATTTTATTTACCTTTCCTTTTCCCTACATTTCCATCCACCATTTCACATGGAGCTTTCATTCACTTTCTCTGGTTGATCATTAGAAAGTCACCTGCTCATTGCCAGTAATTGCTCATTGCCAGTAATCTGTAACTAAATACGTGGAATACCTGATATGAAATAAAAGTTTCTTATTATCACTAATATCCCCGTTTTCTGTTATAGGGAGAGTGCTTACAAATTTGTGTTGTAATGGAATGATGTTTAAATGTTTATGGGGCACCTGGGTGGCTCAGTCGGTTGAGTGTCCGACTTCAGCTCAGGTCATGATCTCATGCTCCGTGAGTTCAAGCCCTGTGTCAGGCTCTGTGCTGACAGCTCAGAGCCTGGAGCCCCCTTCAGATTCTGTGTCTCCCCCTCTCTCTGCCCCTCCCCTGCTCATGCTCTGTCTCTCTCTGTCTCAAAAAAAATTAAAAAAATAAAAAAACCAAAAATTAAAATGTTTGTATGTGTGTATGTGTGGTATGTGTGTGCAGTATGAAATTATGTGTCTCAGGTGGTTTAATTAGTGATACTCCAGAACATATTCTGTACCCATTGGTCTCAGGAATTTGAGATTGAGTTTGCACAAACAAGTCATTTTAATGCCAGCCACTTTCTCTTTCTATTACACTGTGACATAGCCCCATTATGATGGCTATAAAGACAATAAAGGCTAACTTAATATAGATCATGTCACTTCGGAAGTGGTCCCCATCCAAGATAATTGAAACCTCTCTGGACCATTGGGAAGCACCATCATGTAGTATAAATGGTGTCCGTGGTTTACCACTCTTCAGAAACTGATTTATTTAAGTGCATTTGTACAACAGAAATATATCCTCAAGTAAGGCAATGTAAAGACTTGATTGTAAACTGGATCTTTTTTTGATTCCTAAACACCTGAGTAAATAGGTAAATATTTTGCCCAGCTGAACCTCAAACATCTGGACAAATATGGAGATTGGTGAGAAACACTAAAAAGTAAGCAATAGGGTGGTTGTTCTATCTAACAATCAGCTTCAAAGCACAGAGATTGGCATCCAGTGAATGATCCAGCTATCACAACGTTTATTTTGAGACAAACAGAATAATGGTGTGGAAAGGAACAAAAGGGAGAATTTATGGGTGTCTCATCAGACACATAGACAAATACCAAGAGAAACAAATGCAGAGCAACTTTTTAGACATGCTTGTTTCGCAGATCTGACTACTTCTATCAAGATTCTATTGGTGAAGATGTAAAGGGCATTTTCCCCCAGATTGATCTGTATATTAAGGAAAAGTAGAGCCCAGGAAATCTCTGTAATAACCTCTGGAGAGGGTCATTTGTCTCATGTCACACAGTATGATTTCTGTGAGGGAAATAGGGGTAAGGGAAAGAGAGAAGGTTAGAGAGGAAATCCCTTGATATTTTCTACCAGCATGGCATATCAAGGTGATTAGGACTTTCTTTTTGTGTAAGAGTTGTTAAGCCCTTACTGAAATACAAGTTAAAAACTAAGAACAGACACTCAATATATGAAAAATATGAATTCAGCAAGATTTGGGTTCAAACTGTGATGTATGTGTGTACACGTGTGCTCACTTATGCATTACAGTGTGTGTACGTAGTTACTGACCTGTAGATTTTAAAGTTCATAAGATTAAAGGGAAATAATATATTTTCACAGAAAACATGATATTTACTAGTGAAACTTTGTAAGCATTCCCATTAAAATCAGAACAGGACATTTAAATTATATAAACATCTTGTCTGTGTTATTTCGTGTCCTAGAAACTGTAGTCTGTGTTTCTTGATTCCTTACTCTGTGAAATGAGGTCATTATACCTCTGCTCTTACCCAGTTCTGCTAGAAGGAAAGAATTTTTTATTTGCCTATTTCATATACATAGACAAAAATTTAGTAAGTTGGATTGTTTAGAGCTTCAAAAATCAAATTAAAGCCTTTGGTCTTCATAAGAGATGTACAGTATCTTTTAAATGTTAAGTAGGAGTGTGAAATAATCAGATATTAATTTTAATACTATACTGCAGCTTCTGGGTAGAAAATAGATCAGAAAAGGATAAAAGTAAATGAAGAACAACTGTGAGGAAGTTCTTTGGACATAGTGGTGGCTTGTTGTTGGGTGAGGGTGTGGAGATTTTGAGAAGTGAACAGTTGCATGGTGTTGCTAAGAAGTAGTATGGACAGGAATAAGTGATGGGCTGTACATGGGACAAAGGGACAGGAAGTTTCCCAGTATGCCTTCACGTTTCTGACAGGAGCAACTGGATGAATGATGTTGAAGAATAGTGGAGGAAAATATTCAAAATGGGGGTGGGTGTGTAGGAAGAAAAGCATGCCAGTTGAGGCATGCTCAATTTGAGATTCTAGTGATACAGTCAAATGCAGATCTAGGATGGGAAGCTGTTTGTGTGCGTCTAGAGCCCAGAAGAAAGTCTTGGAAGGAAACAGAATATTAAATGTATTTTAAGTTTTAAAGAACAAGATGGTAAATGACGGTGAAATAAGACACAAATAAGAAGTGATCATGAGCAAGAGTGAAGACACAAAGAGGGCCAAGACAAAACAGAGTTTCAACATTTAAAAGGTAGATGGTATGTGAGAAGTTTCCAAGGAAGACTTAAGTGCAGCATTGGAAAGGTAAAAGGAAATTTGGGAGAGTGTATAATTGTGGAATCCAAGGGAAGAGAATATTTCTAGCAGGAGGAAGCTGATGAGAAATTGCCTAAGATCTGGAAAGATTGGAAAATGTACATTGGGTTTAGGAACATGGAGGTGACCTGTAGCCTAAGCAAGAGAAGGCTATTTGGGTGATGGGAACAGATGCCAGAATGGAATTACCTGAGAGTGAATGCCATGTGTGCAAGTGAAGGCTGCTTGCAAAGGCATTCTTTGGATAACAGTTGCTGTTAGAAGGAAAGAGAGGGGCCAGGAGCTTGGGGGCATGTTTGAGTCAAGGAGGTTATTGTTGTCATGCTGTTGTTGCTTTTAATAAACAACAGAGAGAGAGACTGTAACACATCTGAATGATTATGGCAAGTGTCTAGGAGGTAGCAAGAATTTGACGATATTGCCACAGTGTAGAGAAAGCACAGAGGCAGCTGGGTAGGGACAGAGATGCCAGAGGCAGAACAGAAAGCTCAAAGACAAACCACACACACAAGACACACACACACAGACACACACACACCCCCACATATCAGATTTCTAAGAAATAGGTCGCTGGCAAGGAACATTTCTGAAGGACACATTGTTTATCATAATAGATACTAAATGTGCCAGGTAAAGTCCTATTTTCTTTACTTACATCAGTCCAATTCCCACAGCACACTACAATTCCCAAGCTCCTACATTTTGCTCTTTGTTGTGCTTCCCAGTGCCTAGAACTGTGCTTGGCACATAGTAGGCCCTCAATAAATATTTGTTGAATAACTGAATAGTTAGATAGGTTAGGTGGTTCTGCCTTTGTGATGAGGGAACAGATCATTAGAGAGGTTAACTAACTTGCCCAATCACAAAGGCAACAAGTAGGGACTTCTGAGTTTGTACCCTATTAAGGGTCTTGATTAACATGCTAAATTGCCTCCAATTTGAATCAGATTAGATGAAACAAATATTTCTTTTTAGAATTTTTGTGTTTTCATATGCTAACCCCATAATCCCAAGGGATTTTGAAGTATTAGACTCAAGCTTATTAGAGTTGTAAGAAAGTATTGACATTGACATGTGCCTAATAGTTTGATTACTTACGAAAAGAACGCATTACCATGCTATTCAGCCCTAATTCAAGAGCAATGAGCAAGCAGACGCCCTGTTTCTTTTCCCTTCAAACCACAGACCATCCTTCTGACTGCCACACTCTCTCTTGCGCTCAGAAGTGGATATACTTTGTTCTTTTTCTGTCTCAGTCCGGGCCTTCAAGGTATCTTTGCCTACCTCTCTTAATTTGTGCCTGTAATCATCATTGTCTTTGCTTTTTTCTTTTCTCTCTTTCTACCTCTGCCCCAAATATGAAATCTCAGATTTTATTCAGCTTTTCAGGGAAGCTCACATCTCATGAAATTGTGAGAGCCTGGGAGTTCCAGAGAAGTAGAGATACCGTCACACTGAGCAAATAGACTTATCATTCTATCCTTAAAAAAATCTGAACTTTGAAAGGCAGAATTGTAGCAGTTCTTGATAAATGCAAATGTCCATTTCAGCAGGGAATGGAATGAGAGGAAAATAGTTCAAAATCCAAAGCAGAGGGTCAATGAAAGGTGAGAAAGCCTGACAAAACAAAAAGAAAGTATTTCCTTTGGACATGCTAGGCTTATTTCTGATGAGGAAGACTTGGACTTCTGAGCATGATTTATAGCTTGTATGATTATATTTAAGTGAATTCTGTAGTAAAGTATGTTAAAGCTCATTCTCAAATGTGAGTTGGGGTCTCAGTAATTTTTCATGTTGATAAAGCTACATTAGAGAATTTCTTCAGGTATTGTTGTATACAGAGATCTTTAACAGGCTTGACTCCAAATGACTACTGAAGTCAAGACAATGTGATTAGTCCAGAGGACCATGTAAATAGTACTCTTAAAAAACTCTTCATGATAAAGTCTTATTTCTGTCTGGATGTACTATGGGCTACTTCAGACCATGAAAATGAACTCACGCTTATTTCTCTCTGTTGACTTAATTGTGTATTCCTAGCAACTTCTATTTTAATGGCCATGCCTCCTGCTCCTAGGTTATTACTATTGTGCTGCTCACTGAATTAAATTGTCTAATGAAAGGGAGAAAAAAAATGCTTACTTTCATCACCCCCCCACCTTTATTGAAATAAAACTGATAAATAAAATTGTATATATTTAAGGTATACAATGTGACGATTGGATATGCTTTGTGAAATGATGAGTATAATCAAGTTAATTAACACACTTATAACTTAATATGGCTTCTGTTTTTGTTTTCATTTTTTGGCAGTGGTGGTGAGAACACTTAAGATTTACTCTTTTAGCAAAGTTTTAGTATACAGTATTATTAACTATAGTCACCATGTTGTACATTAGATCCCGATGACTTATTCATCTTGTCACTGAAAATTTGTACCCTTTGACCAAAAAACTTCTTACTTTTAAGAGGCGTAATGGGGTGCCTGGGTGGCTCAGTCAGTTGGGCGGCCGACTGCGGCTCAGGTCATGATCTCGTGGTCCGTGAGTTCGAGCCCCGCGTCGGGGTCTGTGCTGACCGCTCAGAGCCCGGAGCCTGTTTCGGATTCTGTGTCTCCCTCTCTCTGACCCTTCCCCCATTCATCCTCTGCCTCTCTCTGTCTCAAAAGTAAATAAACGTTAAAAAAAAATTTAAAAAAAAGAGGTGTATTAATTTTTTTAGTTGCCAGAGTAGAATTTACAAATTTTACAATCTGCGTGTTCCTGTGCTCCAATCCTCAATGACCAGATTATCTGAGAAAAGGCTAAATTGTATTCTTAATTCAGAGGTTTCAGGCTGGTTGAATACTGAGAGCTGTGCTGAATGCTGTTAATATGGCTTCTTCTCACTCATCTCTAATGGGGTCCAAAAGCAGTTCTTACCCGCTTGCAGTGAAAGTGGTCAGCAAGGAAACCTACCATAAGGACGGCAGTAGTTCAGACTTTGATAGCAGATCTACCATGTGTTTTAGACAAGTGAATTAAACTTTCTGAGTCGATGCTTTCATAGTTTAAAATGAACAGAGGTGAGTAACATTCATGTACTTCTTCAAATATTTACTGTGTTCCTTCTGTGGTCTAGACACTGTGCCTTTTGTTTGAGATACAACATTGAACAGGATAGACACTGTCCCTGCCTTCATGGGACATACTGTATACGAGCCAAGATAAACTACCAGGCAATAATAAAACAGTGAAATATATGATACCAGTGGAGGCATAAGCTCTAAGATCATGTACTGTCAAATGTATTAATCTTTTAGGTAGACTGATGATTGTCTCCATTTCTTTGAATTTGTTATGCACTATCCTCTGTCTGCATGTCTTTGAACATGTTCCTCTGTCCAGAATTGCATTTTTCCTCTTCTTCACCTAGCTTATGTCTACCTGGTCTCTAAGGTCCAGCTCAAGCATGACTTCTCAGGGAAACCTCTGAATTTTTGAGTTGGGTTTAGGTGATCCTCCTTGAACATTCCTAGTCTTCATATGTATCCTTCAATCATAGTAGCTTGCCTTTGTTTATTTACTTACCAATATTCACTGTTAGGATTTGAACTCACTCTGTGCAGGAATGTCATTTTTCCATCTCTATATTCCTGGAACACAGTCTAATATTTGATCTGTAGTAATTATTGATCATACAATATCAGACATTAAATACCTACTAGGTGCCAAGAACTGTAAAGGAAGTTACTTTCATCCTGTTACTTACTTTATTTTCATAATAACCCTCTGTTATTCTGGTTTTAATATTCTTCTTTACAGCTGGAGAAATTGAGGCTCACAGAGGCTCAGCAATTTGCTTAAGGTCACACAAAAAGAGAAAGCCAGAGTTTGAAGCTTTGAAGCCAGAGGTTTCCTTCTTTTATTCTACCACTGAATGAACATCATGGATTTTATTGTATTAACATGTGTGTGTGCTGTGAAGGAAATCGTCTTCTCTAGGAAGGAACCCAAGGCTAATGGTTTTTATGTCATATTTGCATAAGCTAGTATAAATCCACACTTGGATAATTTTGCTCAACAGTAGGAGAAAAAAACAACACACTTCTTCAAGTGAACAGATGTCTGTGCATAGATATCTCTGTGAGACAAGGTCATGTTAGGGGCTAATCTGCATACCTCTATAGAATATGTATATATATATCCATCATATATATATATATATATATATATATATATATATATATACACACACACACACAGATATATGTGTGTGTGTACATATGTATACATACATAAGATGGATATGTATGCACACACAGAAATATACACACATATATATCTTACAGATAATATCTATATATACAAATACATACACATATATACATATACACATACATATACATGTACACATATACATGTGTATACACATATACATGTACATATACATACACAGGACACAGGACAATAAGAACAAACAGAGAAGGAGAGCAGGAGATCTGAAGTCCAGGACCTTGGGGATGTTAGAATTATAATTCTGAAACAGAGAAGAGATTATGCAGTTTTCATGAAAAGATTTGTAATTGTGACAGACCCAAATAAGAGATTTGGGAGATAGGCAGTATTGACTCCAATGAGATGTATGGAGGTGGTTGGAGAACATTTTCTGCCAACAGAGAAGAGTTATATCTTCATTGAAAGCCAGAGGAAGTCCTAAATTCCCACTTGACTAGACTTTATAGAAGTCAGTTCAAATATTGAAACAACACATATTTTCTTTGCTTTCAAATTTTCCCAACATAATCGGGTAGCCAGACAAAATCTTTGTTCTTTTTTAGCCAGAGTCAGTGGCATAAAATAGAGATATGAGTGTTTCTCCTATAATGCCAATGTTTGCACTATTGAAAAACCTTACATTCTGCAAAATTGAACAGTAAAAATAACAGGGCCCATGGGAGAAATAAAATGAGGGGAGACCACTCAAAACTGTGGAATTTGGAGAGCAGGTCACTAAGAAAACAAAACAATTACTATTAAAAAATATATACATAGGCATCATTAACCCACTAATGGCATTTGCACCTGACTTTAAAGTAAGTTGGTCCTTAGCAGCCTTAAGTCCTAGACTTTGAGGTATAGATTTTTCCAATATGAACAGTTTTTATCAAAACTAAAAATGTCATCTAATGTTTAATACAAGGAGTAACATCTTTGCAATTTTGTTAACTGTACTGGCAACTTCACCAGCAAGCTTAACATCATTGCACATCTAAAGATATCCTTGAAGCACCAAAGGGAAGTGCTTTTGTCAATTTCTAAGCCTTTTTCTAAAGATTTCTATATATGCTTTTTCTTTAATTGTGCTTGCTCTGGATAACTTTAAAAGATTAAGCTGCTGGGAAACAATATATAAGAACCAGCATTACTTCTGAGTTATAACAACATCTTTCCCTATTTACCAGTCATATCGAGGATAATTTACATCAAAGAATTGGCTGTTTTACAAGAACAGATTATCCTAATTCATGTGATAGTAAGAATCCAACATCATGGAATGAATGCCAGATTAGTCAATATAAAACTGTCTCACTGACTGTATTCAGGACCTGTTTCATCTTAATCCATGCCAGCGTTTTCAATAACAACACAATTAACAAGATTTGCTCGTAGATTAGCAGTGTAGAGTAGGCATGCATGGTGGAGGTGGGCTTTAAGGAAAGGCAGGGTGATACCTTGGGAAAGATAAAAGAAACAAAACACTTCTATACATTTAACAAGTAGTTTTAACAGTGCTGGTTCATTAGTTTTACATCAGATGGTCATTTACCTCATTGTTCCTTCTCCAGTTAGGTGTTTCTTCCTTTCTTCATTTTCTCTCTTTCCTTGCTTTCTTTCATTTTTTTCATTCCTTCATTAATATTTCCTTCCATCTATGTGCCCTTTCCACCCTTTATTTACTATACATTAAATATCTAACATGTACCAGGAACCCTGATGGTTTCTGGAGATGGAATGGTGAACATAGGCAGGGTTAAGAGTAGTGTGGGGAAGTAGGCATTAAACACATAATCACACAAATAAATGTAAACTAACAAGGTGATAAGTGTTACCAAGAAGAGGAGCTATAGAAGTCTGTCAGAGAGCAAATACATGCTGTAAGAACATGTCAGGGGTCATGTGCACAGACCTTGCAGCCCTAGCCAGGACAGTGCTTGTGAGGAACTGAAGGAGGGCCAGCGAGGCTGGAGGATGGAGAGCTAGGAGTGGCTTCAGGTGGAGCCAGATCAAGCAGGACCTGGATGGCTTGGGCTGGAATGCAGAGTTTCATCTTTATCCCCAGTGATATTGAATAATCCCCAGGAATTATTGAAGTGTTTCAAACCAGGAGATGTAGGATATGATCAGACTTCAATATTAAAAGTGTGTGTCTGATTACAGTATACCAAGATTACTATATAATTTTTGAGATTGTTGAGATAATTTTGCATCTTTAAAATATCCCCGTGAAAAAGCAATCCTTATATTTGCATTCTTGTTTCCAATTCACAGATAGAGAGACTGAGGCCAAAGGGAGAATCATCCTTAATCAGACTGTTTTGTTTCTCATATTTCTTCTAAGGGACATCAGTGTCACATGGGGTGACATCACAGCTATGAAACAAAGCATATAATCATTTGACATTTCTTTGAACAGAGGTCCTCAAGTCCCTCACTTTTCCTACTCTTAATCCAGAAAACAGCTTCTACTCCCACTTCAGCTCTCATTTATAAATTACTTGTGTTTCAGATTTATTAGAGGTATTCGCAGGTTTTTTTTCTTCCACGTTACACACACACACACACACACACACACACGCACACAAACACACACCTTTAGGGATCTGTCAACAAAAAGGGAGGTTTGAAAGGATCACTAGAATTAGAAAAAGAATAAAAGAAAAAGAAGTTGGAGTTTTGGCAGTAAGCTATCTACCTGAGGCCACATTGCCTCATTCCCTTGGCAACCATACTTGCTATTAACAGTTTTCATAAATAATTCAAGCCTCCCATTTACACTCTCCATAATCTCTCTTATGGAGACAACAACACAGTGTGTGTCTTTACTGAGGGGTTTCTGTTTAGGCAAATCACACACCTACTCCTCCACCTTCACACAAACCATTAAGGCATAGTATTAAAACCTCTAGCAATGTGTTAGGTGTTGTGCAGGATCTAAAGGAAACACTGGATATTTCCTAGTTAATTTTATATCCAACCTGTCACCAAGCCCTCTGCTCAAACCCTGCTTTAATGACATGCTGTTTCTCTTAGAAAGCAGGGTAGCTTTGAGAGAGGGCACTGTCTTAACAACTAATGGTGTCTCTACAAATAATGATAACACGCTACTTGGCAAATTCTGGCTGCTAGCAGTACTGCTTGAGGTGAAATTATGAGAGGTGGGGCCTGGGCCAGAAGCAAGAAATTGATGGAGACGTGTCACCAGCTGTAAATTTTTCACTTGTCTAATGGACTGTGTTTTTAGGGTCAAGAAGCAGAGTTGCTGGTGGGGAGGAATTGCATTATCACAAAAGTGTTTGAAACAAGAATTCTCCCTACTCTTTTGTCATGATCAAATCTTCAAGACTCTCAGATGATAAATGGGCATAATGTAAACTTACCTAGGGTCCAATCACTTTGAATCTAAACTGTGATCATAGATCATCTGATGATATAAAAAATGATTTATCAGGTTAGGGCTAAGATAGTTCCACATGGCAAACAAACAAACTTTCCTGGAATCAATTTCCTGACATGGAAATGTTCAGTAAGCAAAAAGTAATGAACTGACCTGGGCAGAAAACGAACAAGTTCGGAAACACTTTACAATTTTGAAGTTCTTTTTCCTCCACTAAACACCCAATGACTTAGAAATTGACGTGGGAACAGAAAGAAAAGAGAGTAGAAAAAAAGACATTAACAAAGGGAGAATGGGAACAGAAAGCTCAAAAAGAGTGAGAAACAATGAGAGAGGAAACCTATCAAAGGGATGCTTTTTAAAGCAGTTGAGAATGTGAGGGACTGAGACCATGGAAGACTACAGAATAATTTTGGATAGGGATAAACCAAGAGTGTTAATTAGTCTAAATACACTATTTGTATTTATGGAATATTGTTTTGTAATCTATTTCTAAGTAGGAACTATTTAATCCTTTCTGGAATGAGATGTAGAATAAATAAAGTATGAAAAACAAACCCCAAATGACTTACAATGCTACCATAAAATAAGGCATGTAAAACAAAGGATTTAAGAAATAAAGTGAAGTGAGAAGAGGTATTTGAATAGAGCTTCCTATTATGGAAGTGTATTTAGCTTTTGATTCGGGCAAAGGGAGAAGTGATCTAGTATCGTTGGATTAAAACTACAAGAGCAACAACAACAAAAATAATAAGCAACCTAAAACTTTATCAGAACATTAACACTTCTTTTCTGGTATTAAAAAATAATTACTTATACACTAGATAAAACAAAGGGCAATATTTTTATTATGATTTTCACAAAAGAAAAAAAGAATGAAAAAAAAGAAATTTATGAGTAACTTATGTTTATTTAGTGGTTTATAATTTATCACCTAATATAATTATTCACTTGATCTTCACAAACAACCCTATGATTTACATACGACACATGGCAATGATCATTTTAGACACAATTTAAAAGCTTACAAATAGAACATGGTAAAGTTGAGGGATAATGAAACTTAAACTCAGGTCTTCTGACTCTTAATTCAATTCTATTTTCTTCTTTGAAAGAGCTAAAGGTAGACCATTATGTCAGTGATTCTACTAGCTGGATTGCCTCTGAATTAACTGAAAGTCTGAAAAATACAACATGTTTGGATATACCCTAGACCTCCTGATATGGATCTCTGATATAGAGGTACAGGCAGGTTTATTTACAGAAATCTACAGGGATGGTTTTCATGCATATTAAAGGTTGAGATCTTCCTGAATTAAATCTTTTTTTCCACTTTATTTATTTACTTATTTTATTTATTTATTTATTTATTATTTATTTATTTATTATTTATTTATTTATTTTAATATGAAATTTATTGTCAAATTGGTTTCCATACAACACCCAGTGCTCATCCCAACAGGTGCCCTCCTCAATACCCATCACCCACCTACCTCTCCCTCCCACCCCCCATCAACCCTCAGTTTGTTCTCAGCTTTTTTTTTTAAATTTTTATTTATTTTTGACAGAGAGAGAGAGAGACAGAGCATGAGTGGGGGAGGGGCAGAGAGAGAGGGAGACACAGAATTCAAAACAGGCTCCAGGCTCCAAGCTGTCAGCACAGAGACTGATGCGGGGCTCGAACTCACGAACTGTGAGATCATGACCTGAGCCGAAGTCGGATGATTAGCCAACTGAACCACCCAGGCGCCCCTGTTCTCAGTTTTTAAGAGTCTCTTGTTTTGGCTCCCTCCCTCTCTAACCTGTTTTTTTTCTTCCCCCTCTCCCATGGTCTTCAGTTAAGTTTCTCAGGATCCACATAGGAGTGAAAACATATAGTATCTGTCTTTCTCTGTATGACTTACTACACTTAGCATAACACTCTCCAGTTCCATTCATGTTGCTACAAAAAGCCCTATTTCATTCCTTCTCATTGCCATGTAGTATTCCATTGTGTTTATAAACCACAATTTCTTTATCCATTCATCAGTTGATGGACATTTAGGCTCTTTTCATAATTTGTCTATTGTTGAAAGTGCTGCTATAAACATTGGGGTACAAGTGCCCCTATGCATCAGCACTCCTGTATCCCTTGGGTAAATTCCTAGCAGTGCTATTGCTGGGTAATAGGGTAGATCTATTTTTAATTTTTTTGAGGAACCTCCACACTGTTTTCTAGAGTGGCTGCACCAGTTTGCATTCCCACCAACAGTGCAAGAGGGTTCCTGTTTCTCCACATCCTTGCCAGCATCTAGTCTCCTGATTTGTTCATTTTAGCCACTCTGACTGGCGTGAGGTGGTATCTCAGTGTGGTTTTGATCTGTATTTCCCTGATGAGGAATGACGTTGGGCGTCTTTTCATGTGCCTGTTGGCCATCCAGATGTCTTCTTTAGAGAAATTTATATTCATGTTTTCTGCCCATTTCTTCACTGGATTATTTGTTTTTCGGGTGTGGAGTTTGGTGAGCTCTTTATAGATTTTGGATACCAGCCCTTTGTATGATATGTCATTTGCAAATATCTTTTCCCATTCCATTGGGTGCCTTTTAGTTTTGTTGATTGTTTCCTTTGCAGTGAGAAGCTTTTTATCTTCATGAGGTCCCAATAGTTCATTTTTGCTTTTAATTCCCGTGCCTTTGGGGATGTGTCAAGTAAGAAATTGCTGCAGCCGAGGTCAGAGAGGTTTTTTCCTGCTTTCTTCTCTAGGGTTTTGATGGTTTCCTGTCTCACATTCAGGTCCTTCATCCATTTTGAGTTTATTTTTGTGAATGGTGTAAGAAAGTGGTCTGGTTTCATCCTTCTGCATGTTGCTGTCCAGTTCTCCCAGCACCATTTATTAAGGAGACTGTCTTTTTTCCATTGGATATTCTTTCCTGCTTTGTCAGGGATTAGTTTGCCATACTTTGTGGGTCTAATTCCAGGGTTTCTATTCTATTCCACTGGTCTATGTGTCTGTTTTTCTGCCAATACCATGTTGTCTTGATGATTACAGCTTTGTAGTACAGCTCTTAAAGTCTGGGATTGTGATGCCTCCCGCTTTGGTCTTCTTCTTCAAAATTACTTTGGCTATTCGGGGTCTTTTGTGGTTTCATACAAATTTTAGGATTGCTTGTTCTAGCTTCGAGAAGAGTGCTGGTGCAATTTTGATTGAGATTGCATTGAATGTGTAGATAGCTTTGGGTAGTATTGACATTTTAACAATATTTATTCTTCCAATCCATGAGCATGGAATGTTTTTCCATTTCTTTATATCTTCTTCAATTTCCTTCATAAGCTTTCTATAGTTTTCAGCATACAGATCTTTGACATCTTCGGTTAGGTTTATTCCTAGGTATTTTATGCTTCTTGGTGCAATTGTGAATGGGATCAGTTTATTTGTCTTTCTGTTACTTCATTATTAGTGTATAAGAATGCAACTGATTTCTGTACATTGATTTTGTATCCTGCGACTTTGCTGAATTCATGTATCAGTTCTAGCAGACTTTTGGTGGAGTCTATCAGGTTTTCCATGTATAATATCATGTCATCTGCAAAAAGTGAAAGCTTGACTTCATCTTTGCCCATTTTGATGCCTTTGATTTCCTTTTGTTGTCTGATTGCTGATGCTAGCACTTCCAACACTATGTTAAACAACAGCGGTGAGAGTGGATATCCCTGTCGTGTTCCTGATCTCAGGGGAAAGCTCTCAGCTTTTCCCCATCAAGGATGATGTTAGCTGTGGGCTTTTCATAAATGGCTTTTATGATGTGTAAGTATGTTCCTTCTATCCCGACTTTCTCAAGGGTTTTTATTAAGAAAGGATGCTGAATTTTGTAAAATGCTTTTTCTGCATCGGTTGATAGGATCATATGATTCTTATCTTTTCTTTTATTAATGTGATGTATCACATAGATTGATTTGCGAATATTGAACCAGCCCTGCATCCCAGGAATGAATCCTACTTGATCATGGTGAATAATTCTTTTTATATGCTGTTGAATTCGATTTGCTAGTATCTTGTTGAGAATTTTTGTATCTATATTCATCAGGGATATTGGCCTGTAGTTCTCTTTTTTTACTGGGTCTCTGTCTGGTTTGGGAATCAAAGTAATGCTGGCTTCATAGAATGAGTCTGGAAGTTTTCCTTTCCTTTCTATTTGTTGGAACAGCTTGAGAAGGATAGGTATTATCTCTGCTTTAAGTGTCTGGTAGAATTCCCCAGGGAAGCCATCTGGTCCTGGACTCTTATTTGTTGGGAGATTTTTGATAACTGATTCAATTTCTTCACTGGTTATGGGTCTGTTCAAGTTTTCTATTTCTTCCTGTTTGAGTTTTGGAAGTGTGTGGGTGTTTAGAATTTGTCCATTTCTTCTAGGTTGTCCAGTTTGTTGTCATATAATTTTTCATAGTTTTCCCTGATAATTGCTTGTATTTCTGAGGGATTGGTTGTAATAATTCCATTTTCATTCATGATTTTATCTATTTCAGTCACCTCCCTTTTCTTTTTGAGAATCCTGGCTAGAGGTTTATCAATTTTGTTTTTTGTTTTTTTCTTTTCAAAAAACCAACTCTTGGTTTCATTGATCTGCTCTACAGTTTTTTTTTTAGATTCTATATCATTTATTTATGCTCTGATCTTTATTATTTCTCTTCTTCTGCTGGGTTTGGGGTGTCTTTGCTGTTCTGCTTCTGTTTCCTTTAGGTGTGCTGTTAGATTTTGTAGTTGGTATTTTTCTTGTTTCTTGAGATAGGCCTGGATTGCAATGTATTTTCCTCTCAGGACTGCCTTTGCTGCATTCCAAAGCATTTGGATTGTTGTGTTTTCATTTTCATTTGTTTCCATACATTTTTTAATTTCTTCTCTAATTGCCTCGTTGACCCATTCATTATTTAGTAGGGTGTTCTTTAACCTCCATGCTTTTGGAGGTTTTCCAGACATTTTCCTGTGGTTGATTTCAAGCTTCATAGCATTGTGGTCTGAAAGTGTGCATGGTATGATCTCAATTCTTTTATACTTATGAAGGGCTGTGTTGTGACCCAGTGTGTGATCCATCTTGGAGAATGTTCCATGTGCACTTGAGAAGAAATATATTCTGTTGCTTTGGGATGCAGAGTTCTAAATATATCTGTCAAGTCCATCTGATCCAATGTATCATTCAGGGCCCTTATTTCTTTATTAATCCTGTGTCTAGATGATCTATCCATTGTTGTAAGTGGAGTATTAAAGTCCCCTGCAATTACCACATTCTTATCAATAAGGTTGCGTATGTTGTGATTAGTTGTTTTATGTATTTGGTGGCTCCCGTATTCGGCACATAGACATTTATAATTGTTAGCTCTTCCTGATGGATAGACCCTGTAATTATTATATAATGCCCTTCTTAATCTCTTGTTACAGCCTTTAATTTAAAGTCTAGTTTGTCTGATATAAGTATGGCTACTCCAGCCTTCTTTTGACTTCCAGTAGCATGATAGATAGTTCTCCATCCCCTCACTTTCAATCTGAAGGTGTCCTTAGGTCTAAAATGAGTCTCTTTAGACAGCAAATAGATGGGTCTTGTTTTTTATCCATTCTGATACCCTATGTCTTTTGGTTGGAGCATTTAGTCCATTTAAATTCAGTGTTATTATAGAAAGATATGGGTTTAGAGTCATTGTGATGTCTGTAGGTTTCATGCATGTAGTGATGTCTCTGGTACTTTGTGGTCCTTGCAACATTTCATTCACAGAGTCCCCCTTAGGACCTCTTGTAGGGCTGGTTTAGTGGTGACAAATTCCTTCACTTTTTGTTTGTTTGGGAAGACCTTTATCTCTCCTTCTATTCTAAATGACAGCCTTGCTGGATAAAGGATTCTTGACTGCATATTTTTTCTGTTCATCACATTGAAGATTTGCAGCCATCACTTTCTGGCCTGCCAACTTTCAGTAGATAGGTCTGCCACTAGTCTTATGGGTCTCCCTTTATATGTTAGAGCATGTTTATCCCTAGTTGCTTTCAGAATTTTCTCTTTATCCTTGTATTTTGCCAGTTTCACTATGATATGTCATGCAGAAGATCGATTCAAGTTACGTCTGAAGGGAGTTCACTGTGCCTCTTGGATTTCATTGCCTGTTTCCATCCCCAGATCAGGGAAGTTCTCAGCTATGATTTGTTCAAGTAAACCTTCAGCCCCTTTCTCTCTCTCTTCCTCTTCTGGAATCCCTATCATACGGCTATTGTTGCGTTTGGTTGCATCACTTAGTTCTCTAATTCTCTCGTACTCCTGGATTTTTTTTATCTCTCTTTTTCTCAGCTTCCTCTTTTTCCATAATTTTATCTTCTAATTCACCTATTCTCTCCTCTGCCTCTTCAATCCGAGCTGTGGTCACCTCCATTTTATTTTGCACCTCATTTATAGCATTTTTTAGCTCCTCCTATTTCTTAGTCCCTTGATCTCTGTAGCAATAGATTCTCTGCTGTCCTCTATGCTTCTTTCAAGCCCAGCGATTAATTTTATGGCTATGATTCTAAATTCTTGTTCCGTTATATTGCTTAAATCATTTTTATCAATTCGTTAGCTGTCGCTACTTCCTGGAGTTTCTTTTGAGGAGAATTCTTCTGTTTCATCATTTTGGATAGTCCCTGGAGTGGTGCGGAACTGCAGGGCTCTTCCCCTGTGCTGTCTGGAGTAACTTGCATTGGTGGATGGGGCCGCAGTTGGACCTGATGTCTGCCCCCAGCCCACTGCTGGGGACACAGTCAGACTGGTGTGTATCTTATCTTCCCCTTTCCCAGGGGCAGGACTCACTGTGGAGTGGTGTGGCCCCTGTCTGGGCTACTTGCACACTGTCAGGCTTGTGGTGCTGGTCTTTGATGGGATCTGGCGTACTAGCCAGTGTGGATCTGCAAGGTGCACAGGGGTGGGAGGGGCAGGCTCAGCTCATTCTGCCATTGGTGGTCCCCTGCGGTAGGGGCCCTGCAGCACTGGGAAGGAGGCAGACCCATTGGAGGGATGGATCCACATAAGCACAGTGTTCGGAGTTTGCATGGTGCAAGCAAGTTTGGTGACAGGAACTGGTTCCCTTGGGATTTCACCTGGGGATGGGAGAGGGAGATGGCGCTGGCCAGTGCCTTTGTTCCCCCTCTGAGCTGAGCTCTATCTTCCTGGGCTCAACACCTCTCCCTCCCAGTGTCCTCTTACCCTCCTGCTCTCCGAGCAGAGCTGTTGACTTACAACTTTCCAAATGTTAAGTCCTGCTGGCTGTCAGAACTCACATGGTCCAGCCCCTCCACTTTTGCAAGCCAGACTTGGGGATTTTGCCTTTCTGGGCGGGCTGCTCCTCCACCACCCTGGCTCCGTCCCACCAGTCCGTGTAGTGCACACCACCTCTCTGCCCTTCCTACCCTCTTCCATGGGCCTCTTGTCTATGCTTGGCTCCAGAGAGTCCGTTCTGCTAGTCTTCTGGCGGTTTTCTGGGTTGTTTAGGCAGATATGGGTGGAATCTAAGTGATCAAGCAGGACAAGGTTAGCCCAGCGTCCTCCTACGTCGCCATCTTCCTAATGTCTCCTGAATTAAATCTTAAATCAGTAAAGACCTTGTTCATGAAACTCTTATTATCCAGGTGAGTTCTTTTTTTTTTTTTGGAAAACAATTTTTTGAATTTACATCCAAGGTAGTTAACATATAGTATAATAGTGGTTTCAGGAGTAGAATTTATTGATCCATCACCTACATATAGCACCCAGTGCTCATCCCAACAAGTGCCCTCCTTAATGCTCATCACCTATTTAGCCCATCCCCCCCCCCAACACCCCTCAGTTTGTTCTCTGTCTTTAAGAGTATCTTATGGTTTGCCTCCCTCTTTGTTTTTATCTTATTTTTCTTTCTTTCCCCCCTATATTCATCTGTTTTGTTTCTTTAATTCCACATATAAGTGAAATCAGATGGTGTTTATCTATCTCTGACTGGCTTATTTTCCTTAGCATAGTACAATCTAGTTCCATCCACATTGTTGCAAATGGAATGATTTCATTTGTTTTTGACTGCCGAGTAATATTCCATTATGTACATATATACCGCATCTTCTTTATCCATTCTTCAGTCAGTGGGCATTTAGACTCTCTCCATTCTTTGGCTATTGTTGATAGTACTGTAGTAAATCTTGCAGTGCATGTGCCCTTTGATTCAGCATTTTTGTATCCTTTGAGTAAATACCTAGTAGTACAATTGTTGGGTTGTAGGGTAGCTCTATTTTTAATTTTTTGAGGAACCTCCATACTGTTTTCCCAAATGGCTATACCAGTTTGCATTCCTACCAACAGTGAAAAAGTGTTCCCCTTCTCTACTTCTCCCCTTCTTGTTTCCTGAGTTGTTAATTTTAACCATTCTGATGGGTGTGAGGTGGTATCTCACTGTGGTTTTGATTTGTTTTTCTCTGTGATATTGAGCATCTTTTTATGTGTCTGTTAGCCATATGGATATTTTCTTTGGAAAAGTGTCTATTCATGTCTTTTGCCCATTTCTTCACTAGATTATTTTTATATTTGGGTGTTGAGTTTGGTAAGTTCTTAATAGATCATGGTACTAACCCTTTATCCAATATGTCATTTGCAAATATATTCTCCCATTTTGTTAGTTTCCTTTTAGTTTTGTTGATTGTTTCCTTTTCTGTACAGAAGTTTTTTGATCTTGACAAGGTCTCGAAAGTTCATTTTTGCTTTTGTTTCCCTTGCCTCCAGAGACATGACTAGTAAGAAGTTGCTGTGGCCGAGGTCAAAGAGGTTGTTGCCTGTTTTCTCCTCTTGAATTTTTGATGGTTTCCTGTCTTAAATTTAGGTCTTTCATCCATTTTGAGTTTATTTTTGTGTATGGTGTAAGAAAGTGGTCCAGGTTCATTCTTCTGCATGCTGCTTTTTCAACACTGTATGCTGAAGAGATTGTCTTTTTTCCATTGGATATTCTTTTCTGCTTTGAAGATTAGTTGGCCATACATTTGTGGGTCCATTTCTGGGTTCTCTATTCTGGTCCATTGATCTATGTGTCTGCTTTTCTTTCAGGGCCTTACTATCTTGATGGTTACAGCTTGAAGTCTGGAGTTGTGATGGCTCCAACTTTGATGACTTTTTCAACATTATTTTGGCTATTTGGTGTCTTTTCTGGTTCCATACAAATTTTTGAATTGATTGTTCTAGCTCTGTGAAGAATGCTGGTTTTATTTTGATAGGGATTGCATTGAATATAGATTGCTTTAGGTGGTATCAGCATTTTAAAAACATTTGTTCTTCCAACCCATGAGCATGAAATGTTTTTCCATTTTTTTGTGTGTCTTTTTCAATTTCTTTCATAAGCTTTCTATAGTTTTAAGTGTATAGATTTTTCATCTCTTTGGTTAGGTTTATTGCTAGGAATTTTATGGTTTTTGGTGCAATTGTAAATGGGATCGATTCCTTGCTTTCTTTTCTGCTGCTTCATTATTGGTGTATAGAAATGCAACTGATTTCTGTAAGTTGATTTTATATCCTGTATCTTTGCTGAATTCATGTATCAGTTCTAGAAGTTTTTTCATGGAGTCTTTCAGGTTTTGCACATAGAATATCATCTCATCTATGAGGAATGGAAGTGTGACTTCCTTGCTCATTTGTATTCCTTTCTTTTGTTGTCTGGTTGCTGAGACTAGAACTTCCAATACTATGTTGGACACCAGTGGTGAGAGTGGACATCCCCATAGTGTTCCTGACCTTAGAGGGAAAGCTCTCAGTTTTTCCCCATTGAGGATGATATTAGTTGTGGGTGTTTTGTATATGGCCTTTATGATCTTGAGGTATGTTCCTTCTATTCCTACTTTGTTGAGGGTTTATCAAGAAAGGATGCTATATTTTGTCAAATGCTTTTTCTGCATCTATTGAGAGGATCATGTGCTTCTTATCCTTTCTTTTATTAATGTGATGTATCACATTGATTGTTTTGTTGTTATTGAACTAGGCCTACATCCTAGGAATAAATCCCACTTGTTGTGGTGAATAATTCTTTTAATATGTTGTTGGATTCTGTTTGCTAGTATCTTGCTGAGAATTTTTATATTCATGTTTGTCAGGGAAGTTGGTCTGTAATTCTCCTTCTTGGTGAGGTCTTTGGTTTTGGACTCAAGGTAATGCTGCCCTCATAGAATGAGGTTGGAAGTTTTCCTTCCGTTTTGATTTTTTGAGATAGCTTCAAAAAAGTAGGTGTTAACTTTTTAAATGTTTGATAGAATTCCCCTGGGAAGCCATCTGGCTCTGACTCTTGTTTGTTGGGAGATTTTTGATTACTGATTCAATTTTACTGGCTATAGGTCTGTTCAAACTTTCTATTTCTTCCTGTTTCAGTTTTGGTAGTTTATATGTTTCTAGGAATTTATCCATTTCTTCCAGATTGTCCAATTTGTTGGAATATAATTGCTCATAATATTCTCTTATTATTGTTTATATTTCTGCACTGTTGGTTGTGATCTCTGCTCTTTCATTTGTGTTTTATTATTTATTTATTTATCATTTTTCTTTGTAATAAATCTGGCCAAAGGTTTATCAGTTTTGTTAATTCTTTCAAAGAACCAGCTCATAATTTCATTGATCTGTTCTACTGTTTTTTTTTTTAATTTTGATATCATTGATTTCTGCTCTAATCTTTTTTATTTCCCTTCCTTTGCTGATTTGGGGCTTTATTTATTGTTCTTTTTCCAGCACCTTTAGGTGTAAAGGTATGTTGTGTATTTGAGACATTTCTTCCTTCTTTAGGAAGGCCTCGATTGCCAGAACTTATAACTGCCCTTCTACATCCCAAAGGTTTTGGGATGTTGTGTTTTCATTTTCAGAGGCTTCCATGTACTGTAAAATTTCTTCTTTAATTTTTTGGTTAACCCATTCATTCTCTAGTAGGATGTTTTTAATCTCCAAGTATTTGTGGTCTTTCCAAACTTTTCCTGTGGTTCATTTCAAGTTTCCTAGCATTGTGGTCAGAAAATATGCATGGTATGATATTGATCTTTTGGTACTTGTTGAGGGCTGATTTGTGACCCAGTATGTGATCTGTTCTAGAGAATGTTCCATGTGCACTTGAAATGAATGTGTATTCTGCCTCTTTAGGATGAAATGTTCAGAATATATCTGTTAAGTTCATCTGGCCCAGTGTGTCATTCAAAGCCATTGTTTTCTTGTTGATTTTCTGCTCAGATGATCTATCCATTGTTGTAAGTTGAGTGTTAAAAATCCCCTACTATTATGGTATTATCAATGAGTTTCTTTATTCTTGTGATTAATTGATTTATATATTTGTGTGTATCCAAGTTGGGGGCATAAATATTTATAATTGTTAGATCTTCTTGGTGGATATGTCCCTTAATTATGATATAATGCCTTTCTTCATCTATTGTTACAGTCTTGGTTTTAAAGTCTAGTTTTTCTGTTGTAAGTATGGCTACTCTGGCTATCTTTTGCTTCCAGTAGCATGATAGATGGTTCTCTATCCCCTTACTTTCAATCTGCAGATGTCTTCAGGTCTAAAATGAGTCTCTTGTAGGTAGCATTTGGACGGGTCTTGTTTTTTTTTTTTTTTTATCCATTCTTATACTCTATGTCTTTGATTGGAGCATTTAGTCCATTTACATTTAGATTTAGAGTGATTATTGAAAGATATGAATTTAGTGCCATTATATTGCCTGTAGAGTTGTTTCTGGTGATACTCTTTAGTCCTTTCTAGTCTTTGTTGCTTTTGGTCTTTTTGTTTTGTTTTGTTTTCCTCCCAATTAGAAAGCGCCCTTACCATTTCTTGAAGAACTGGTTTAGCGGTCACAAACTCCTTTAGTTTTGTTTGTCTGGGAAGCTCTTTATATCTCCTTCTATTTTGAATGATAGTTTTGCTGGATAAAGAATTCTTGGCTGCATATTTTTCTGATTCAGCACGTTGCATATATACAGCCACTCCTTTCTGTCCTGCCAAGTTTCTGTGGATAGGTCTGCTATTAATCTGATCTGTCTTTCCTTGTTGGGTAAGGACTTTTTTTCCCCTTGATGCTTTCTTGATTCTTTCCTTGTCTGTGTATTTGTGAATTTGACTATGATATGCCTTGGTGATGGTTGTTTTTTTGTTGAATCTAATGGGATTTCTCTGTACTTCTTGGATTTTGATGTTTGTGTCCTTCCCCAGATTAGGAAAATTTTGAACTATAATTTGCTCACGTGAACCTGCCCATGTTTCTCTCTCTTCATATTCTGGGACTTCTATGATATGAATGTTATTCCTCTTTTATAAGTAACTGAGTTCTCTAAGTCTTATATTGTGATTTTTGGCTTTGTTTCCTTCTTTGTGTGTGTGTGTGTGTGTGTGTGTGTGTGCTTCATTATTTTCCATAATTTTATCTTCTGTATCACTGATTCACTACTCTGCTTCGTCCATCCTTGCCTTCATGGCATTCATTTCAGATTGTAGTTTGGTTATAGCATTTTTAATTTTGGCCTGATTAACTTTTAGTTCTTTAATCTCTGCAGAAAGTGATTCTCTGGTGTCTTCTATCCAATATGTAAGTTATCCATCCATTAATTATCTTTTCTTTTAAGAATAAATGCCATTTTTCTTGTTCATTTTGTTCCATGAAATGTTTAGTTGCATCATAGACCTATGTTGAAGAGTCTCTAGATTCCATCACTTTCTTCCAAATAGCATTGATATTTTAATTTTAACAGGAAACTAAGTTGATTAGACTACAACTGCCAACTGTGCCTGTGAGGCAACAAATTCAAATCCCAGTTCAGTTCTTTTATTCTTTCTGGCTGATTATAGTCTGTCCCTCCCACCCTCCATCCACATGGTTCATGGGTGGCCAGAGATTTTGGAACAGTTTATATAGAGACTTTGAGCTGCCTGTCTCCCATGCCCCAGATTTCTCATTTTGTTTCCTCTCTTACTTTCCAATAGTCAGAGTTCCTTGAACTCTGTCCTCTGGTTCTTCAAGATAGGAAAACTGTAAATTTTTTATTAGAGTTTTAGCCAACCTGCTTAGGCTGCCTACAAACTAAAAAGAAAAAAAAAAAACATTAAAATGGGATACACATCACATGAATCCCTTCTTGAAGGCATCAACTTCCCTTCAGAATCTGCCTTGATTTGTTCATTCTTTAGAGCCTTCAGGTAGTTGCCATTTACATTTTTTTTCCAGAATTTATAGTTATCTGCAGAAGGGTCATTCTAGTACAAGTGTGCTTGCTTACATCATATAAGGAACTCCAGGTAGATTTAGTTTTACTTTTTTTAAGTTTATTTCTTTTGAGATGAGAGGAGCTGGGACAGGGGGAGAGAATAAATCCCAGGCAGGTTCCATGCTGTCAGTGCAGTGCCCAACACCAAGGTCAATCCCATGACCATGAGATCACAACCTGAACTGATACCAACAGTCAGTCCTTTAACCAACTGAGCCATACAGGCACCCCAGGTTTATTTTTTTCCAGATTTACTTTTAATAACATTTTAGGCACATCATTTCAGGCACACAACTGTAAACTGACCCCTACTTCCAATTTTTGCCAAAGAATATCTTGAGACATCTGACTCTTAGGAGAAAGATTTAGGGTCATTCTTATTGACTCTTCAAGTTCTACATCTGTATTAAATCCAATAACAAATAAGTTGGAATTAGCAGAAAGTACATAAAAGCAGCTATTATAATTATGTTCATAAGGTATAAGAATATATGCTCATAATGAATGGAGAGATTATAAATCTCAGAAAAGGTAATGAGACTATAAACATAAATCTAATTCAGACTCCAGAAATGAAAAATATAATATCTGACATAAAAAAATTCACAGGGTGGGCTTGACAGCAAAATGAAGATGACAGAAGAAAGAGTCAACAACAACAAATCTATCTAACAAGCCAATAGAACCTCTCTGACCTCAGCCGTAGCAATCTCTTACTTGACACATCCCCAAAGGCAAGGGAATTAAAAGCAAAAGTGAACTACTGGGACCTTATGAAGATAAAAAGCTTCTGCACAGCAAAGGAAACAACCAACAAAACTAAAAGACAACCAACAGAATGGGAAAAGATATTTGCAAATGACATATCAGACAAAGGGCTAGTATCCAAAATCTATAAAGAGCTCACCAAACTCCACACCCGAAAAACAAATAACCCAGTGAAGAAATGGGCAGAAAACATGAATAGACACTTCTCTAAAGAAGACATCCGGATGGCCAACAGGCACATGAAAAGTTGCTCAACGTCGCTCCTCATCAGGGAAATACAAATCAAAACCACACTCAGATATCACCTCACGCCAGTCAGAGTGGCCAAAATGAAGAAATCAGGAGACTATAGATGCTGGAGAGGATGTGGAGAAACAGGAACCCTCTTGCACTGTTGGTGGGAATGCAAACTGGTGCAGCCACTCTGGAAAACAGTGTGGAGGTTCCTCAAAAAAATTAAAAATAGACCTACCCTATGACCCAGCAATAGCACTGCTAGGAATTTATGCAAGGGATACAGGAGTACTGATGCATAGGGGCACTTGTACCCCCATGTTTATAGCAGCACTCTCGACAATAGCCAAATTATGGAAAGAGCCTAAATGTCCATCAACTGATGAATGGATAAAGAAATTGTGGTTTATATACACAATGGAATACTACGTGGCAATGAGAAAGAATGAAATATGGCACTTTGTAGCAAAGTGGATGGAACTGGAAAGTGTGATGCTAAGTGAAATAAGCCATACAGAGAAAGACAGATACCATATGTTTTCACTCTTATGTGGATTCTGAGAAACTTAACAGAGACCCATGGGGGAGGGGAAAAAAAAGAGGTTAGAGTGGGAGAGAGCCAAAGCATAAGAGACTGTTAAAAACTGAGAAAAACTGAGGGTTGATGGGGGGTGGGAGGGAGGGGAGGGTGGGTGATGGGTATTGAGGAGGGCACCTTTTGGGATGAGCACTGGGTGTTGTATGGAAACCAATTTGACAATAAATTTCATATATTGAAAAAAAAATAACAAGCCAATAGATAAATTAAAATGGAATTCTAAAAAAGTTCAAATAAGCCAAAATAGGCAAATAAAGGAAAACAAAGGAAAAAAGAGGGACAAAAAAAAAACAAGCTTAAAAAGACAGAAGTCCAACAGAATCACTAATTACATTAAATATTAATAAACTAATATCCCAATTAAAAAGACAGAGATACTTAGAATATATAAACAAGCAAGACCCAATGACATGCTTTCTAGGAGAGACACTTCAAATACAAAGACACAGTTAATTTTAAGGAAATGGAGATCAGAGTGCTGTACTAATATATAAAATTAGACTTTAAGGTGAATAGTATTACCAGACATAGAAAGGGAAATATCATAGATATAAAGGAATTAATTCATTAAGAAGACATAAAAATTATATACAAAACTTCAGAATACATGAAGCAGGCTTAACAAAATTAAAGGGAGAAGAAAACTTCACAAATCAGACTAGATTTTACTATTCTTCTCTAAGCAATTCTTAAAAGAAGTAAACAACAAAGAAAAGGTTTAGATGACCTGAACAACACTATTACCCATTTTGATCTAACTGATATTTATAGAACATTACAACAAAAATGAAGAATATTCCTTCTTTTCAAGTGCACATGCTATGTTTAAAGAGATCTATTTGGGGCCATAAAATATATCAAAAATTTTTAAATGTTGAAATCATGTGAAATGTGCTCTCTGAATATAATGGAATTATACTAGACATCAGTAGCAAAGATCTATATCTATATGTCTATATCTATCATATATATATATTTTAAATCTATCTATGAGATATATATATCATAGATATATATATCTCATAGATATATACATATATATGATATAGATATATATGAGATATATATATATGAGATATATATATCTCAAAGCCAAAATATTTGGAAATTAATTAACATGCTTTTAAGTAATTCATGAGAAATATTTTGAACTGAATCCCAATGAAAATATCACATATCAAGCTTTGTGGGATGCAGCTAATTAGTGTCTAGCATAGAACTTACAGTTTTTAATACTTCTATCTAAAATTAGTCATCTAACTTTCCACCATAAGAAGCTAGATTTAAAAAGAGCAAATCCTTTGGCACCTAGGTGGCTCAGTCGGTTAAGTGTCTGACTTCAGCTCAGGTCATGATCTCACAGTTCATGAGTTTGAGCCCCACGTTGGGCTCTGTGCTGACATCCCAGGGCCTGGAGTCTGTTTTGGATTCTATGTCTCCCTCTACCTCTCTGCTTCTACCCTGCTCATGCTTTGTCTCTCTCTCCTTCAAAAATAAACAAACAAACAAACAAACAAATCAGATCTCATCTGTGTTTCCTTTTCTTGCTGCTTTCCAGCTACACAGTCTTTTCCAGACTTCATGGTCTGTGAGACAGGTCTAGTCAATGAGATGTTAGCAGAAGGGATATGTGTTTCCTGTTGTAGAGTCAGGTCCAAAATTTTTTGCAAGTGACCTTCTATGCTCTACCCCAATCTACTGTCTGGATATTGATGTTTTGGTGATTCAGAAGACTATGTTTTGAATATGGTAGAGATTCTATCAGCGTGGATGACTATGATAATCAAACTTCTATTATCTCTGATCTGGAGCTCCCATTCTGACCTTTGCTAAAGTGAAAGACAAACTTAAGCCATTGTCAAGTCTGCAAGCCACTAGCTACATGTATCTTATAATTACTTCAGATTTGGCTAGTGTAACCCAGGAGGTGAATTTTTAATTTTGGCACATTTAATTTTAATTTCCTTATGTGTTTCATGACAACCATATTATCACAGTTCTAGTAGCACTTGGCTACATTTCCTTTTTTGTTCGAAGAAAGTTTGGACTACGTTTTTGCCATCAGGACAAGAGCCTATATTTTATACATGGCATAGAATGTCCTTATTGATATGCCCTCCATGAACTTCCCCAGCATCCCATTTGACCATGCTTCACCTCACACATAGTGCCGCATTCACTACCAAATTAGTAACACTGTTGTTCTAACCCATGCCTTCCTCTCTGCTCTTCTGCCTGACATGCTTTTCTCTTTCACGGCCATTGGCAAATGGCCTCTCATCTTTCATAATTTAGAGCTCATGTCACCTCCCCTATGAATACTTTTCTGACACATTCCAGGATGAATTGCTCATTTTCTTCCTTGTGTCACATTGCAACCTTCTAGATTTCTATTTTTCACCTACAACATTTTATTGCATTTATCAGTTATTGTGTTTCTCTCTTCTATTATTAGACTGTAAACTTTTGAGAATGGAGTATGTCTACTTAATATTTGTTTCCGTAGCATTTAGGACAGCATCATTTATAAAAATATAAATCATAATAAATGACACATGGATAGGAAATTTGGGAGACAGAATTCCATAATCATCTACTATTCAGTTGTCTTGATTTGCATTAGCTCACAGGAAGTTAAGAATTGATTAAGGCTGGCCCGGTGTCTTCTACCTTGTATTTATATTCAGAGGGATCTGCTTCTGATACTTTGCCCTCAGTGAGCACATAATCAAGTTTAGAGAATGGAACTACAACTGCACATTCCATTTCTTTCTTGTTAATCTCAGACTACAAGCCAGAAAATGTTTGTTGTGAAAACCTGCTGATTTAGGTAAGAGTCTCTGATGTGACTAAAATGAATAGTGGAAATTATCATACCAGATTCTGACATATATGGCATATGGTCAATATGTTGGATTGGGTCAGTTTTATTGATAGATTTCATCTTGTTGCTACCAAATGATCATAATGAAAACAACACTTTTTGAAATTTATACAAAGACTTGAAGTAAAAATCTTGGATATTTCAATAATATTTCCCATGTGTTGGTGTGATGGTATATCTTTAAAAAATGGATATCTTCATTGTATTCTTCTTTATTTAATAAATTTGAAGAATAACTCAAACCTTTACCCTTTCCTGTTATTTCTATTTATTTCCATAGGTATGCACTTCCACCTGAGATAATTTCTTGTATGCAAATCAACTGGCAATTAATTCAGGTTTTGTTGTTTGTCTTCCTTTCAACTTTTGTTCATTTTTACATTTTTTTGTCTTTGCCTTTATTTTTGAAGGCTATTTCATGGTATAAACTTCCACATTGGCAGCTCTTTTACTTTCAGCTCCTTAAAGAAACTTTCATAGTTTCTATTCAAATGTCTATTATCACTTTTATTGTTCCTTTGAAGGTAATATGTTTTTCCCCCTGCCTATTTGATTTGCTCTTTCATTGGTGAATTAAAGTATTCTGACTATATCATGCCTATGTTATTTTTATTTTTTTAAAAATTCTGCATGGAGTTTGTTGAATATCTTGAATTTGTTGTTGTCTTTCATCAGAGTTGGAGAATTTTCAGCCAACTTTCATTTGAATGTGGCATTTTCTCCTCCTCTTCTGGGACTCCAATTACACACGTGTTAGACCTTTTGAGTATTTCTCCCATGTATCTCATGCATTCTTCTGGTTCATTTCTTCAGTTTGGATTTTTTTTTAGTGAACAGTTTCTTAATTCACCAATCCTGTGACACACTGTTTTCAGTCCTCTCTTTAATTACCTAATGAAGTTTTAAATTATTATATGTTTTAGATCTTCAATGCTAATGTGAATCATTTTCTCTGATACACCATTGAAATATTTTAACTTTTCATCCTTTTGCCCATCTTTTCTTTTTATATTGTTAAACATATTAATCACAGTTATTTGAAGATCTTGTCTGCTAATTCTAATATCTGTAATTCCTCTGAGTCTCTCTCCCATTGATTGCTTTCTCTCTTGATTAATATTTACAGTTTCCTCCTCCTTCACTTATCTGGTAATTTTTTATTTTACCTTCTGAACTTTGTGGGTGATAAACTATAGAGCGTCTAGATTATGTTATCATTTCCTAAAGAGAGTTATGCTTTGTTTTGTTAAGCATTTTAATAATTGGGTGTTACTTTGATTCTGCTGAAGGTTGCTTCAGGCTTGATCAGGTTGGAGCTATTGCATGTGTGCTCTTATTCTTAAAGAGTAGCCCTTACTCTTTTTTTTCAACTTTATTAAGATATAATTGACATATAACATTATGCAAGTTTAAGGTGCATAACCTGTTGACTAGATACACATATATTGCAAAATGATTATCACCCTAGCATTAGCTAACACCTTCATCACACCATATAATTACTATTCTTCTTTTTGGGATGAGGACAGTTAAGATTTACTCTCATAGCAACTTTTAAGTATGTAATAGAGTATTGTTAACTATAATCACAATGCTATACATTAGACCCCCAGAACTTATTTGTCCTTTAACTGTAAGCTTGTACCGTTTGACAAACACCTCTCCATTTTCCCTACCCGGTAATTCCTGGTAACCATTTTTTCTACTCTCTGTTTCTATGAGTTCAGCTTTTTTAGAGTCCACATACAAGTGACATCATACAGTATTTGTCTTTCTCTCTCTGACCTATTTCACTTAGCATAATGTCTTCAAGTTTCATCTGTGTGGTTCTAAACACCAGGGTATCCTTCTTTCTCATGGCTGAATAATATTCAGTTGTATATATTTACACTACATTTTGCTTATCCATTCACCCATTGATGGACACTCAAGTAGTTTCCATATCTTGGCTATTATGAATGGTGCTGCAATGAATATGGAAATGCAGATAGAGCTTTGAGATCCTGTCTTCATTTCTTTTGGATATATATTCAGAAGTGGAATTGCTGGATCATATATATAGTAGTTCTATTTTTAATCTTTTGAGGAACCCCCATGATGTTTTCCATAGTGGCTGTACCAATTCAAATTTCTACCAAAAATGTACAAGGATTATCTTTTCTCCACATCTTCTTCAACACTTCTTCTTCTTCTTCTTCTTCTTCTTCTTCTTCTTCTTCTTCTTCTTCTTATCTCTTATCTTTTTGGTGGTTACTGTTCTAAGAGTTGTGAGGTGATATCTCATTGTGGTTTTGATTTTAGTTTCCCTGATGACTAGTAAGCACCTTTTCATCTACCTATTGGCCACTTGTATATCTTCTTTGGGAAAATGTCTATTTAGTTCTCTGCTCAATTTTAGATCAGATTTTCTTTCTTTCTTTCTTTCTTTCTTTCTTTCTTTCTTTTTTTTTTTTTTTTGCTGTTGAGTTGTATAAATTCCTTATATATTTGGATATTAAACCCTTACCAGATATATGATTTACAAATATTTTCTCCCATTCTATTGTTTGCCTTTTCATTTTGTTGATTGTTTCTTTGGCTGTGTAGAAGCCTTTTAGTTTGATGTAGCCTCACTTATTAATTTTTGCTTTTTGTTGCTTGTGCTTTTGGTGTCAGCCAAAAAATTATTGCCAAGACTAATGTCAAGGATTTTTCTCCTATGTTTTCTTCTAGGAATATTATGATTCTGTGTCTTCTGTTTAAGTCTTTAATCCATTTTGAGTTGATTTTTGTAAGTCATGTATGATAGGGGTCCACTTGCATTCTTCTGAATCTGATTAACCAGTTTCCCATCACTGTTTATTGAAGAGACTATCCTTTCCTCATTGAGTATCCTTGGCTCCCTTGTCAAATATTAGTTGACCACATATATGTAGGTGTATTTCTGGGCTCTTGATTTTGTTCCATATGTCTCTGTATCTATTTTTATGCCAGTATCATATTGTTTTGATTATTATGCCTGTATAGTATAGTTTTTAGTGAGGAAGTATGATGCCTCCAGCTTTGTTCTTCATTCTCAGAATTGCTTTGGCTATTTGGCATCTTTGTGGTTCCATACACGTTTTAGGAATTTTTTTCTATTTCTGTGAAAAATACCTTTGGAATATGAAATGAAATATGCAAAAAAGAAATAAAACAATTCCAGTTTATAATGGAATAAAAAACAATAAAATAAATTTAAGAATTTAACCAAGGAGGTGAATGATCTCTGCACTGATAATTATAAGACTATGATGAAAGAGATTGAGGAAGACAAATAAATGGAAAGACAAATGTCTTATATTATAAGAATTAATATTATTAAAATGTCCATACTACCCACATCTATATTTATATTCAATGCAATACTGATCAAAATTCCAATGGTATTTTTTATAGAGTAGCCTTTATTCCTAGTACATGGTCATTACTCCTAGAACATGGTTCTTCCATGGTCTCACTTGAAAGAAAGCCTGAGATGTTTTCAAAGGTCTCTTTACTGAATTGGGCCTGAAATCCAACATCTTCTCAACACTCTACAGCTTCTGAAATTTCTGCAGACCTCTCCAGCGTCCCAGTAGTTTTCCTATGATAGGCTTTTGGGATACTTGTCTTATAAACATGCAATTTAGGAATTAATCAAGAGTCCTAGGAAGATGTTTATACTGATTTTGGTGCTCCTTACCTGTGGATCCTTTCTATGTAATAACCTATCTCCAAATCCTTGTGTATTGGCAGCCTCAGACTTCAATCTTTGTTTATGTAGCCCAGCAAGATTGCCCCTCTTGTTGGGCTTTACTTCTCTGTGCCATAGTTTAGATAGTGTCCTCAGGGAGAAAGTGAAGATAAATGTGGTACTCACCTTCATGCTTCCCTTCTTTCAATGACCAGAGTCCTGTGTTGATCATTAAACAATGTCTACAAACAGTTACTTTATGTATTTTGTCCACATTTTATAGTTGCTTTTGGTAGATGGTAGGTTTGATACCAAATCCTTAAGGCCCTACCAATCAATATCCCTTGTTTCCATGGCCATTCCTTGCTTATGCCAAGGTCTCATATTTTCCTTCTTGTTTAGTAACCTTTTCCCCATTCTTCTTAAGACTTAATTTCTTTCTCTCAAGAGCAAAAGAATTCTACCCACTTTTCTATGAATCAGTAATCTTAGACAAGTTACTTACCCTTCCTGACTCTAACTTTATTCATCTAAAAATGGGTATAATAGGTAATTTTTTTTCATAATGTGTTCCACATACCACCTATATCAGAGATATCTGGTGAAGATTGTTAAAAATATAGGTCCCTAGGATCCTTTAAAATCTTCTGAGACAGAATCATGGCTGAATCAACCCTGGGTATTTGTCTTTTTACCAAGTTGTATGGATGATCCTTACGTAGACTAAAGTTTGAGAACACCATAATAAGGCTATTACAAAGGTTAAATTAGTCATATTTCATGAAACACTTGAAACATAGTGCTTAATAAATACTAATTGTCATCTCACTATCTTTTACCCATACAATTTAGAAAAAAATATTTTAAATAGATGTGCCATAAGTTGAAATATTTTGAAACTATTAATAGAATAAGATTATATATATTCAAATTATTACTGATATTAACTAAAGTACTCCATGACCCAGCATTTTTTGATTATCTGTTGGAACACTCAATAAAAGAAAGTTCATCTCTAAACTTTATGTGAAATATAGAACTGAAAAGTATTTCTATAGTCAGAATCTGTCAAAATATTTCAGCCTTGTGAAATATTTTCTTCCTCAGGAAATCTTAAAGGGAAACTAAAATTCATCAGGAATATACACAATGTATGAATAAAGGGGGCCAAATAAACTACTGTTATGACTTGTGTTCTATTAAAGTGAATTCTAGTAAAGGAAGAAAATATCAGAAACTGAAAGAATACAGTGAGGTCCAACTTCACAGTTCTGCACAGAGCTAATTGTCTTAATTGTTGTAAGTGATTTAGAGGTCCTTAACATTCATTAAAGTAAAATAAAAATGAATAACCCCCTAAGTAATATCCTCCTTGGCTTAATGACACACAGAATCAATTGTGTGCAGCATTTAACATGCATTTTTAGAAAATTGGCTTCCTTTTTAGAAATGGCATCCAAGACATAGCTGCAAGGCATTCACCATCAATTACCTGATTATTTCTGTTTTAGTTATAACAGAATTCTCACTGGAAATAGATTATACTATTGAGGTATAATTAATCTTGCATCTCCTGCCCCAGTATAAGTTTAGAGTCAGTTGAGAAAATTTGGTAGGAACAAGATGGACAGTGATCAAATTTCTAGAGACATATTTTTAGTAAACATAGTTTACAAAATGTTACTTGGATCTATGGCCACAACTGGGCTTTCTACTACCTTTATCCCAACTGGAACAACATAGTCAAAGGGAAATTTGGATCTGCCAAGTAGGTTCACTTGCCCAGAATTGTTGCCACATGCCTGTTGAGCCTGTTAGTGTTGACTGAGAGAGACAGGCCTACAGACATGCATCTAGCAGAATTTTTTTGGTCCTGACCTATGTGTACTCATTTCAAAGAAGTAGGAGCAGAGCACAATTAACTCCTCATGGGCAGGGGTATGAAGAAAGAAAATGAGACAGCACTTGGGTCATGCATGTTTGGTTCATTTAAAAAATTTTATGACAAGAATTTTTACTTTAGGATCAAAGTAGGAAGTTGGGTTGTAACGATAATTTATAATACTTAGAATTAGATGTGAAGTTTCTTTTTAGGATAGAATACTATACTTCCTTGTTTACCTCCCTGATTTCCATAGATCTGTCCTTTCTAATGCCTAGCAGAATTCAAAATTCTAAGAGAACTTAGAGTAAATTAATAATGACCAAATGGTATCATCAACATACACAAATGCTAATGCCTATATTATTTATATCCCATATTTGGACAAGATTTAAATAAATATACATTTTATTTCTAATGCCCTATTTTATGTACTATGTATTACATGTAAAACCCAGATGTGAGCTTATCTTTGAGTCTCAAATGAAGTTTGTTTAAACCCCACCCAATTGCACAATAGCAGAGACTCTGCGCATGTGTATATATGATTGGGTGGTGATGTTGGGGGAGTTATGTCTGCATCATCCTGGTCTCCTCTGGTACTGATATCTTGTTTCTGATCAATCAGTTTAGCGTATGGATTATTCTATTTTGCTGTGGATGTTGTCTCCGTTCCATAATATACACATTGAATGCATCTTCTTTATCCCATTTCCACCAAAACTGTGAAAATTAAAACATTCTCACGTGGTATTTGGGTGGCTTCAATGGATGTTGTACTGAAAGTTTGTGAAGATGGAGATGATTTATATAGTCATAAAAATAAACTAAGTTGCAAATTTGCTCTCCTTTACAAAACTTGTTACCATCAACATCATCTCATTTTCCTTTCCCTTTTCTCTCTTTCCAGTGTCCTTAGGAATAAACTCTACCCACCCCCTTCCCAAACTATTTCTACTTATTCATGCAGTTTTCTCCAGCTCTTATTCTAAAACTCATCTTCAGGTTTCAAAATCAAAGCCATGTACTACCTCCTTGTGGTCTTATTTCTCTGAGCCGCTATAAGGATATGAGAGTAGGGGGACCACAAAGATTTATGTCCCCAATGATGTGAACTGTACCATAACTAGACAGAAGTAGATTTAATCTGTTTTGGTTTAAATATTAATTATTTTTGAATTTATTATATATAAATTGGATATCTATGACTATTATAAAAAAGTTGTTAGTTTATACTTATACAAAATTAGCAATAACTCTATAATTTGGCAAATGTAATCACTAGCCCCTAAAAAGTCTTCATAGGAATATGATTTCTTATCTAGTTGTAATTACATTCCTAGCTTACATTGTTTGATATTGTGTATCAGATGCTTCACCCTTATGGGACAAAACAACAAAATTTCCATAGCCTACTTTATGATTCTTGACATTTTTACAACTACAACTAGAATTATTTCTTTAAAAAAATTTTTTTGATGTTTATTTTTGAGACAGAGACAGAGCATGAACAGGGGAGGTGCAGAGAGAGAGGGAGTTACAGAATTTGAAGCAGGCTCAAGGCTCTGAGCTGTCATCACAGAGCCTGCTGCGGGGCTTGAACTCACAAGCTGTGAGATCACGACCTAAACTGAAGTTGGATGCTTAACCAACTGAGCCACCCAGGCGCCCTGAATTATATCTTTTTTTTTTTTTTTTAATTTTTTTTCAACGTTTTTTATTTATTTTTGGGACAGAGAGAGACAGAGCATGAACAGGGGAGGGGCAGAGAGAGAGGGAGACACAGAATCGGAAACAGGCTCCAGGCTCCGAGCCATCAGCCCAGAGCCTGACGCGGGGCTCGAACTCAGGGACCGTGAGATCGTGACCTGGCTGAAGTCAGACGCTTAACCGACTGCGCCACCCAGGCGCCCCTATCTTTTTTTAATTGAAGTATAATTGACATACAATATTGTGTTAATTTCAGGTGAATAACACTGTGATTTGATATTTACATACATTATTTAATGGTTACCATAAGAAGTCTAGTTACCATCTGTCACCGTACAAAGTTGTTACAATATTATTGACTATATTTTTTGTGATGTACACTACATCCCCTTGTTTTATTTACTTTATAACTATAAGATTGTACCTCTTTGCCTATTTTATTCACCATTTTGTTCCCATCCCTCTAGATATAAATTTGTTTTCTGTACCTATGAACCTGTTTCTGTTTGTTTCTTTTATTTTTTAGATTTCACATATAAATAAAATCATACAGTGTTTATCTTTCTCTGTCTGATATTTCACTTAGCATTATGCCCTATTGGTCCATCCATGTTGCTGCAAATGGCAAGACTTCATTCATTTTTATGGCTCAGTAATATTTAATTACACACACACACACACACACACACACACACACACACACACACACACACACATCTTTATCCATTCATCTATCAGCGAACATTTAGGTTGTTTCCATGTCTTAGCTATTGCAAATAATGCTGTGATGAACATATGTGTGTATAGGTCTTTTTGAATTAGTGTTTTTGTTTTCTTTGGATAAATACCTAGAAGTGGAATTGGTGGATTGTATGATAGTTCTATTTTTAATTTTGGGGAGAACCTTCATACTGTTTTCCATAGTGGCAATTTACATGCCTACCCACAGTGTTCCAGAGCTCTCTTTTCTGTACTCCCTCACCCACACTTGTTATGTCTTATCTTTTTGATAACTATAGAATTACTTTTTTTACATGGAAGTAGTTTTCAGACAGATGTCTATAAGGCAAATAAATCATATGATCTTTTTATAAGAGTAGGTTTTGATCAGGAAGTAGGTGAGCATACTACAAGGACTCCAAATTCTTAAAAGGAAATGATGTCACTGATGAAGAAATGAGCTGAGGAAGAAGTTAGGAGTGATATGCCACATTTCTCCAAGCATACAATTTTGCTGAGAGCTGCTTTCATCTAACTTGGTAGCATTTGGGGGATAGGTTGAACTCTAGTCCCTTTACTTCTTGATACTAGATAGTTTTCAAATATAAATCTGTTATATTTTTGCTCAGTTTTAATAAACATGTTCTTTCATTTCTGCATTTTGCAGTTTGATCCAAAATCAATAATTTGGTTGTGGACATAACAAACCACTTGGGAGCTTGGCATAGTAATTTGTTAAAGTACCTAGCAGCTGCCTAGACACAGCTTCTATGTCTGAGAATGCAGATAGAAGGTTCTTTTCTAATCCTACCATATACTGAATAGAAAAAACATTGTTTCCTTTTGATTGGGGGAAATATTAGTGCTTTTATAACATACTTGGGCAAGTTTTAACTTCCCAGTTGGTTAGCTACATCCCTTTGTTTTTAATATATGTAGAGATTAGATGAGAAAAACAAAGAAACAGCTTTGGAAATTTCTACCTGTCAATAAGATTCTAGAAAGAAAATTAATATTTTTCCATCAAATGTTGAGAATTAGTTTAAAAGCTACAAAATAGCAGCTAAAGAATAAGTAGTACAAATGCTTAAAATATAGGGCTATTTTAAAAGTGTTTCTAAAACTCCATTCCCCAAATAGGTGTGATGCTAAGAATCACCTTGATGTTTACTAAATATACAGATTTATGGGTTCTACCCCAGACCTCCTGAATCTGAATCTCCAGTAAAGGGGCCCAGGAATCTGTGTGTTTAACAAGCATTCCAGCTGACTCTTTAAACAAAACAAAACAAAATAAAACAAAAAACTTCATTTTTAAGTAATGTCTGCACCCAATGTGTGGCTTGAACTTGCAACCCCTAGATCAAGTGTTGCAGGCCCTACCCACGGAGCCAGCTGGGCGCCCCATGGCTAATTCTTATTATAAGGTAAATTTTGAACCATGATACTGATAGGTATTCCCCCATACCTAAGCAAACCATTATCACTACTTGGATATGTCATATCCCTAGATTGTTTGGGGAGATAAATCTAGGATATCAGGCTCTACTGAATAAGATTAGTATTAGAGAGAACTTAAAAAAAAAACACTAGAGGCTAGGAAGGAAAATTATTTCCATATTTTTATTTTTCATCATGTCTATTCTGAAGCATCACTGTTAAATTAATGTATGTCCGTTGCTTCCCCATTACTTTAAAAAAAATGTTTACTTATTTTGAGAGAGAGAGTACGTGTGTGTGTGTGTGTGTGTGTGTGTGTGTGTGTGTGTGTGTGCACACGTGCATGTGAGTGGGGGAGAGGCAGAGAGAGAAAGAGAGAGGGAGAGAGAAAGAGAGGGAGAGAGAATCCCAAGCAGGCTCTACGCTGTCAGTGCAGAGCCCATTGTAGGGCTCCATCTCACCACTGTGAGGTCATGACCTGAGCCGACATCAAGAGTCAGACACTTGACCAACTGAGCCACCCAGGCACTCCTCCCCATTGCTTTCTAAACTCCTTAAAAGTAGACATAATTCTCTAGTCATCTCTGCATCTCCAGCCTTAATGTAAGGTTTGCTACATTTATTAGTCAATAAATGAATGATTTAATAAATACTAAAATTGCTATGTTAAACAGTTTTAATGAGAAAAATCTTTGGTGCATAAGGATAGAATATTCTTGGCATATATTTGATAGAATATTTCTTGGCTTATATTCATAAACAGCAAGCACAATCAAGTGAAGGCATTGCAGAATTGAGGCTCAAACTGCAAAAAGAAAGTCACCAGGTGACAGTTTTATGACAGTGGCTCTACACACTTGATTCCATTGCTTAGACAAGTGAAAACTTCCCAGCTGGGTCTTTACTTCAAATTAACCTTAGTCTCCAGCAGCAGGAGCAATTATTTGGACCTACATTTAGAGACAGGAAAAGGAAAGAAATTCTTCTTTTATGCCTCATTAGGCTACAGAATAAGTAACACAATACAAATGTCTCTGAAAGGATTAATGATACAGCTCAAGATAGCTACTATTTGTTCTAATTGGAAATACGATCATCATTTCCTCTGATCTTCGGATCTGGGGATGAGCAAGGATCACAGCTGAACAATAAGTAAAGAGGCAACTGGAGAGAGATGAAGTCATCCTGAAGTTGGCTATTATCAGTTTATCCAGCACTTCTTCCCAGTTTTACACTTTTCTGGAAGCAGTAGCCACATGGCTGCATGGTGCAATTCCAATATTACTGAATGGTAAACTATTGTCCTAAAGACTATGAGTACTTTGGGCATATTAATAGACTCTTGCAAGAGGCCATTTGGAGATAATGAGAACCTAAGCAGTTGTGTAGACTTTGGGTGAAATTGTTCTTGGCTGATGTGCTCTGATTCCTCAAAGAGTCTCCCTATTTAGCAATAGAATTAGAAGAAGTTATTTGAGTTGATCCATTATATTTCAGGTATGTGTTAGAAGACTCTAAACACTATACTAATAAAGAATGTCATGTAGAGAAGCAGTTCTAGTTATCTATTAGCTATCTAGTTACTTTTTATCACATCAGCCTGTTACATAGCATAGTGCTTAAGATTACTTCTGGGAGCTGATTGCCTAGGCCAGAAGCTTGGCTCTTCTTCTGGCTGTATAACTCAGAGCAAGTGACTTAACTTCTCTGTGCCTCCATGTTCTCATCTAAAAAATGAGGGTTATGATATTCCCTGATTCACAGAGTAATGTTGAGAGTTAAATGAGTTAATCTATGCAAAGTGGTGAGTTGTCTGATCCATTGAGAATACTTTTCTATTGTTACTTCTTATTAATTCTCTGCATAGCACATAACACGGTAAGATATTTGTCCTGTTTATTTACATTATTTGATTCATTGTTTTCTATATAATGTACTCCACTAGATGATAACCTCCATGAGATCAAGGACTTCGCACCAATCACCACAATATCCCCAGAATTTGGACTCCTGTCTGATGGGGAGTAGATGGTCAGTAAATACTTCTCGAATGAATGTGTTAGGTGGAACCATGTGAAATGCAGATGTTCAACCATTGTTGAGCTACAAAATCGTGACTGCATGGCTCAAATGAATAGAATGAATGCTCTGGACTTGGGGACAGTCAGCTTCAACTCTCAGTATAGCTAAGCCACCTATTCTGTGACCTTGAGCAGGTTTCTTCATTTTTCTAATTTATAGTTTGAAGATGATATATACCTGTCTCCAAGGGTTGTTATGGGAATAAAATAAATAATGTATGTGGAAGTAACTTGCACACAGTAAACAAAACATTTTCTTTTTGGAAACAGAATAAATTCCGGAATTGATATAGCACTTTAGAATTCCAGAAATGCATTTGCCAGTTTTATCTCATTTGCTCCCTATAACAATATGAAGTTGTACAGATAAAAGAGTCTTGTTGTGTAAGGCTAATTATTCCCTACGAGGGAATCCACTTAAAGCTGCACCAAGACTTTCACAGTGTGTAAGGGGAAAATATTTCAATTGAGAATTTATCTTGAGAAATATGGAATTAAGTAATGAAAAATAGTATTTTTCTATAAATATAATAATTTTGGTTATAATGACAACTAGGGCTAATTAGTGAAAATAGTGAATTTTTTTAAAACATGATTTCTGGCAAAACGATATGAAGCACAATGCAATATCCTTTTATTTTATTTTTTAATGTGAAATTTATTGTCAAGTTGGTTTCCATACAACACCCAGTGCTCATCACAACAGGCGCCCTCCTTTTAATGTTTAATTGACTTTCAAAGCATGATTGAGAAGGTCACTTTTTAGAAGTGTTCAAGGCTTTATCAGTTTTCCCAAGGACCTGTATTATTGTTTTGCTATTGGAACCTTTCTCCTTCAACATGCCTGCCTTGTTATCAACCTGGCCTTTCCTCTCTTCTGCAATTCTGAACTGCTCACCTAGGCCAGATCCTTCTATGGTGGTGGCTTTTTATGTGATTTGCACTGTTTGGCAGCACTACTCCCATTTATCGCTCAAAATTCTGAAACTTTTCTGAGATTTATAGTTTTTCTTGGCAAAGAACTTGTGTTATATTTATAGACTAATGATCAAAGACATTGACTTAATGGTTAGAGATAGATACGAATCTTAAGAGAGAAGGGATGTGGAGAGCAGACTAATTTTATACATGATCAACTCATTAGACCATTAGAGAATATTTTCATGTTATGATGGCTTTTGCTTTCCTGTGCAGTCTCATTACGGTGCAGACTCAGATAATAAAATTGAGATAATGAGGAACTTGTATATTATTACTATCTTCATTTTATAGATGATTAAAATGCAGCTCAGAGAAGTTTAGTGGTTTAAGGCAACACAGAAAGTTAAGTATGCTACCTTAATCCATGCTTCTTATGCAAAGGAACAGACAAAATTGGGGTTAAGAGTAAATCTATTTCCTCTTGGTTGGTAGCAACTTGAATTCATGCTTTATTGTAATAAGAGAGAGTCTTTTCATAGGACCCATAAGTCTGTATAGGTGTTAGGTTTTCTGAGTAGTCTGAAGTTCCAGGCTCAAGTCTTTTCTTGTGCAGGTGATTTTGGTCTCCACATAAAGTGAGTGCAGATCCCATGTCTGAGAATTTCTTCCTGAGAACATTGAATGGAATAATGGAAAGAGCCTTGAATGGAGAATCAAGATTTATGGGTTCTAAGTTTGGCTCTGATGCTGATCAGTTGTCAAAAATAAAATATGACCATGGACAAAGAGCTTTCTTATTCCAAATCTTGTTTTCCTTAACTCTAAGATAAAGATCCTGAACTCATTTACCACTAACACCCTTTCCACATCAAGATTTTGCAGGTCTGCCTAATACAGGCAGTCCACTACAGGCAGGGCAGGCTAGCTCATGTTGCTCTGTATTTGAACTGTAAGGTCTGACACAGGCAGAATGTAACTCCAGCTCTCTGCTTTCCTTCTCCTTGTAATTCTCCCTGTCCTTTCCTTTGAATCTCAGGTTTTCTAGCAGGCAGTTTATTGGTAAGAACTTTGCCTCAAGAGTCAGACATACCTGGGTTCAAATCTCAGCCCTATGGTATTAGAAAACTCTCTGAGTTTTGCTTCATATATTTAAATTGGTATATTAGAGGAGTGACTGGGTGACTCAGTCTGTTAAGCATCTGACTCTTGATTTTGATTGAGTCCCACATGGAGCTCTGCACTAAGCATGGAGCCTGCTTGAGATTCTCTCTCTCTCTCTCTCTGTCTGCCCCTCCCCTGTTTGCTCATGCACTCTATCTCTCTCTCTTTTCAAATATATAAACATTTAAAAAATTGGTATATTAGAGAAATGCTGGCTACTAGTAAATATTAAATTTGTTAATATATATAAGATATCTGGTACATAGGAGAAATTCAGTAAATACTGGTTCCCTCTGTCCCTCCCCACCTTCTCCAAACACAAAAGATATAAAACATTTGCTTTAGGGACACCTGGGTGGCTCAATCAGTTAAGTGTCTGACTCTTGGTTTTGGCTTAGGCCATACATGATCTTAAGGTTTGTGAGTCCACATCAGGCTCTGTGTTGACAGCGTGGAACCTGTTTAGGATTCCCTCTCTCCTTCTTTCTGTGCCCCTCCCCAGTTCATTCATTCTCTCTCTCTCTTTCCCTCCCTCCCTCCCTCCCTCCCTCCCTCCCTCCCAAAAATAAATAAATAAACATTAAAAAAACACAAATTTGCTTTAGGGCCACCACATTCCCTTCACTGGGAGAACATGGAGAAGCAAATGGTTAAGAGAGAAAAATAAGCTAATTATTAATTGAAATGGGCTTAGATACTTCTAAGCAATGTTTATTTAAAAGGGCAAATCCTTTCTTTCTTTCTTTCTTTCTTTCTTTCTTTCTTTCTTTCTTTCTCTTTTTCTTTTCTGGCTTAAACAATAGACGTTTATTTCCTCACAGTTCTGAAGGCTGGGAGTCTGAGACCAAGAGGTGGTCAAGGTTGTTTTCTTCTGAGGCATCTCTCCTTGGCTTATAGATGGCCACCTCTGTGTCTCCACATGGTCTTGCTTCTGTGTGTTCTTGTGTCCCAATCTCTTCTTAGAGGGACACGAGTCTTTGGATTAGGGCCCACTCTAACAACCTCATTTTATTTTTTTATTTTTATGTATTTGTTTGTTTGATTATTTCTTTATTTATTTTTAACTTTATTTAAATCCAAGTTAGTTAACATATAGTGTAATAATGATTTCAGGAGTAGAATTTTGTGATTCATGACTTACATATAAAAGGGCAAATCTTGAGACTGTTACCAGTTGTATGTACCTCCACTTGGAAGTCCCTAAACAAATCACTGACATGATGAATTCTAACTCACTGTCTTTTTAGTGACCTTGGACTTCAGGCCATTGCTTGGCTTTCTTGCTAATCTCGGAAAGTTTGATGTTCTCATAGCCAAACACAATGTAGAGACCTGCCTTTAAAAGATCTTGGTGTTCCACTATCTCACGTTTTTCAGACAAGCCAAGCTGAAGATTCCCTTAGGTAGATTGGATACTGGTTCTCTTATTGATTGATATTCATGGCTTCTTCTAGACTTCCTGTGGGAGCCTATTTTCTATCTTTCCTATCATTCATTCATCTCTATCTATCTTCTGCCAATCATCTATCATCTACTTGTCTACTCACTTATCTACCTACCTACCTATATAAGCCTGTCTATGCCTATACTTAACACAGATGCCAAATATTTTTTTGATTTGGGACCTGTGTAGAAGGCTCACAAATAGGTTTTCAGAGTGAAAGTAAACCAATTACTTTAGCCATTTTATTCAGTTATCTTTCAGTGTATCTTAATTAAATTCGATTTAACGAAATGAATTCCTACCATGTGCACTTGCATATGATTTCTTTTAAGAAATCCAAACAAAATCATTCCTGTCCTCAGAACTCAAATTTCAGTTATTCAGAAAATGTGAAGCTGTCCAGCAGAGGGAATCCAACACCAGGTCAGTCTCCAAATGTGTCCTGTTCAAACCTCCTTATCTCTATGACTGTCATTCTGTGATTCTTGCAGCAATATAGCATAGTTCTCTAGGCAGGATATTGGTAGAAAGTCAGGCAGGAGTTTTGCCTGCGGTCTGACAGTTGAGTGGTTTAGTAATCTGCTTGTCTTCAAGGTTTGAGATAAGTGACCAGAAATCTAAAAGTGATCAAGAATAGAAGGGGAGCATTAAAGCTTGGAGAAGCAGATAGATCAGAGAAGAAGAGGTCAAGTTGGAATAAAAGATGGGTTCAGATACATTAAGTCAAGATACAGGAGACAGAATGCAAAGTCAGAAACTAATATAGGTGGGAAGCTGTTTTAATTTAGGTATACCCAACATCCATCTTTGCCACTATATCCTTTGTTGCTCACATGATTAGGGAATTTGACCATACTCCATAATCATGGTACAAAAGAATAGACAATAACTCCTGACAATGGCTATTTTTCCATTTGTTTTCTGTAACCAAGGTCAAATATCACCCACAATATTTTAAATGGTCTTCCAAAGACAGGATCATTTTCCTCTTTCTATATTAATGGACTTTAGTGTAAATCACTACAATGAGTGAATTCAGAGAATAAAGACAGCATTTCCTTCTCTCTTGAATGCTATGGTCCCTGACATAGACCTGTAGTCCCTGGCTTGTGAATTGAGATTATTAGGTTCAGATTGTTAAGAGCAAATCAGTTCAAGCCATTTCTGTTATGAAACAATGTGTTTTCCCTATGCCATCACTTTCCCAGAGTGGAAACTTTACTGACTCTTCTAAAAGCCATTAGTCCAGAATCCCATAGAGCAACTTTTGGGGCTGTTGGGCACTGCACATCTGTCACTCCTCTTTGACAATCTGCAAGGTGTGGCTGCAGCATCTGTAGAGAGTGGATTAGCAACTCTGTCCTATTTTGTGCGAGAATCCCCAAGGTAGAATGGGAGGCTCAACACAGAGCCTGCACATGCTTAGCATGCTGGCTGGAATTAAACACCTCATTTGAAAACCAAGACGCACAAGGAAGGAAATGGAACAAATCCCTTGCTTTCAATTGCATTGCAAATAGGACTGAGTGAGGTTTAAGTGTAGAATTCTGCCTGGATTGTTCTGAATCTAAATGGTTCATCTCTTGCAAGACAGTGGTTGAGTTATATTGATGTTTGAGACTTGGTAGAAATATCAAGTGTATCAGCTATTTTATTCTTACATTCAGCTTCTCATTCAGTCATTTGCCAAATATCAGTTGGACACCTATTATGTGCTACAGATGAAGCAGAGAATAAGACAAATCCCCTATCCTCATGGAACTCACATTCTAGCAGAAATGAACAAATAAATATGTCACATAATGTCAGCAATGAATACCAATAACTCAGAGTAAGGCTGATATGGTGGCACCATAATGTCTGGTACCAGGCATTATGGTGACAGTGACAGATAATGTCACTGTTTTCTTAGTAAGTGCCTTTGGGGCAGAGACATGAATAAAGTGAGGGAGGGGATCAAGTAGATACACAGAAAAGAAGTTCCTTGTAAAAAAAAAAAAAAAGAAGAAGAAGAACATTCAAAGGCTCTGAGGTGGGAATATACTTGGCATTCTGGGGATAGCTAGAATGTTGGTGAGACTACATAGAATTTTGTGGGAGAGGGTTATGGAGGCTAGAATAAATCTAGAAATGGGCAGCTCACAAAAAGGATGTTTGCTGGGGTAAGGGTTTTGGATTTTTTGTAAGTGTGAATAAGAAAGCAATGGAGGACATAAGAAGGGGAAATACAACCTGATTTACACATTTTAAGATTATACTATGTGGTAGGCAGAATAGTGACCTTCCTAAAATGTCCATATTCTAATCCCTGGAACCTATGGACATGTTACTTTACATGACAAAGAGAAATTCAAATTGCAGATGGAATTAAGGTTACTAATAAGATAATCTTAAAATAGAGAGATTTGGGGTGCTTGGGTTGCTCAGCTGGTTAAGTGACTGACTCTTGATTTCCTCTCAGGACATGATCTTATGGTTTGTGGGATTGAGCCCTGTGGCAGGCTGTGTGCTGACACTGTGGAACCTGCTTGGGATTTTCTCTCTCCCTCTCTCTGCCCCTCCCCTGCTTTCTATCTCAAAATATATAAGTAAATTAAAAAAAAATAAAATAGGGAGATTACTTTGGTTTATCCAGGTTGTCCCAGTGTGATCCCAAGGGTCCTTAAAAGTGGAAGAAGAAGGTAGGAGATGAGGTCAGAGTGATACTATGTGAAAAGAACTCACCCACCTTTCTGGGCTTTGAAGGTGGTGGAATGTGCTCACAAGCTCCAGAGCATGGGTATTCTATATGGAAGCAAAAGGGAAGGAAATGGATTCTCCATAAGAGCCTCCAAAAAAGGAATGTAGCTGAACAACACCTTGATTTTAGCCTGGTGAGATTCATGTTGGACTTCTGAGCTATAGAAGAGTAATACCATAAATTTATTTATATTGTTTAAGCCACTATGTAGTAACTTGTTACAGCAACAAGAGTATGAATACATTCTGGCTTCTGCGTGGTGGAAGAAATATACAATCTGAGAGTAGAAGTAGGGAGTCTGATTAGGTTGCTGCTGTGATTGTGTAGTCTAAAGGTAATGGCGGCTTAGACTGGAGTAGCTGCAGTGGGGGTGCTGGGAGGTTAGCAGACGTGGCATATCTTTCCAAACCAATAGAAGTTGTCCTCAATAATTCCCAGGACTATGGTTGGAGTCATTGAGTCTGAACAACAGGGTGAGTAGTGGTGCCATTTACTGACATGAGAAACAGTAGGGGGAGATACTGTTTAGGGGAGAAAAACAAGATTTCTATTTTAGAAATGTGAGTTTGAGTTCCCTTTGAGATATCCAAGTGGAGATGTTGATTAGGCAAGTGGACACATTAGTCTGAAACTCAGGAGAGATGGGTCAAGGCTAGTACTATAACTTTGGGATGGCAAAGCTGCAAAATAGACAAGACTTTGGTGTCAGGCATTGTGGTGCCACCATATTAACCTCAACTGCTTACAGTTCAGATGTTATGTGAGAAGGAAGGATGGTTTTATCTTGTTGGGACCATGATTCTTTAGTCTTAGAGTAAAGAAATTGATAGCCTAACCAACCTCCCAAAGTGTTGCATCACTTCTTATTCAACATAATTTGAACTATTCACATTACTCCAATTAAACCCAGGGAACAGTAAAATTGCACTTATTTTGTCACAGGTTTGGGGATATAGCCATGAATATTTCCCAACCATATGTTCTTGTCTATACTTGCCAGGGCCAACTGAGTGACAAAAACAACTGTGGTTTCATTGGAGTGGTGCATGTAGCCCTTATCAGCACAGTTGAAAATGACTCATCACGATGTCAGCCTTTGGAAAAGCCCGATAAAGAAAAAGATGGGGAGCATGTAGCACACGTCTTTTAGGACATGATCTTGCAGTTGTACACATTTCTTCCACTCATGTCTCATTGCTCAGAATTAAGTGTATGGTCCCATTTATTGACAAAGGGACTTTTAGTCTGGATGGCCATGTCTGTAGTTGAGATTTCAGAGTTCTGTTACTAAAGGATGAAAGAGAAAGTAGATGTTGGGAAACAATAGAAATTCTGATCCCAGTCTGTTCCTGTGGTCACCCTAATATTTTTTTTTTGCATTCTTCTTCTTGATTTTGGAATACACTCACCCCTCCTTGTATGTGACCCTTGAAGGTCACACACCAGTCATTATATCAGTTCAAAACCCAATATCTGTAGGTGATACATAGTCTTTTCTACCATGACAAGGTGTGGCTGCTTGTGGCCCAGTGAACTACATAACCTACATAACATAAAAGGCCAGTTATTTGACCCCTCAGCAATGCAGAACAGCAGATTAGGAGATGTATAGTGGCAATTAAAAGAAACACAAAATCCCCCAAACCTCCTGTTTAGAAAAAGGAAGTATCAGAACAATATAGCACTTACTTTCTAATAATTAGCAAATATTGCTGTAAAGGAATATCAAATACCAAAATACTCCTATATTAGTTTTTCTAGAGCTACCATAGCAAAATATTACAGACTGGGTGCCTTAAATAACAAAAATTTCATAGTTCTGGAAGCCAGAAGTCCAAGATCAAGGTGTTGATAGGTATGAGGTTTTTTTCTGAGTCCTCTCTCCTTGTCTTATACATGACTGTCTTCTCTCTGTGTCCTCACGTGGCCTTTCCTCTGCGTATCCAACCCTAATAATGTCTCTTTTGTGAGTCCAAATTTCTTCTTCATATAAGGATACTAGTCAGATTGGATTAGGGCCCACCCTAAGGGCCTCATTTTCAACAAGGCTTTTAAAAACCTTTTAGAAAGCCACATCACCAAATATACAGTCACACTCTGAGGTATTGGGGGTTAGGATGTCAACATGAATTTTGGAGGGACACAACTGAGTCTATAATTCCTTTCCTTGGCAGTGGAGTAAATTCCTTCTTTAATTCCTCTGGCATTGCTGGTTCTGCTCATTGGGCAGAACTTTCTGAATTAATGTCCTATCTCCTTATGGCCCATATTAGAGTGAGGTGGGATTAGAGAGACAGGCATTTGCCCCAGGCACAAAACTTAAAGGGGTACAAAAAATTCAGTAATCAAGAGAACAATATTTTAGAAATGTGATATTTTAAGCAAACAAAATGAATGCAACAGATCCACAATGAACAAAATATCAATTTTTAATAAAGACAGGATCAATACAACTGATTTTTCCTTTTTGCCTCAGGCTCCAGTATGGCTTCCTATGACACTGTTACTGATCCTGTCATCTTTAAAATTTTTTATATTTTATTCATGAAGGACTTTTTGCATTAATTTCAATTGTTCAAAGTATTTCGTGAAAATACATTTATCTTCATTACTGACTTTTTTTTAGTCACTTAAATTTTGCACCTGAGGCTAGTGCCTTACTTGCTTCGTCATCATTCTGCTCCCCCCCTCCCCTAAACCCTGGCCTTTTTTTTTGGGAATTTTGCCTTGTCCATTGTCCTCTTTCAGTACACTCAAAGTGGATACTGGAAAGGTTATCCTTCTTGGTGACCGAACTACCTTATACTGGAGCAGGTTCAAAGATTTATAGGTGTTTTAGTGTGTAACAGTCTCAGGCTTTGCCCAACAAAGTTTCCATTCATTTAGTATCATAATCCCCTGAAAAACCAGGTCAATTTCTGATCTTTTTGATTCTAATCAATCCCAGAGAACAATAACAACAGCCAATGGTCTCATGTAACATACTTCTTAAGCATGAAAATTCTAGCGTTTTATTTTTTGTGCTCTACTTACCTCCACACTGATCTTTTCCTGCAAGGTATCTGAGGTCATTAAAAATAGTCCCAGCTAAGAGGGAAATATCCTTAGTCTGATTTGTGTCATTGTGTGTATCTCTATCTTGTCAGAGAACACTTACCAAGATATGCTCTAGAAAATCTTGAGCTATAGAGACTTATGTCCTTCTTTAGAATCACCAGAGTATAGAAGCTATTGCCTTTCCAACCCTGTGACGATCCAGATATCTGGACCCTGTCCCAGACCAATAAAAAGGAAAATGAAAATAAAGCATCTTCCTAAGCAGGCTGACTTTTCCTCTGGCTCAACTTACTCTTGTATGGCTTTGTGGAAAATGGCAAGAAGTAGTCAACATGCACCAGTATTCTGAAAAATTTCAACATCTTCTTGTAATATGCTCATTTAGCTTGGTTTCTCATTTTCAAATGATCACAGAAGACATTGTGGTGGACAGAACAATAGCCTCTCAAAGATGTCCTGTACTAGTCCTGGAAATCTGTGAATATGTTAACTCCCGTGGCAAAGGAGAATAAAGGTAGCAGATGGAATTAAGGTTAATAAAATGACTCTGAGAGAGGAAAATTATCCTGGATTCTCTGCGTGGGCCCAACAGTTCTCAAATGGAGATGAAACAGACAAAAGAAGTCAAAGTGATTTGATGTGAGAAGGACTTGACCTGAAACATTTTTACCAAATGTTTGCCATTAGATTTTCAGCCTTAATTTTTATATCCTTTGCTACTCACTGCCTAACCATTAAGTCAATGTCCTATATGCTACATTGCATTACAGTTTCTGGATTCATTAGTACATTGTTTCATGGTTCTGATGAGACCCAAAATAACCATGGCTTAAATAAGATAAAACTTGATTTCTAGCAAGTGCAGTATTTACTTTAGGTGGCCATGTACCCAACTAACATTTGAGGATTTTATTACTAAAGGAAAAAGAGAAGGATGGAAACATTAATTCCTGCTACACACAAGAAGTGACATGACATTGTACAAAGAAGGCATTGGTTTGTATGTGGATTCAAAGTAGGAAAAAAAATACCCAGAAAAAAGTGACTTTAAAACTCTTCCCATGGGCAGTGAAGTAGCATGGATTCACCACGGAATCTGCATTCCTACAAAGATAGTATAAGCATAGCATGTTCACATCAGAGACTTCTCTGCAAAGGTGCATAGGCAAACAAGTGTTCAAGTCAAGCAAAACTCTCCTGGAAAGACTCAGACGTGGCAAGGAGCTCCTCCATCAAGGAGTGGACAACCCAGAGCAGACCTTGTGATAGAACAAGGTGGAACATAGAAAGGAGGCTCCAGATAAGACTAGCCTACAAGGCTCTTCCCTTAGCTACTGTGTTGAAGGAGTTATTATCAATTCCTGCAAAAGAGAAACCAAAGTGTTGCCAGAATCCACTGTGTATCATTTATAGATTAAACTGTAAATATTCTCATTTCAGAGTGTACATTTTTTAGTCATTCTCAACAAATCCTTTTGTCATTTTTGTTCATATCCCAAGTTAACACCCCCCACATGGGCGTTACTGCATTTAGATATTTTGAATAATTACATTATACAGATTACAGACCAGATTCAGTTGTCCTGAGTGGGAAAACTAGGTAGGCAGCCCCCCTATAGAATTCTGATCAAATGTGTTACCCAGGGAGCTTAACCTTTCCAAGTCACTAAACAGTAGAGAAGTATCCTGGCAGGTTAGGTCATTGTGCTTTTTCACCCATAGAAGTTCTGACATTTGTGCTAAATATCATTGGTTATTTGCTCACTGTCCTATGAAATATCAACAATTCAAAAACATCTCAATGTCTTAGAACTTTTGTGATCCTTATGCTTTATCTGATGGAAGAAACTGGTGCCCAAAGAAAATAAGTGAGTTATACTTAGTAACTAAACTATTAGTTATTGACAGAGTAACACATGGAGTTTTAGTCTTCTGATTCTTACTCCACTGTTATATTCTTTGTGTTATGCTTGCTTTTCTAGTTGATTCTTCCTTCTTCTTTTTTATTTTTAAAATTACCCAAGTAATACATGAATTTATGATCTTTTTAAACGTTACATTATAAAGTCCATACACTATTAATTTTAGTTCATTACTCTGGTCTTCAGAATTAACCATGTAAGTGTTGAGTATCCTTGCCCTTGAATATATACATAACCATGTTTGTGTCTATTTTCATAGAACACATAGAGTATTGCTTGTAGGTTTTTATTTATTATTTAAGTAAGATCATACTATACTTATTGTCCTGAAATTTGCTTTTACTTTATTCAACAATATATTTTTATGATTTACCCATTGCGATACACAGACATAATTCTTTCCTTTTAATTAATGTATGGTATCTCATCATCCAAATAGACCACATTTTATGTATCTATCTTCTTTGGCTATTTCTCTTCTAGTTCACATTTTGTTTCTAATATTAACTACTAAAGCTAATTAAGTTTATGCATTCGGTAGTCAAGATCTTTTTAATCACTCAAAAAAATCCTCTGAAAGAGAATTGCTATAGTCTGAATGTTTGTGTCCCCTCAAAATTCATACATTGAAATCCTGAACCCCAAAATGATGGTATTACAAGATTG